>NC_132911.1:69485488-69799607 GCF_047675955.1 Chlorocebus sabaeus
AGGAGGATGGAATTTCTGGAGGGACATACAGAAGGCCTCAAAGGAACTGGCAATTTTCTATTTCTGGGTAGCAGGCATATGGTTTATTAGTCCTTAAACATACATATGTTACATATTCCTATATAAGTAAAATGAATTTCACATAAAATTGTTAAATTTAATGTGAACAAGAATTTTTTTGTGTATATTCATAAGCCCAACTGTCATGGAATCTGTTTCAGTAGGTCTTGAGGGCAAGGGTGCACCTCAGGTTCAGCTTTTTAAAATGAACATCCAGGTGAACCTGCAAGTGTCCCACACAAATACATGGACCATCCTGTGAGAAATACTGAGTGATTCTTCCTGAGTTATAAAGCTTTATATCAGAGGTTTACAGATTTTCTTTTTCAAATAAAATCCTACATGATACCCCATTATATAAAAAGGATTAAAACAGGAGTTTTGGTTAAAGATGGGGAGAAGTCCCCAAGACTTGCTTATTGGGCCTTCCTCTCTCTCTGCAATAGCAGGTTTCAAAGCAACTCTAGAAGTCACAACTTTATGACCAATGGCAGCAAAACCCCCAGTGTCAATCCCATTCAATATATTTCAAAACGAAAAGAAATATCTTTGTAGGATTGACTATAAGGCAAAGGCAAGCTGGGAAATAAACCTTGGATACATTTTAACTATAGTTTATAAATGTGTGTGCTAGTGTGACTTGATTATGCACACAAAATTTGCATATATGAAAATAAAATGTCTAGCACATAGTAGGTATGTGATATAGTTTAAGTGAATCAGTACCTGATTCATTCATAGCTCTGCATAAAGTTTGGATAAAATAGGATTTAAGGCCAGGCACTTGCTACTCCGTGATTCTAAGTTTTGGGTGCAATTCACAACATAGTAATAGCCATAGTCACAATTTCTTCTGCTGGAATGCTTCCAGGCAACAAAAGTAATGGATTTGTTAAGTTACCCGTGGCAAACCACAGCACCCTGAACACCTGCTGAAAGAAAAAATTTTCTAGTTGCAAATGTAGTTTGAACATGCTGTCTAGAGCAGATCTACTCTGCATGAAGCATGTAGCCAAAGTGAGAAAGGAATGGAATGGAATATTCAAATAGGAAAAAATAGGTGGGTGGCTACATATTGGTGTAAATGGAACATTATGTAGAGAAATGTGTTCTTTCTTCTTGAATTTACATTTTATACACAAATCCTATAATTAATACTTGGCCATAAGCAGAATTTCACAAAATGACTTTGGGGACAATTTGCTAAATGGTTGCCACATACAGAGCCCCTCCCCACAAAATACTGGCCAAGACTTATAGTATCTACATAGCAAAAAGAACACAAAAGTTGGTATTCTGGGTGAAAACTCTTACCTCATATGCCCATTGGTTTCTGTTGATTCTCTTGGCCTTCATTCAAGAGAAGCTGGCATAGGCCGTTGCCTAGCAACAGCATGCAGTGCACTTTTCTACTAGCCCATAGAAACACTGTCTCTCTGGACCTCATGCCATTCAGCATCATGGTTTTGTAAAAGGATGACAATCTCTTAAGAACTTTCCTTCCTTACTCCAAATAAGTGCTGCTTGAAGGAAGAAGCTATTTCAATATTCAGCCGTTCATCACAAACACTGTACTTGGCTTAACAAAGACCAGAAAAATAAGAAGGGAGAGCCATCATCAACCCCCGACTTATCTGACCACTAGCAGAATAAACAATATAACCATACAGCCTATGCAATATATTTTCATTGAATGAACTGTGGCTGTTTAATGCTATCTAGATATTCAACAGATATTTAATGAATGTCTTCCAATATGCTGACATAATACTAAGTATTTAGGATATGGTAACTCAACAAGACAGACACTGTTCCTATCCTCATGGAACTTACTTGTTTGTTCTTTAATCTCCCTAGAGACTAAATGTTCACCCATAAAAACACATTCTAAGCCCTAGTGTATTTCAGCTGAAAACTAGGTGCTATATTTTTAAGTGTTTTCAAGCATAATAGAAATAACTAAAGCAATCTAGTTGGTCAGGGTCAGTGTAATCCAAGTTAAGAAGTCCAGAAAATCTAAGTTAGGAAGTCAGATGACCAGCAGTACTATCTGTGTAAGATATTATGTCCCACAGAAATGGTAACAGGATCATTGAGACTCGTCATCATGTCACAGGATTAAGACTTTCAATCCAAAATGATGGATGAATGTTTTCAAAGAAGGTCTCTCTAAAAGGCCAGAAACTAACTTGTCCACAGGTAGAAGAGAGTTAAAGACCTGTGCCCATTTGAGGATGAAGTTTCAAGGATACATGGAGAATGCAAGGGGAGCTTCATTCAAATATCCTTTAACCCATCTACTGAGAAATATGTTCTCAAATCCTTGACAGAGGTAGGACTAAGAGATCATGACAAAGGTTTAAAAACCCAGAAGAACTCTAGCTACCTAAGTCTTCCCACATCACATAGGAGAAAATTCCTGCAACTTGAGGAAAAACAAAACAAAGCAACTTGCATGCATCTGGGATTATAAAACAATGACAATATTAAAGAACCACAATTAATGAATAAAAGCATGAGTTACTAAAACCCATTGAAAAGGGACCAGGGTCACTGGGTCAGGGAGAGGAGAATTAGAGCCAGACACCTAGTGGTTGTTTCAACTTATATGATATGAGTTTCACTGGAAATTTATAGATCTTGAGAAAGTAGTATAGACCCCAATTTCTAAATATAAACAGCCACTGTTCAGATTTTTTACAAGGTAAACCTAGATCCAAAGAACCTACCTGCTCATGAAAGTCTGAAAGGCATCTTGAGAGCCCTTCGACTGGATCTGACTAGAAACAGATGAGATGGATGAGATAACTTCTAAATGTTTCAGGGGAAAGAGAAAGAGAGAGAGAGAGAAGACAAAATTTTACCAGAAGATTGCATTATGAAGTGATTTCTTTGGATAGATTCTGGCCTGGTTTTTTTTTTTTTTTTTTTTTTGAGACGGAGTCTCGCTCTGTCGCCCAGGCTGGAGTGCAGTGGCGTGATCTCGGCTCACTGCAAGCTCCGCCTCCTGGGTTCACGCCATTCTCCTGCCTCAGCCTCCCGAGTAGCTGGGACTACAGGCGTCCGCCACCTCGCCCGGCTAGTTTTTTGTATTTTGAGTAGAGATGGGGTTTCACCGTGTTAGCCAGGATGGTCTCGATCTCCTGACCTCGTGATCCGCCCGCCTTGGCCTCCCAAAGTGCTGGGATTACAGGCGTAAGCCACCGCGCCCGGCCTCTAGCCTGGTTTTTATCTTGTTTAACCCAAGCTGGGTGCTTTCTCCCTGAGAGAAAGCTGCATCCCCACCCAAATCTCATCTTGAGGTGTAGCCCCATAATCCCCACAGTGGTGGAAGGGACCCAAGGGGAGGGAATTGAATCACTGGGGCGGGTCTTTCCCGTGTTGTTCTCATGATAGTAAATACGCCTCACAAGATCTGATGGTTTTATAAAGGGCAGCTCCCCTGCACGTGCTCTGTCTTGCCTGCTGCCATGTAAGATAAGTCTTGCTTCCCCTTCACCTTCCACCATGATCGTGAGGCCTCTCCAGCTATGTGGAATTGTGAGTCCATTAAATCTCTTTCCTTTATAAATTATCCAGTCTTGGGTATGTCTTTATTAGCAGTGTGAGAACAGACTAATATACTCCCCAAAATTGTTTAACTAAAAAATAAGAGGCAATACAAAGTCCTGTGAAACTTTTTTCCCCTTCAGGAAAGAAACATAGTAACAAAGGAAAAGCAATCTCCTCCTTTTGCTTACATGATGAACAATTTCTAAAAAAGGGTAAGATATTGAAAGAAAGAGAAAGATGCAAAGGAGAACACTTGTGTCCATGGCCTGCATGTATCCAGCTTTATTCTCTCTCATGGCTTTCTTTGCTTAAGGAATTTCAGATTGAAAGTAAAACCAAGACAACACAAATATTTATTATCTTTTGTGGTGACTTACTTCAAATAAACTCTGAAGACTATCACATGTCCCTGTGCCAGACTGGTGGATCACTTCAAATAGAACTTGCTAAATTCAATGCGCCACCATTAGACCGAGTACTCTGAATTTTTCTCTAAATCCTATATTAAAATCACACCCTTAGA
Source organism: Chlorocebus sabaeus (assembly GCF_047675955.1). Classification (NCBI taxonomy): domain Eukaryota; kingdom Metazoa; phylum Chordata; class Mammalia; order Primates; family Cercopithecidae; genus Chlorocebus; species Chlorocebus sabaeus. The sequence goes on from NC_132911.1 coordinate 69,489,624, forward strand.
AAAAATTCTACATTAACCTTACCATAGAAGTACATGGTCCAGGACACAGGGCAGATGTCAGTGCAGTCATGATCAGAGCCTCTAGCCAAGGCATTCCAACCCCTCACCCAGTCTTCTCCTAGACAACCTTGCACTAATTACTTTTCCTTGGATTGCAAGCAACAGAAGTCAATTTGAGCTAAAATATGCTCTAATAAAAAAGGAAATGGAATACACTAGAAGGATATTGGGGTATCTCACAGAATTGAAGGAAGAGTTAAACAACCAAGTCACAGGAAAGGAGGGATCCATGTTAGCCCCCAGGTCCTGGGTTGTAGAAGTTTGGGATGCTTGTCTCCAAAGAGCTGCCAGAATGAGATGACACTTTCCAATCTTCATTTCTGTCCCTGCAGCCAGTCATGGATGAGTTGCCCATTGTTTATATCCCTGGCTACCATCACAAACATTTCAGAATCCTCATCCCCAACACACCCCACATCTCTTGTCATTTTCAGATTGCAAAACAAGTCATCAGAGACTTTATTATTTTTAAGACCCCTGTACAATTTTATCTCCTTCCACTGAACTGATAGAGCAGTCATCTGTATGCTGGAGTGTCTGAAACCACATAGCTTCTGGAGGTGAGGCAGTCAAATAGCTTTTACTGGCAGAGAGTAAAATGTCTCTCCCAGTGGTTGCAGGGGTGGCAGGGGGAGGTGCCAGGGGGCAACTGAGTGACCCTCCTAAATCACATGAGCTCTGAACACTCCTGCAGGGCTATGCCTCATCATGTAGCCGAATTTGCAGGTGCTCTTTATTCACTATATTCACTATATATTCACTATATTCACTATGTGGGTTCGATAACATACCCATAATAACTATTGTATTGTATTGTATTGTACTGTATTGTATTGTATTGTACTGTATTGTATTGTTTGTTTTTGAGACAGGGTCTCACTCTGTTACCCAGGCTGGAGTGCAGTCATACGATCAGAGCTCACTACAGACTTGAACTCCCAGGCTTAAGTGATCCTCCCACCTCAGCCTCCTGAGTAGCTAGGAGTACAGGGACACACCACCATATCCAAATAATTCATTTTTTGTAGAGATGGGGTCTTGCTATGTTGCATCAGGCTGGTCTTGATCTCCCAGGCTCAAGTGATCTTCCCACCTTGGCCTCCCAATGCACTAGGATTGTAGCTATGTGCCACTGGTGCCCGATCACTACTGTATTTTTGAGAAATATTTCCCCACTAGTGTGACCTTACTGGAGAGGCCTTTTTTTTCTTCCACATCCCAGCCCTCCATGAGGCTGGGGTTGAGAAGATGGCTATGGCTCAAAGGACTCAACTCCAGAGAGAAGAACAGGTGAAAAGAAACTCCACTTTTTCCAACCCAGGAGGGTGTTGGTGGGAGAGACAGGGAAAGGAGCCTAGAGGAGCAGCAATTCAAACATGACCTGCCTCATCCCCGGTGGCACCCTGGTTAGTAAAGGCAAAAAGCAGAAGCAGAGAAGATTTCCTGTTTGTTTCCTGTTTAAGACTTTGAGAGGAGGCGCCTCATGGGGTAAGAACATGGGGAAAGGCCTGCTTTAGTTCTCATGGCTGCCCTCAGCTGCTATACCCTGTGGAGGCAGCCAGAAGTTAGCAGATGGTGCTGTCTGATAAGCTTTTGGAGATGAGTGCTAGGAAGATGAGCAGGCCAGGGACTGAAGGGGAGGGAAGGCAAACCTCAGGAGAAGAGCGAGTGGGGCAGTGGGCCTGCATCAGCAGCAGGGAGCCCCAGGCCCTGACCAGCCAGGGGAACAGACTGCGAGTTCAGCTGCTGGTGCCAGAGGGCACCATTGCTGCAGAGGCGGGCACAGGGGTGCATGCTTGGGCGCGCGCGCACACACACACACACACACACACACACACACACACACACGTTCTTCTGATCGGATCCTGACTAACTTTACAGCCTGATCCCCAGCCCACTGACCACCAGAGGCTCCTGGTACAATATGCTCCGGCCGCAACAGAACTCTTGGTCACTTGAAGTTTCCCAAGCGTGACAATCTGGTCTGTACTCCCATGTCCCTGCACTGCTGTGGTGCCTTGTGGATCCTTTATTCTCTTGTCCTCATGATAAACTCAATTTAACAAGACCTAACCTACTATCAACCGAATATATGTGAGGAGACAAGAAGACAGCCATCTGAAAGCCAGGAAGTGGGCCCCCAGCAGACAATGGATCTGTTGGCACCCTGATCCTGGACTTTTCAGCATCCAGGACTGTGAGAAATAAATGTTTACTGGTTAAGCCACCCAGTCTATGGTAATTTGGTATAGCAGCTTGAATGAATCACAACCTAACCTTAGCCTGTGCATCTGTGAAGACTCCTGGTCCTGCAGGCACTGAGGTATTGATTTCTCACATCTCTACATTTTCACTGTAGCTTGTATGTCTTTACAGTAGAACTCATCGGTTTGGATTTAGGTCTTTACTCCCCACCAGGTTGAAAACCTCGTATTACTCATCTCTGCATTTCCAGCTCTGAGCACAGCACCTAGAAAAAAGTAGGCACTCATTAAGTGTTTATTAGGTCGATTTATAAAATTTGACACAATAGAATCAGTTTAACTTCAGTTAAAAAAAAAAAAGTCCCAAAACTGCTATTGTTAAGATTCACTTTATGCCATAGGCACTGCACTATGCAGTTTTATATAAACGATCTCATTTCATCCTCATCCAACCCTGCAGAGTAAATGTTATCATTGTCTGTGTACAAATGTGTAATGCAAGGTTCAAGAAAGATGAGGAACTCACTCAAGATCAAATAACTAGAAAGTGAGGGGCCAAACTGAGAATCCATATCTTCCAACTCTGACAGGACTCGTTTCACAATGCCAGAGTTTCTAAGGAGTTTTCTACAATGTATTCTATTCCTTGAGAGGTTCATATGCAGTAAAAAATGGCATTGTATAAACCATGGTTTATGCCTTATCATTAACATCTCTTCGTATGTTGTAATTTAACAGTGTCAATTCACATTAATCCCTTAAATCTTCTACCTGATGGGGTAAAGGCGAGACTGGAAGACATGGTGCTAATATCCCCACTTTATCACAGGCAGCTGATACAATACAACAGTTGTTGTGTCAACATGTGACTATGTTCAAAAGAGGAATAAATGTTGGAGCTAACAGGGAGGCAGCAGTTACATGGAATAAGGATGGGACTTTAGCAAAACCAAGTAAAGTGTTTTAATGATGGATACATTTTTAAATGAGATGAGCTTCTTTGAGGCCCTACTGGGTGTTTCTTGGAACTATCATGGTGAGTTGTAGGTTTGACAGAGCTTTTCCCCACAACTTTGAGGCTTTAGGAGGTTGTCAGAAAATTCACCCTTGCAGTGAAGATCTGTTTTTGAAGTTGTACAGGATTCCCAATTAATGAGTTTTCACATTATTCTTTTATAGCTGGATGCATCTGGATGAGGCTCAAGCACAAAGGGACCCTGGCTTGCATATCATTAATTCTGACTTCCAGAGACATTTCTGGTCTCACAGTCACCTACTCCTTTTGCCTTTGTATTCTGGAGACCTCATAAATTAAATTAATAAGCTGATTAGCAAAATCGTTAATTCTTCTCAAGTAGCTTTCTTCATTACTGCAGATGCATCAAATTCTCTAAGCAGAGATATAAAGCATTTGGGCTGTCTGTCTATAATAAGCTCTGCTGGGCAAATGCCCATGTGCCAAGCCGTGGGCAGACATGGAATTGTAGAATAGATCATAAGTTCTGAAAATAATTTTCTTGGTAGTAAAAAACCCTCAAAAGAGAAAGACAATTGGTTAATATATAATACTTAAAGAATCAGCTTAGTATATGGCACACAGTGGATGCTTTAAAAATATTCTTCAGATAAATAGTGCTGTTAATACACTCTCTACCACGACATCAATTGCAGTATTCTATTTGCTTTCAAGTCCCTACAGGAGGTAGATAATAGAGAATAGATTTACTTTTGCTCAGAATAATGTTTAAAATTGCTTAAAAGTACCAAACATAATATAACAAATACTTATATTCCAACTACTCACAGTTAATCAATGTTAATAGTTTGTCACATTTAATATTTTTAATAAAAGAAATAATGATAACTAACATTTATTGAGGATTAACCATGTACTGGCAATATTCCAATTGCTTTACATACATTAATTTGATTAAATCTTACAAAACCCTATGAGACAGGTTGTTATTATCTCAATTTTACAGAGAGGAATCTGAGGTATAGAATCTTAAGCATGTGCCAAGTCACACAGTTTTACGAGGCTATATTAGTCAGCTAGGGCTGCCATAACAAAATACCACAGACTTTGTTGCACAACAGATTTTATTTTCTCACAATCTGGAAGCTAAAAGTTTGAGATCAAGGTGTCAGCTGGGTCGGCTAGTTCCAAGGCCTCTCTCTTCGGTGAATAGATGGCCATCTTCTCCCCATGACTTCATATCTTCCTACCTCTGTGTGTCTCCACTTCCCAACCTCCTCTTCTTATAAGGACTCCAGCCATATTGAAGTAAGGCCAAACTTAATGACCTCATTCTAACTTAAGTAGAGCTTATTTGCAAAAGCCAAGATATGGAAACAATCTTAATATCCATTCACAGATGAGAAATAAATTATGAGATATATATGTAATGGAATATTATTCCACCTTGTAAAAAAAAGGAGATTCCACCATTTGCCAGAACATGGATGAACCTGGAAGCATTATGCTTAGTGAAACAAGCCAGACAGAAAGAAAAATAATGACTTCACTTCTCTGTGGAATCTGAAAAAGTCAAATACATAGAAACAGAGAATAGAACAATGATACCAGGCGGTGAAGGTAGGGAAGTGAGGAGTTGTTGATCAAAGGGTAGAAAGCTGCATTTATATAGGATGATTAAGGCTTGACATCTAATGTACAGCATGAGGACTACTGTTGGCAATACCATATTGTATACTTGAAATTTGCTGAGAAGGTACGTTTCACGTGATCTTACCACCCCCACCCCCACTCCATGCACACACAGACAGGCAGTAACTATGTGAGGAGATGGATATGTTAGTTTGCTTGCCTGTAGTAATCACTTCGCTATGAATATGTATATCAAAACACCATATTGTAAACCTTAGATTTATACAATTTTTTAAAGGTTTTTGAAAATGTATCCCCATACACAGTCATATCCTGAGGTACTGGGGACTTCAACATATGAATTGTGAAGGACACGATTCAACCCATAACAAGAGTAGAGCTGGCATTCAGGCCAGGAAGCTGAGACCCTAAGTCATGCCCCGTCCATAACACATGCCTCTGATAACAATGACACCCTCACAGCCCACTTTCTCAAATACAGTTTCCCTACCTGCCCTTCACAGAGGCAATCTCTTCCTAAGGAGGCAACATCATCACAAAGTTGGTGTTTCTTTTTAAAGTTACCCTACATAAACCCACATAACATGCATGTTTAATGTTATTTTTTCAACAAACTATTAAGTTTAAAACATCTCCACCCTGCACCCAAACAAGACATGCATCTTAAAATGTCTCTACTTCTGTCCAAATAGCATTACATGCTCAAACCTTTCATGTTACTGATATCTAATATCTTAACCATCAGTTTAACATTTTAACACCCCCCTCCAAACTAGCGAATAGTGCCACCATTTATTAGTCAATATACATTTAGGATTGCCAGTATGTTTGATTGGTTTCTTTGCTTACAATCTCTTATTGCATTTGGGTTCATTTTCTCTCTTTCTGAAGTATCTAACCGCAGAACCAGTTCAAGTCTAATTCAACTTTGTCAGTAACATGATGTGACAAAAGGATGAGTTGTTTCTCAGTGCAAAGGACCCTCAGGTTGCAGGTCATGAAAACTGTGCATGCCCAGATGAACCAAGCATGCCCCATTTGTGACCCAGGAACCAGTCAGAACGAAAAAGTCAATCACATGCAGAACCTAAGTGCTCAGATCACCGCAGAGGGGTGGAATTAAGGAGCAAGGAGTGCCCTATTTTGTTGCAGAGCAGAACTAAAAACCAAAGACTCATCATCACCTCTTTGCATGACCCAATCAGATCATGACTCATTGCATTTTTCTGTCTCCCTCATTGTCACCCTCTGCCTATGAAATCTCCTAGGCTCCAGGGCAGGCAGACAGATTTGAACATCACCTCCTGTCTCCCTGCCAGTCAGCTCTCAATAAAGCCTTCTTTTCTCAAAAGCCAGTGCTATAATGTTGGCTTCTATGTGCACCAGACATAGAGCCCATTGCTCAATAACCTCTGCCTGAGTATTTTATTCAGTGGCGGAAATGGGAATGTGCTTTGTCTATGTACATCCGGAAATGTCTTTGTCACTCTTACATGATATAATTTTAGTTTCAAGTTATTTTCCCTCATTGCTTTGGGGTAGGATTTCATTAATTGCTAGTATCTATTGTTCCTGGCAACTAATTCCTGTATTTTGAATTGTTATTTGTTTCAAGATCAACTTGCCTTTTCTCTCTGGCACATTGAAATTTTTTTCCTTTTTTTTTAAAGAGTTCTATAATTTCACTATGATGTGCCTAGATGTGGATTTGTTTATATCTACCTTGCTTGACATACACCTTTTTCCATTTTAGAAAACTCTGTCATTACCTCCTCAAATATTGCCTTTCTCTTTTCTTTTTTATTTTACATTCTAAATGTCCTAATATAAAATATTGTAGTTTTCCATTCTATCTTCTATAACTTCTATGTCTCTTAACATCTTCATTTTATATAACTCCTTATCTCTCAGCAGAGATTTCCTCAATTTTGTCATCTACTTCACCAGTCCTTTCCCTTCCTATATCTAGACTATTATTCAACTTATGCAGTGATGGTATATTCTTTTGTTGCTATTGTTTTGATAGATTTTTTCATTTATAGAACTTCCACTTTTTTCATGTCTGTTTTTTGTTTGTAATTTCAGTTCTTATGAATTCTATTACTTCCCATATCTTTTTGAAAATTTTAAATATATTCTCTTTCATGTTGTCTTGTCATTTGTATTTCCTTGAATGTGACCATCTATTGCATCTTTAGACTATCTCTCATGATATTAGCTTCCCTTGTGTGCTAAGATTTGTTTCTTTCTGTGAATTCATCACATTTGGTGGCACTTATCTTCTGCAAGATTAAGCACTTCTCCTGGATTATAGAGATTGTTTCACAATTTCCTCTGCTATGACTCATGTTCTGGAGAAGATTTTGCTTGTATTTCTGGATCAAGCCATGGATGAACTCTAGCCCACATCCTAATGCTACAGGGGTCTCAGTGTTCCAGGGCTGACTCAATTCTACCCAGTCTGAGTTGAGTAGGCAGCTTCTGCTGTATACTGGGAGCTGTGTTCAGGCTCTAATGCTGTATGTAGGATTCATAGCCTGATTTCTCAGCCCTACATTAACTTTCCAAGTACATAACCAATTTGACTTTCCTGGTAAGCCATGCAGCCTCAATTGCTTCTGAATGTTATTGGTTCCCTCATCATTTCTGCCACCTGGAAACTTGTTTTGAGTTCTGCATTATTATTATTATATTATTATATCTAGAATGAAAGGAGGACTTCCTATGTCAGTTCAGATCACTGCCTAGTTACTAAAGTCATCCGAATTATATTATTAGAGAACACACAAGTACAGAGCCATCATGTAACACTCATACAAAGTAGAAACTGAAAAGGAAAGGAGGAACTTTCAAGAACATCTAAACACAGGGTCGGGCACGGTGGTTCACGCCTGTAATTCCAGCACTTTGGGAGGCCAATGCGGGCGGATCACGAGGTCAGGAGATCGAGACCATCCTGGCTAACATGGTGAAATTCCATCTCTACTAAAAATACAAAAAATTAGCCGGGCATGGTGGCAGGCGCCTGTCGTCCCAGCTACTCGGGAGCCTCAGGCAGGAGAATGGTGTGAACCTGGGAGGCAGAGTTTGCAATGAGTCAAGATCGCCTCACTGCACTCCAGCCTGAACGACAGAGCGAGACCCTGTCTCAAAAATAATAATAATAAAATAAAATTTAAAAAGACATCTAAAAACAATGAATGTCTAAAGGACATACCACATGAGACTTCCATTTTACTAACAAAGCTCTGTGATCACATTTCCCAAACACCAAGGGGAAAGAAACTGGATAAAAACATTAGTTTAGGCACGAAGCTATACATTTACTGAAAAAGATATCAATAAAAACAGGTTTCAACTACTGGAAATTCAGGAAGTCAGTCAAGTTGATCTGGTAACCATATTTAAGCACAGTATAAAATTTTAGAAAGACAGCTACTCGGGAGGCTGAGGCAGGAGAATCGCTTGAACTCGAGAGACAGAAGTGCAGTGAGCCAAGATCGCGCCATTGCACTCCAGCCAGGATAACAGAGCAAGACTCTGTCTCCAAAAAAAAAAAAAAAAAAAAAATTTCACAAAAAAAAATTTTAGAAAGAATATAAATTTGTGATATTAGAATTAAAAAGACTTAGAAATGAATTTTGCTTCAAAACTAGGATAAAATGTCATATTCTACAACATGGTTATAAATACTGAAGGAGTTATAAATCATTTTGCTGTGTGTGTGTGTGTATGTGTGTCTGTGTGTGTTTAGAAGTAACATTATAGCATATTCAGAACACTCTCTAAGAAACAATTTGTTCTTTCAGCAAATATTTATTGAACTCCTCTGAGGTGCTCAGCATTGCACACACCCTGGAGGCCCAGAGCACAACACAAAATCTCTGTCCTGACAAAGCATACAATCTAACAATACAAGATCACCTCTGATTAAACCCCGATGTCTGTCCTACTGACAAATTTGTGCCATGAGACTCTCCAGGAAGGAAGCTCAATAGCTATTTCCTTAAAAGACCAAGACTTTGGAAGAACCTCCGTGTACCAGAAAATTCCTAAACCCCTATTTTCAGAGAATAAAATAAGCATTTTCTTCCAAGGCACAAATTCTTTCAAAAATCTTCACTGCCCAGCAGTCTGTGATGGGCCAACATCCATTTCAAAGAGTTTTCTTAATAAAGCTCATAACACTGTAGTAAAATGCTTTCCCAGATGCAACAAGAACAACGAAGTCCAAAACCTTATTCAAGTAGTCATTTTTAAAGTAGCAGATAGATTATCTGCTGTATGCCTTGTGTTCACTGAGAAGCTGTACTAAGAACACAAGGTACAGTAAAGCAATGCATATCCCCAAAATGGTAATGAAGTGCAGCCAAAATAGAGATAATTATTTTAATTAATGGTAATGATTTTAACGGTTGAACATTTTAACTAATTAATTATGATTGATTGCTTGCTACTAATCAAGGAATATGATTCAAAGTTGTAATTGAAAAACCAGGAGCAATAGGTTCTGCAGAGAGCATATCACAACCCTACTGAGATCAGGGACATTATTTTTGCCTTGAAAATTTCATTCTGGATTATTCCAGTCCTTTTTCTTTAATATATCCTTTTGATAAACTAGTAGGACATTGTGTTTTATTTGGTATTTAGAATCCTTTACCAGAAACAGGAACAAAACATGAAATGTGAATATAGTTGGAGAAATATATATATTATTTTTAGAGCTACAGCTTTTGTTTGAGACATGGGGTCTTGCTCTGTTGCCCAGGCTGGGAGTTCAGTGACACAATCATGACTTGTTGCAGCCTCAAACTCCTAGGCTCAAGTGATCCTCTAATCTTAGCATCCTGAGTAGTTGGGACTACAGGCACACACCACTATTCCATGACAGTTTTTTTTTTTTTTTTTTAAATAGAGGCAGAGTCTCATTAGGCTGCCCATGTTGGTCTCAACCTCCTGGCCTCAAGCAATCCTTCCACCTCTGCCTCCTGAGATGCTGAGATTACAGGTATGAGCCACCGCACCCAGCCCAGGTATGACTTTTAATGCCACATTATTCATTTAAATTGTATTCTTGTTCTTCTTCAAGTCTAAGCTTTCTTTCTGTAGATAAAGACTTTAGATATAAGAAACTACTCAATTAGACTGTTTGAACAACATGAAACTTTTTACTTTTGTAAGCATATTGACTGAGAATTCGTTTTTCACAAAGTGTATATTTAGCATTTTGGACACTGGTTTGTTAAGCCTTTTAAAAATATCACGTAGAGAACACCCAAGACCAGCAATAAGCTTCTTCTCACTCTTTATCTATTCTTCTAATGGTTTTATCGAATAGAGGCTGTATTAGTCTGTTTTTACGCTGCTATAAAGGACTACCTGAGACTGGGTAATTTATAAAGAAAAGAAGTTAACTGATAGTTCCACAAGCTGTACAGGAAGCATGACTGGGAGGCCTCGGAAACTTACAGTCATGGTAGAATGCAAAGGGGAAGCAAGTACATCTTCACATGGTGACAGGAGAGAGAGAAAGTGAAGGGGGAAGTGCCACACACTTTTAAACCACCAGATCTCATGAGAACTCACTCACTATGATGAGAACAGCAAGAGGGAAGCCTGCCCCCATGATCCAATAACCTCTCACCCAGCCCCCCCGCCCCAACATTGGGGATTACAGTTCAACATGAGATTTGTGTGGAGATACGGATCAACACTATATCAGGAGCACATCAGTATCTCAATATAACCTGCGATTTGTCTTGTGATGTATTAGTAATTTATTATGCATCAATGTTACCTTACTATAGTAAGGTGGTTCTTTTCATCCTAGATAATTCTTTTAACATAAGGAAAAAGCCATGTTGTCCCACTTCTATTTGGTAAATAGAGAGTGCAGGGAGAGGGAAATAGAAAGAATATCAGAGTAATAATAGGCCAAAGTCAGTTTGAAAAATTGGAGAATGTCAGTGTAGCTGTGGTGCAGAGTGGGAAGATACAAGAACAGCAAGAAATGAGGCTGGAGGGGTAAGTGGAAGCCAAACTGTAAAGTCTCTTGTTTGTCACACTGAATACTGGAGATCACTAAGGAGGGAATGACATAATCAAATGTGTTTTAAAGAAGAGCACCTACTGGAAGATTGTTGAGAATGAAGAAAAAAAAAAAAACACATGAAAGAGGCTGGTCCTACAGTCCAGCTGATAATGAAAGCTTGGATTAAGGCAATGACCAGGGCCATTCCTAGAATAAGACTGCCTGGAGTTGACTAACAATTAACTATACGTATTTATGCAATTAACAATTAAATGTATGGTGAGTATGGAGCAGGTTCAAATTGGATGGAGGAGATGGAACTCATACTTTCGGACATGTTAAAATCAAGTTTCTGAGGATATTTTGGTGACCTTGTATTGTATTTTCTTTCCACCTACTCCACCAAAAAACTGCAACCTGTTTTCAGCCATAGTCTCCAGATCATCTGTCTACCTTTCAGACCAGGCTCCACTCAAAGATACAGCCAGGTTCTAACTCTAGGGAAAACAAGTCTGGGAACAGAATCTGTGCCATGGATTGGTATGGGAGCAAATGCCCAGAAGGGGCTGATATTGGACTACTTTTTCTATATCTCATGGTCTAATCACTGATTTTTAATCACTTAATTTACACTGCTTTCTCTGAGATTTTTTTAATAACCATTTTTTAAAACATTGGCTGAATCACTTTTGCAGAATGTGTTCAGAAAGAATGGCTGATCTTCCTTCTTTTCTCCTAATTTCAGTGCCTAATTTCCTACAGTTGAGTCTGCCCAGCCCAGCCTCATGAATGAGTCTAATTCCAGATTACTGAACTCCTCCCCATTTTCTCCACCCTTTCATGTGGTCCAGATATGACGAATGCCAGCATGCTGAGGCCCAGCAGACTAGGCTCTAAGTCCCTGTAATTTTTCCTGTCTATAGTCAAGATTGGACCCAGGGCTTCCAAGATCACAGAGCCTGCAGTTAGGAGTCAAGTGACTTAAATGGCAAGAGAAGAGAGCTATAGAATGGGGAAGCCAGGCAATTTCCCCAGAATGGTGTGATGCTAGTCCCATTTGCAAATATTTCTTCTTTTTATAATCTTGTGCTGAAACTCTGGAGGCATAGGGAAATGTCTTTATTCTCTCACATATTATCAAGGTTAAAGTGCACCAAGAAGGTTTTTTGTTTGTTTGTTTGTTTGTTTGTTTTTGTTTTTTTTTTTTTTTGAGACAGAGTCTCGCTCTGTCGCCCGGGCTGGAGTGCAGTGGCCGGATCTCAGCTCACTGCAAGCTCCGCCTCCCGGGTTTACGCCATTCTCCTGCCTCAGCCTCCCGAATAGCTGGGACTACAGGCGCCCGCCACCTCGCCCGGCTAGTTTTTTTTTGTATTTTTTTAGTAGAGACGGGGTTTCACCGTGTTAGCCAGGATGGTCTCGATCTCCTGACCTCGTGATCCACCCGCCTCGGCCTCCCAGAGTGCTGGGATTGAAGGTTTTTTTTTTTTATTTTGTTTTGTTTTGTTTTTTTCCAAAATCAAGGGAAAGGTGGACACAGAGTTGAAGGAATAATGATATTCAGATCATCAGCTCTTTTTTTAATCTTATTGCAGATTGTCCACTCAGGAATTTACCCTTGGACATTTTTAATCTCAGGTCAGACTTCCTTCTGCCATTTGGCATTCTCCCAGGCAACCATCTCTTTCCATCAGTCAGTGGAAACATTCGCCAAGCATAATTAGGAAGGTAAATCTGCTGTAGAAATTGTCACGGTTTCATTTAGATGTAGCCAGTGTGAAACAATGGATCTTCAGTTAATTTTCCTTTCCTGGAAATTTAAAAACAAATAACAAACTAATAATTTAGACACATCTAAGCTGTGTCTAAGTCGAACCACTGAAGCTTGTTTTTCTGATAATGGTACAGTTACATTCTTATTTCAGTGCTAAGAAATGAACTTGGAGATAGGAAAAAAGAAGGGGCACAGATATTGAAGGCAAAAGTAGAAAAGGACAGCAGCAGAGGCCATTTTGTATCACAAAACTCTCACATAATTTAGAAATTCAGCTGCAAAACAAAACTCACTAGTTATATTGGTTTGCAGAATTGTCAGTCTGTTTTGCCAGAATGATCAACATTAGCAAGCAGCATCCTACTGTTCAGCTGTGGATTTAGGCTGGAGTCATAGAAGAGGATAATATGCTTACGAATAGCACCTCTCAGAGTGTGAAGTGTACCTCCTGGCTGGCAATCTAACCCTGCTTCTGGCAGGGCCCCATGAAAGGTGAAAGAACGGGAGGGAGAAATTAATGAATATTATTTCCTTTTACTTAGGATTTGCCAAAACTAGGACCTGGCATTGAATATTAAGAGCTGAAATAGTATACCCATAGTTCCTTTCATGTGCTGGATTAAAATTGATATGGCTTAGCGAAGTAGAAAAATGAGCACTGGATGCCCTTTCCATATGGTAAAAGTAAAAGCTTGACAACATCTCCTTCTCTTCTGGATCACAGTCTTTTCAGTGTTCCTAATGACTTCTCTCTCTGAAAGCCTAATCAATGAGGTTTTTAAAGTTCTTATGACAATGTCTTCAAGATCCCTTTGAAGGCTGAAGATCCTCAGATAGAGCAAAAATACATGTACATATACACATATATAGCTAGCCATATTCACAAGCCACAATGAGTTAAGTATTTCACAGCAAATAATCCTGACAAAATAAAAGCGTTAATTTTCTCAGCCCCAAATGAAATGTAAAAATAATCCATTCACCGATTACAAATGTGCCCAGAGAAAGCTATCATAGTGCAGCAAATGTATATCTTATATCTAAAGATGATGTTATTGTTATATTCTGTGACAGAATTTTCTCTTTAGATCATCTCTCCAGCAGTGGTAATGAGTTCACACACAGCTGTTCACATACTTTCTTTTTTTGTCATTGATGACCAAAATCCCCATTTGTTAGACAGTTGTCCAGAATTGGTGCCATCACAGCAAACTAGATCAAAGCTTTTGGCTAATAACTACTATCAATGCTAATTTTTTTACTACTACCAAAATTTGCAGTCTATAGAGTGAGGTTTTTTGAAAAATGTTGTATGTGAAGTGCTAGTCTTTTGTAAATCAAGTAAAACACATTATTTATATTATATCACATATGTATATTAAACTGGTTACTATTCTTGTAAATAATTCCTTATATCAGGGGGATAATTATATTAAGTTATAAAAAGAACCAATAGACTCTTTCTCTAAAGGTTTGTTAATATCAAAAATTCCTAAATTTACTGCTTCAGAGTAAAAACTAGTACAAAACTTAGAAAACAAAGGTAGGTACCCATTGATATGCAATTAAATTATAAAAAGTATATACAATAAAATAAAGTTAGAGTGAACTATCAGCATCCATTCTGCAAACAATTAACTATGAAACTATATCAGCATCTTTTTTGAACTCTAGATTTCAAATAAATTTAGCCTAGGCTTTTTAAGAAGCCAATGAAAATAGTGTCTCTAAATTTTGAATGTTGTAAAACTGTCAGATAGACCTTACCATTCCTATTTTTTTCAAGAGTAAATGCCAGTTAAAAATCTATTCAGCATCTGTTCCATGGTTTTAGATAAACAGTCAAATTAAAGATGACAAAGAAGTTTCCCTATCTTGCAAGTTCCAGATACAGGTTCACTAGCTTAAGAAGAAATCTTTTACTAAAGCAATATACTACTATATAAGGGCGTGGATTAGGTGATCCTCCTTAGGATATTCTCTTCTCTTCCAGTTCTGAGACTATATATTTAAATAATAGTCATTAGAAGAAAATTTAATATCTTTTTAATTTGATATTATTATTCTCCTCCTTGTCTACTGACTGGACATGTGCTTTGAAGCAGCATCATGTAATGGATGAAAACAAGAAGTTTGTCATCAGAAAACACAGACACTTTGCTCTGCCATTACAGGTTTAGTTTCCTTATAATCATAAAGAAAATAATAGCCGGGCGCGGTGGCTCAAGCCTGTAATCCTAGAACTTTGGGAGGCCGAGACGGGTGGATCACGAGGTCAGGAGATCGAGACCATCTTGGCTAACACGGTGAAACCCCGTCTCTACTGAAAAATACAAAAAAAACTAGCCGGGCGAGGTGGCGGGCGCCTGTAGTCCCAGCTACTCTGGAGGCTGAGGCAGGAGAATGGCATAAACCCGGGAGGCAGAGCTTGCAGTGAGCTGAGATCCGGCCACTGCACTCCAGCCCGGGCGACAGAGCGAGACTCTGTCTCAAAAAAAAAAAAAAAGAAAAAAAAGAAAATAATAGTGATACTTTCCTTACATATCTCACATGGTGAGTTTCAAATGACACAGAAATAGGAAAGCAATTTGTAAAACTTAAAGTCCCATATGAAGGGGTTAAAGTTGCACACTTATTTGGTTGTTTATTCTAATTGTCATAATGATAAGTAGACATTAAATTAGGCCTTATTAATATTGATAAAATGTATTTCCTTAATGGCTAACCATGATTTAGGAATGTAATCTGTGAAAAAAAAATTAAGGAATTATTTAAAGCTCAGGGACCAAAACAAGATATCTAAAATTAAAAACTTGCTGGATGAGTTTGTCAGCAGACTGGACCCATCAGAAGACAGGATTGGAATGTTCAAAGAAAAAATAATAAAAGATATACACACTAAATCACTAGTAGGAAAAAATAATAAAGTAAAAAAGCAAAATATATATGTAAGACATGATCAATTGTTTTAACATGCATGCAATTGGAGTCCCAAAATAAGAGAAAGGAGAGAATGGAGCAGAAGCAATATTTGGAAAAATAATTGCTGAGAATATTCCAAAACTATCAAAAACCTCAGGGAACCTCAAGCAGAATAAATACAAAAGAAACCACACTGGGCCATAATCTAGTCAAATGCTGAAAATCAAAGACAAAGAGAAAACCCTTAAAAGCAGTCAGAGATAATTTTTCAAAGGACCCTGCAAAGGAGCATTAGTAAGACTGATGACTGACTGACTGTCAAGAATTATGAAAGCCAAATGACAATAAAATGACTTCTTTAAAATACAGAAAAAAAATCCCATCAAGCTAGAATTTTATGCCACGCCAAAAAAACTTCAAAAAATAAAGGTAAAATAAATATTTTAATGCAAAATTGAAGACACACAATTAATTACCAGCAGATTATATGACAAAATTTTATTAAAAAACGTTATTTAAGCTAAAGGAAAATAATACTAGATAGAAATACAGAATGAAAATAGGATTTCAAAACCCTAGAAAGGATTTTTGTTGTGTGAATTTAGGATGCTTGGAACTTCTGCAGCCATTTGGCAACCGTTAGAGAGATATTGACTCCCGATAAACAGAGGTCAGTCAAACCAAAAGGTAGGAAAAGTACTTAAGGCATCATAGAACTAGTGAAGCATATCTGGAATGCCTATGTAGACTTCTTAAGTTAGATAATATTTTTATTGTTCAAAACAATTTTTTAATTTAAAAAACTAGCAACTTTTGCTTCTAGCATTATGGCAGGCTAGATAATCTGAGGGATAATGTTGTAGCAGAAAGGATGTATTTTGAATGGGACAAACTCCATTCCATTGCTTTTCTTGAAGGAAACATGTGAGGTCTCCAAGGACCACTCTTCCTGCTCCCAAAATAAACAACTGTCAGCAGGTGGCTTTGGATTACCCTATGGGTGGATGTTAATATCACCACTGTTATTTGGATATTGAGATGCGATTCAATGATAAGAAGGAAAAACTGAGCCTAGCCTCTGTGCTAACCAAAACCAAGGAGAAAAGCTGAAGGAAGAAGTCCTCTGTGGAGGAAAACTACTCTACTCTAATGTAGATCCACATGACTATCATGTGATAATCAATCAATGAGTTTACAATGGAAAAACAATCAGCAAGCGTTTAAGAAAACAACTCAACTGGAAGTAAAAGTGACAAAAAGTAACAAACAACAGAATTGGCTGCACAATATACTACAGATGTAGAAAATGGAACATGAAAACAAGTAAGTATACATTTTTCTAATGTTTATAGAAATATTATGCACAACAACTAAGATGAACACATAACAGAAAAGTATCCAAATGAACAGGCAGATTTGAAAAAAATGACACTTTAGGGAGGAAATTTGTAGAACTTCTTAATTTAAAAGAAAAATTCAACAAACAGGGTAAAGAGCAAATCAGGCACTGTTGCCCATTGAACATGAGCACTCTGATGGGAATATCCTTAAAGTAGCTTAGCAAGGTAAGAAAATATACTAAGAAGCTAAGAGATATGATGGGTAAAATGAAACTATAACTACCCAGAGACACAAAAGGAAATAACAGAGGGAGGTGGGGAAGAAAAGGCAATATTTGAAAAGATAATGGCTGAAAATTTTGCCAAACTAATAAACTAATAAGAATATGAATTCATTGATCTAGGAAACATACTGTATTCCAAGGGAGATAAATAAAAATTGATCTACATCTAGCACTTAGAAAAGGCAGAGTACTAAAGAAGATCTTTTTTTTTTTGAGACAGAGTCTCGCCCTCTCTCTCAGGCTAGAGTACAATGGCGCGATCTCAGCTTACTGCAACCTCCGCCTCCCAGGTGTCCCAGTTTCCATATATTACACACACAAATCTCAATTTCATAGCAACCTATGTCACAAGATTGTGCATAGAAATTTTTTAAGCACCATGCAACCATGAAGTTTAGTTCATAATGGAAAATAATCATAATTTGAACTATAGAATCTTATCTGTGGAAGGGCCAATAACAAATAATATTTCATAACTAAGAAAAATCAGGCCATCAATATAGTCATTTTCTCTGATTTCATACTTCCAGACATCTCTTCTAGTCTCATGCCCCCACGACCCACTGCTGCCCCTTCCTTCAGCACACAGACCAACAACATGCTTTTCCCATGTGGGCCACAATAGGCTGTGCAGGGCCATGTGTCTACGACTTTGCACACATTCTCTTTGCATGGAATACCTTTTCCCCTTCCCCAACTGGCAAACTTCAACTCATCCTTCAACATGCTGCTCATTTTCTGTTCCTGTCCCTAAGCAAAGCAGATGGATCACTGCCTCCTCTAAAGCCCCATGGTAACTGGTGCCCACTTCCGTAGCTGTACATATCACAATGTTGTAAATGTTTCTTTACTTATCTCTCCCGCTCGCTAAACTGTGTGCTCCTTGAAGAAAGAGAAACTGCATCTAATTCATTTTTGTAACCCACATGACCAGTACAACATTGGCTTATTGTCAGAGTTCAGGGAATGTATATATATATTCATTGTATAACATATAATGTATATACAATGAATAAAATGAATGGATGCTTCCCTGAGTTTACATGGTCTTAGTCAGGGCTGAAACTGGAACCTGGATTTTCTGATTCCCATCCACACCAGTGTTCTTTTTATCACATCCTAGAGCATGTTCTACATGTTCTAACACAGACCATGGTCTCGGGATGTTTGGAGCAACGACCATAAAAAAGACAATGCCGTCTTCTCAAGTGACACAGGCTATAAGGGAAACAGAGCAGTGTCATTTCAAAATTCATCTAGTTCATCGGAGGCTCCCTGAGAGATTGTGTGACACTTGTACACCTGGTGAAATTGAGCAATGAAAATCAAAAACGAGATCAGGAAAAGAACAGAAGCAGACAGTTTGTACTTACTTACACCCATCTAGACCTGTTGGGCTTGGGAAAAATGGCAGACAGTTCCAGACAGTTCCAGGAAGTGTTTGCAATGAATAAAGTGAGGATTTCAACTCCTGTTCAGAGTTCTAGAAATGCATTTCAGTGATTCCACTGCTTGAGGGTTCTCTAGGTAAACTGCCCAATTGTGATTGAGATGAGCAGCAGGTCAGTGAGAGTAGGATAAGGAAGAAAAAGAAACACACAAAGACAGAGGAAATATATGTAGGAGGGAAGGAGAAGACAGGGGAAAGGGAAAGGGAGTTTGGATGAATTCACCAACTAAAGATGTTTTAATTAAATTAATGGCAGAACTCAGTTAAGATAAGTATATCAGCCAGGCACGGTGGCACACTCCTGCAGTCCCAACTAATTGGGAGGCTGATGAGAGAGGATCACTTGGGCCCAGGAGTTCAAATTCAGCCTTGGCACCATAATGAGACCCCATCTCTAAAACAAACAAACAAAAAAAGATATGCATATATTAACAAAGCATAGCTACATAAAAGAAAGGGAAACCCCTTTCTTTTATCCACTATAAGGTATCCTCTTCCTTCTCTTCTTGTCTCCTTTTACTTGGGAAAGTACTTTACTTGTACAGAAGAGATAAACAAAATAGGTAACCAAGGAGTTAGATATCACACACTCTAAAATAGTTCTAAGCTCGGTATTAGTTTTCTCGTGCTGCTGTAACAAATGACCACAAACTTCATTGCTTAGAACGACACAAATTTATTAGGATACGGTTCTGTAGATGAGAAGCCCAACATAGGTCTCACTGAGCTAAAATCAAGATACAGCCATGCTGTGCTCCCCTCTGGAAGCTTTAAGGAAGAATCCATTTCTGTTCATGCAGATTGGTAGCTGAATTCAGTTCCTTGAAGTTGTGGGACTCAGGCCCCTGTTTTCTTGCTGGCTGTCAGTTGAGATCTATTCCCAGGTTCCAAAGGTCACCCATATTCCTTGGCTCATGGTCCCTTCCCTTGGTCTTTAAAACCAAACCCTCTCTCACTTCAACTCTCTCCTGCCTGTTCTTCTGTTGTATCTGTCTTCCTTCTGTTATCCTCTTCCACAGTTAAGGATGCCTGTAATTACATTGGACCCTCCCAGATAATCCAGAATAGTCTCCTTATTTTAAGGTCCATAACCTTAAACCCATCTCCTGAGTTCCTATGGACATGTAAGATAACATCTTCACAGGACCCAGAGACTGGGGGCCATTATTTTACTGACCACACCCTTCTTTCACTGGACAAAGGAATCCAAGAGGTCACTAGATTCTGTCTGCAAAGATATCAGCCACAAAACAAAGCTTACACAAGACTAGGAGTAGATATAACAATAACTATGCACATGCCATCCATTCACTCTTATATTCATGAACAGAGGTTTATCAAATACCTACTGTGGTCCAAAAGGCCTATGGTGGGTACTGAAATAAAACAAGGCCATGTTCTGTTCCCCACCCAGAAGTACACTGTGAGGTGAAAGGCAGGACAGCCAATCAACTTCAATGCCACTGGCAAGTGCAATGTACGTGGTGAAGGTACACATGCAGGCAGGGAGGAGAGAGGGCCCAGACAGAGAAATGCAATCAGAGAAGCTTCTAGAAGGAAGCACAGCCTTAATAATGGAGGATAATACACATAAAAGCTGTGAGTGGTCTGCTGTGATGAAGTCTGGGACATGTTTGGGAGATGAGAAGGAAAGGAAGGCAGGAGACACGTCAGCAGTATCACATATGTGTCCCATAGTAACGAGTTTGGATGGTACCCTAAGGGCAATGAGAATTCATTAGAAGATTTTAAGCAGATATGTAATCAGATTGTTTTTCTAAGATCACTTATAAAGCAGATAGGAAAGAACTATAGCAGGAAGCTTGAAAATAATTTCCAACCCATTTACTCAGGAGTGAAAGAAATCTATACAGTTAAGTATAAAATTAAGCCATAGGAGCTCGTATTAAAGTCTATAAATACAACTCCCTCCTTCTGTCCCCATTTGTGATTTCTTTGTGGCAATTGTACAAGGACAATCTTAAGGTATTTTTTTTTCTCAAGTAAACTGTTATGGGAATATTCCAGGGAGACTTGAAAATTGACATGCAGGTTTCAAACTACTCCACTACCCTAGAACACACGATCTCCTTTTCCCCTATAATAGTTCTTGCTTTCTTCCATCCACTACCTTCCCCTCCCTCAGGCCCACTCACCTTCCTCTGTAGACAGATTCATGGGAAATTACATCACATTTTAAATCCAGCAAAAGAGATTTATATTTAAAGAAATTCTATATTTTCATAACATGTTTTCTGAATATAAAAGTAATACATTTCCTAGTCAAAATTTTGGAAAACTATAAAGAAGTTCTAATGGAAATTCTTTAATCTTGTTTTTAAGAGAAGGAACACTTTTAAAAGTATGAATACAGTACAATTTTTATTTCTCAATTATATTCTAATAAAGAACATATATAACTGTATTCTGTATTAGTCTGTTCTTGCATTTCTTTAAAGAAATACCTGAAACTGGGTAGCTTTTATGGAAAATAGGTTTAATTGGCTCATGATTCTGCAGGCTATACAGGAAGCACAGTGCTGGCATCTGCTCAGCATCTAGGGAGGCCTTAGGAAGCTTACAATAATGACGGAAGGGGAAGCAGGTACAGGCAGGGCACACAGCTAAAGCAGGAACAACAGAGAGAGTGGGAGGGGAGGTGCCACACACTTTTAAATGATCAGATCTTGTAAGAACTCATTATTATGAAGGTAGCACCAGGCCATGAGGGATCTGCCCCCATGATCCAAACACCTCCCACCAGGCCCCACCTCCAGCACTGGGGATTACAATTCAACATGAGATTTGGACAGGGACAAATATTCAAACTATATCATACTCCAATGGCGTATTTTATTATATAGGGTTGTTGTTTCACTTAACATATAAGGAGATTTATTTTGTCCTTAAATATTAAAATACTATTTTAATGACTAGACAGATATTTTCATGACTACATACATATTATAATGACTATCATAATTTGCTTAACTATAATTTATCAATCTCCTATTATTGATTTTTTCTTTTGTTTCTTAGTACTCTAATTAATACTATAGTCAATTTTTTTTTTTTTTGAGATAAAGTCTCGTTCTTGTCCCTCAGGCTGGAGTGCAATGGCGTGATCTCAGCTCACTGCAACCTCCGCCTCCCTGGGTTCAAGCGATTCTCCTGCCTCAGCCTCCCGAGTCACTGGGATTACAGGTGCCTGCCACCACGCCCAGCTAATTTTTGTATTTTTAGTAGAGATGGGGTTTCACCATGTTGGTGAGGCTGGTCTCGAACTCCTGACCTCAGGTGATCCACCTGCCTTGGCCTCCCACAGTGCTGGGATTACAGGCATGAGGCACTGCGCCCGGCCTATAGTCAATATTTTTTAAGCAGCTTTGATTTTCTGGAATTTATAGACACCTTCTGAATTATTATTATTATAATTATTGCTTTTGCATGAATCTAGAATTTAATCGAAAACTAAGAAAGCTTAGTAAAGTATACCTTTGGCAAACTGATACTCTCCTCTCAGGAAAAACAAAGGAAAAATAACATGAAAATATTGCCATGATTCTTTTTAGTGAAAGGAAAGTTAGGACACAGGCAATGACAGAGATCTGCAAGGAGAGAAGGTTTTAGACCAGGAACTCAAAACACAGTATAAAAGAAAGTAAAATTTCCGGACCCTCTAAATTTATTATGTCAAGGGGAAAGTTAAGCCTTGGGGACGGAGTCATGCAGCATGTTTGCAATGTGTGCTTCTTAGATTATAGCTTAACTCTCTTCCTTATTTTTCTTCTGTAAGCTTAACTCTCTTCCTTATAGATTATAGATCCCTTCTTCATAGCTTAACTCCCTTCCTTATTTTGCTCTGTAAATGACTGGGAGAAACCAGACACCAGACCTCCCACTTCCAATCACCGATCTTTGTTATAGATTAATTGCCTCCTTTATTGGCCTGTCCCTAACTCAGACCAGATGGTGCCCATGACTCCATGACCATTACAACTTCAGTGTGGAATGTTACATATACTTTTCCAGAAAGAAAAAGACCACCTCAAGTAATCAGTGATTGTAACTGTGCATTAAGCATTACATAGAAAGATGTTGAAATTCTGTTAAGCTTTCCTAAACGTTATCTATATAAATGATCCCAAACTTCTACGTGTCGGAGCACTGACATTCATTCTTTGGACTCTGTGCTTCTCTGGTGGCCTGTCCTCAAACTTTGCACTTGAATAAACTCTCTTCAAACTAAATTCTGGCCCTTTTGGTTATTTTAGGTTGACAACAAACAGGCATACAAGTATAGTGAGCTCCGGGGATACAGCTGTAGCAAGCTACACAGCTTCACCCTTCCAGAGTTCAGCGTCTAACCAGGTAGACGTACTTACAGAGAGGACGCAGAAGAATGATGCTAGGACTGATGCAAAAATCATACCTATAAATAATTTTAGGGGGACACGTGATTATTAAGCCTCCTTGTCTACTATTAATTCCTCACCCTTCACAAATATTAATCAAAGATACTCCCACATTTATACTAGTTTCTTTCATTAGGTCCTAGACCCTTATGCATCAGAGAACATTTTGCCTTCATTAGCACTGTAATATCTTGTCTTGAATTTTGAAAAATGGCTCTTTTCTGTGATAGAAGGTCATTCAGCGTCTATTAGCCATACCCTGGTGGCATTTTTAGATCCCTATTTGCAGGATCAGTGTTCAAGGTGTCCGCCCCCGTTCAGCATCTTCCAGGCAACCACGATGTTATTTGTCTTTTTAAAGGTTTGTAAATTCATATATCTTAATATACAACATACCACTAATTAACTGGATGATCTGCTTACCTGTTAACATTTAAATGCAATTCTTTCCTTCCCTATTGGCACAAACCTAGGCTCTTTTTAATTTAAAAGCCTCCATCTGAAAAGAATATTTGCAAATCGACAAGGAAGGACAAATGGTGAAGAGGGGAGGGAGTGCATAAACTTTTTCTGAAGAATGTGCTAAACTCTTCACTATTTAATAGATAAGAATGAATACTGCTGTTTAACTAGATCCAGTCTCTGAAATATCTAATTAAAACTGATGTGCTTATTTAGTTTCCAATTCATCACAGGTGGGCCCACATTAATGTGAAAATGAGAGTAAATTACCAGCATTTGGCAATCTCACTGAATGTCATTCACATTATTAACTCAAACCTCAAAATGCATTTTAAAATGTGGTTCATAGGTAGGGCACCATCTCTCCACACAAACAAAAATCTTCCCCCACTAAGCTTATGGAATTCTACTTTTATGTAGAAGGTTCCCAGTGACACAAGTCCACCTACTCAAAATACCTCACCTGTGATCCAATAGGGGTATCATAGGGAAGACAGTGGGAGCAATGCCCCTCCCTTCCCAGGCGTTAGTGTCTCCTGGGAATGACTGTTTAGTTTGGCCCAACTCTCTTCTAGCTTGTCAAGTGGAACTTTATTAAAAATTCAGTTCATTTAACTTTACGGAGAGATTCTTTACTAGTAGTCCTCACACAGGACCAGAAAGCGTTAGCAGTTTCAACTCCACCCCAGCAGACAGCCTCCCGCAGCACATGAGCTCTGAACCCTTTATCCTTTCTCTTTTCATATGTACAAAATGGAAAGTCATGTTCCATGTAATCTGTCTTTGAAAGACTCTTTCCAGTAGTGTGCTGAAATGTATTTGGAAATGCATAGATGAGAAGAATCTTCCACATTGACTTTGTTCAGTCCACACAACATACACTGACTGGTCAGCATCTCAAATGGTTTTTTTCCCCTACTTTTTCTAAAGCTTTCAAATCCACACGGAAGATAATTTATTTCACTTTTAAAGCACCCACTGTTAGAGGCTAATTTATAAACTGAATAAATTATTCCAGGGGCACGGAAAGAAAGCCAAGAAAACTTCCGCTTTAAATGCACTCACACATTCATCTCTCCTCCACCTGCTTTCAATGATCAAAACCTTACATGGAAACTTATTCTCTCAATTTAAGGTTGTGAACCCTTCAGATTGAAACATCAGATTTTTTGGCAAAGAGTATAAATGATCAATAAACAGATGATATGGTACTTAATTTCACAAGGAGTCTAGGAAATCAGATTAAAGCAATATCAAGGTACCCATATTAGCCCACCGACTTGAGGAAAGTTTACAAAACAGGAACATGCTGTGCTGGTGAGGAAGCGGATGGTCTCCTCCTCGTGCAGTGGTGGCAGGAGTGTGAATTGCTATGAACTTTTCATAAAAACAAGCAAATTTTGTCATGTATGCTTTACCACATTTAAAATTTTAAAATTGTAATAATCTAGAAGTAGGTATTATAATTAAATATATCCAAACCCTTTGGCCCATGTTCACCTTTGAATCTGTCCAGTAGAAATCAATATACTAGTACTTAAGGATATACGTAAAACAATAATTGCAGCATTGTTTATGACAGGGTGGGCGGGAGATAGCTGCATACATTAGGTTCATCTATACTATGTAATATTATGCAGGGTGTTTTTTTACTGTACTGTCTATTTTTTACTAACCGGGAGAAATGTCTATGTTGCACAGTTAAGTGAGAAAAGCACATTGTAGAGTATTACAAATAAGAGGCAGGAGTATACAGTGGTTCAGAGCATGAGTAGATTGGTAACCTATGTTTTCAGCAGTTTGACCTTAGATAAGATCCTTAATCTCTCCAACACTCAGTCTTCTCATCTATAAGATGGGCGTTAAAATGGAAATGATGCCATATCACACAGTCCGAGTAAACGTTAACTAAAAAAGGATGTAAAAGGTATACTGGATGACACAAAATCGGCATTTAATTAGTGCTAATTCCCTTCTCCCTCTCCCCCAAAAGTGAATCAGTTTTAGAGCCCTTTTTGCAAGGAGAAAACTAGGGAATCATCAATAGCTGGCTCAGGAGAAACAAGTGCTGTCTTGAGGTTAGAAGGATGTGAGTTCATGTTGGGAGCACTGGCTCACGCCTGTAATCCCAGGACTTCGGGAGGCCAAGGCAGGTGGATCACTTGAAGCCAGGAGTTCAAGACCACCCTGGCCAACATGGTGAAACCCTGTCTCTACAAAAAATACAAAAATTAGCCCAGCGTGGTGGCACGTGCCTGTAATCCCAGCTACTCGGTAGGCTGAGGCACAAGAATCACTTGAACCCAGGATGTGAAGGTTGCAGTGAACCGAGATCGCGCCACTATAGTCCAACCTGGGCAACAGAGCAACACTGCCTCAAAAAAGGAAAAAAAAAGAAGGATGTGCGTTCAAAACCCTGCTGGGCTACTTGATGACCCTGGATGAATATGTAACTCTTTAGAGCCCCTTTCCCTTACCTCATAGGGGTTTTTATAAAGAGTAAATCAGATGCATGCATGTGCACGAAGTTGTGTGTGTCTGTGTGGCTACATGTGCATTGCCAGAGGTAATATTTAAAATGTTAACATCTGGTATTGCATGGATATCAAACAACTGGAATGAACCCTGGCTCCTGGCACATAATAGGTGTTCAAAAAGTGTTTCAATTTCTTTCCTTCTTTCATCTAATAAACAACTATTTTTAGAGTATTTGATATGAGCTTGCAACTATGTTTTCCTTGATGAAAAAGGATAATTCTGATACTCAGACTGGTAAAAGGCAAATATACATATATTTACAATTTATATATATTTATATAAATAGTTGGTTCTACTATCTTTGCATATATATATGCATAGAACCAATTTTCCAATTATATATGTGTATATATATTTAATATATATTTGTGAGTATATATGTATGTGTGTGTGTGTATATATATATTCAAAAGTAGTAGAACCAATTTTCACTGCCTTGCAATCATTTCTAAGGTCAGCCCTGCACACGCAATAGTAAAATGAAAAATCAAAACAAAACGGAAACCTCAAGCTCTAAATACCAGTGTTGTTTTAGCTGTGCAGTTCCTGTGATAAGGTGCCAAAGCAAACCAAACAAGGGAAATCCATACAGAGTGAGAAGGTATACTTTGAAGTTCACAATCAAAGGCTGGGCAAGGTCACACCAGGCTAAACCCAGCTGTCTGCAGCAGGGTGGCACAGCAGGCTGCAGGCCAGGGGAGGAACATAACGCATCAGAGTGAGCACACTGCAAGGCCAGGTCCCTGTATCTCTTCTCTTCTCTGTGCCTCTCTGTTCTCATCAGTAAGTGAGGACACTGAGGGCCACAACCTTGGTAAGGGCCTTTCTCCACACACAGAGCTTCTGTGAGCTCCACTCAAATCTGTCTCAGGGTGCTTTTGGGAGTACATTTTAAACGGGTAAGGACTAGAAACAAAGGATTTAGCTTTAGGTTGCAATGAGAGAGAGTTTGGAGTCAGACAAACCAGGTAGGAACCATTTTCACAATGATAAAAACATTTCCCTCTGAAAAACTGAACGTGCTTCAGCCAGGAGAAAGCGTCTTCACTCCACAAGGCATAATAGGGCTCCTCAACCAAGTCAATAGTAAGGGAATTTGTGGAAGCTTGATATATCCGGAATTAAATTTAATCACTAGAAAAGAGGAACTCTCTGTCCCAAAATACATATATACGCATATTGCTTCACTAAACTGGTAGTTATTTTCCTCATGTACTGAGAAATCTAAGGCAGGTATAATTAAACCAAGCTCTTCTTATCCTTTACTTAGCCACCCTTGGCATGAGTGTCATCTCATGGTCACAAGATAGCTGCTATAACTCCAGCCATCACACCTATATTCTGCTGGAAGAAAGGGAAGCAAAGTGACCAACTTATTCAGTTTGCCTGGGACTGTCTGGATTTTAGGACTGAAAGTCCCGTGTCTTTAAAACTACAGGCAAACCGGGACAGTTCGTTACCCCAAAGGGAAGGCAAAAGCCAAAAAAGAAATTGCTAATTGGGGTTTTCCCACTGTTTCAAGGATCTTATGTAGAAGTCCTATCCAAACAACTTCTGCTCATATCTCATTTGTCAGAACTGATTTACATGGTGCCCATTTGCAAAGGAGGCACATGACCACTGAGGCAAACTGTGTATCCACTAGGAAAAGAGGAGAATGGATAGTAAACAGGCAGTCTCTTTCACACTCAGTGAGAGCGGAACCACACAGTCCATAGAACCCCACATTCCTGAACCCTGAAAACTCTACTCTGAGCCTCTGTCCAAGAGCATTCTTATTGTGTTGTGAGTTCCAGCCACTCACAGAGGTAA
Organism: Chlorocebus sabaeus; assembly: GCF_047675955.1. Lineage (NCBI taxonomy): Eukaryota > Metazoa > Chordata > Mammalia > Primates > Cercopithecidae > Chlorocebus > Chlorocebus sabaeus. The sequence continues at coordinate 69,517,545 of NC_132911.1, forward strand.
TAATGACTCAAGAATTTAGAAAATCAGAGCACTAAGTAGTTTACAAGATCTGGGATGGGCCGTTGCAGGCTGTGACTGGCTGGAGGCTCCCTGTCCATTCTGTTCGCCAGTCCTAAGTAAAATGGCCCAGTGAGGGGGGGTAGGGACAAGTTTCCAATTACACCCCTCCAGTGAGTGCACATCTCTGCCTCGTATCTGAGCTCCAGCAAGCAGAAGAAGGAAGAAAGATGCACACTACTACCAGCACTGACAGGGTCCTGATTAGGGATTAAGCTTCTCCAATCCCATCTCCACCCAACCACAGAGTGTCGTTTTGAAGAATCATTTGCAGTAAATGAAGGGAGAGGAGCTATAAGGGCAAGAAATTGGTAGAAAATAATAGGAAAGAAGTGCTAACGTTTGATGAGGGTAATAACCTTTCTAAACTAGTGTCCTACTGCATTAGATTTTCCATGAAATTATTTAAAACAGCAAGGAATCAAACATCCCCACATTATTAACCTCCAGTGTGTGCTTACTGAAGAAAATCCAAAAGATATTTATGCGTCTCCTGCAGAGGTTGAACCTTAATGTCCCAGACTGAGGCAATGAAGCTATGGAATTCTGCCTGTATTGTCTTCTGTTGATAACAAGAAGCACAGCTGTATTTCTTGCCTGGTGAACTTGCAAAATCACTCTTCATCCTATTGTGATAAGCACGATGTCAATCATCACAATCTAGCTTTTGGCAGCTCTTAAAAGGTCAGGGCTTCTTTGCAGCTCACTTTTCAGGTAGTCTTGGTTATGAGAAACACACAAAAAAGTTGATATACCCAGTAGTGTATTTTTTTTTTTTTTTGAGATTCTTTCCTAGGAGAAAACACACAGTGTAAAATCTTCACCACCACAGACTGATACTGTTATAATAAACATTATATCGCATACACTCATGAGAACATCCAGCCATAGCTCATCACATTACCTAGGAGTAAATCTGTCACAACCTGAGTCACTGTGGAAGCACTCCGGTCAAACATGTTGAATTACAGCTAGATTTTAGCATTAATTATAATAATTATATCATAACCATCATTTCATCATAAAAATTAGTTTCACTATGACATTTTGTTCTTTGTTCCAGGACTTGCAAAATGCCCAAATTGCAATAGGTGTTTAAAAATAATGTTTGATCAAGGTTAAAATATGTAAGTTTTTACAAATTTATGAGTTTTTCAAACAGTATTCAAATAAATGGTAATTAATATACAGAAAAGCTTGCTAAAACTGATTGCATTCCATACTCCTTATGAGTTAGAAGGATTTACTTTTCACATTTTCTGAAGAGCTATGCATGTGGATTGCAAAGCTAGAAACATACTGGAGGACACTTGTGGTATCATACTGAACAGCTGTTTGCAGAGAACATGCCTCTCCAGTACCCTGAGGAAGGCACAGAATATTGAAATGTTGACTGAATGTTCAAATCGTTTCAAGAATGGACACCCATGAAAACAAAAGGGAATTATGAATGATGGCCCTGAGTTTGTGGCTTGGCCTGAGTAAGCTCTGTCAAAAGCCATTTCCAGTCTCCCCTGCCCTTTCCCTCCTCTTCTCGTTTCTCCCCTTCTTTTGGTTCAAAAGCTGTTAGATAGAGCTGAGCAAGGTAGGCACCAGCAGTGGGTGAAGTAGGAAACAAGCCACAGGGGCCAAGCACCAGGTGCTAGAGCCCAGCAAGGTGAGGAGGGTATCCATGGAGAGCAGGGCATCAGGGCCCAAGTAGGACGAACAGAAGGTAGAGCAGTGCAGAACATTGTGTGAGTCAGCATGGAGAGTGGAAGGCATCCTGCGGGTGCTCGAGCTCCAGTGAGGTGGGGGTGCACCCCAGAGGCAAGGGGCAGGGGCAGCAGCCAGTGCAGTGTCTGGGCCCAGGAGGGCGAGAAGGCATCTGTGTTAGAGGTCCACAGTGCAGCACGTGACGCTGGGTGAGGAAAGCACCCTCACATGTGACACCCAGGAAAAGTGAAGGCAGAAGGGTGTCTGTGTGAGGGTGGCTCAGGGCAAGGAGCAAAATAGCAAATATCCCATCATCAACAAAGGGGAAAGAGACTACCTCAGGCCTCCCCGTTAAATGTGTAAATCTCAAATGGCCCCATTCCAAATGGATTAGTGAATGAATAATTCTCTGGAAAAGACAGCAGTATTCATTAGGATTTACCATAGGGCCATTACAAATAAATATGCTTAACTAATCTAACTAATCTCATTTCCTTTTTTTTTTTTTTTAAGTGAACCAGACAGACACAACAGGAGATTTCTGAAGAGGATACTATATCCTTGTTTTTAGCGGGATCTATTTCACAAACTCTTTATAATATCATAGTTATAAAGATAACAGCCAGCCAGGCGCGGTAAATTCCAGCACTTTGGGAGGCCGATGCGGATGAATCACCTGAGGTCAGGAGTTCAAGACCAGCTTTGTCAACATGGTGAAACCTCGTCTCTACTAAAAATACAAAAAAAATTAGCCGGGCATGGTGGCACATGCCTGTAATCCCAGCTACTTGGGAGTTCGTGGCAGGAGAATTGCTCGAACCCAGGAGATGGAGCTTGCAGAGAGCCAAGATCACGCCATTGCACTCCAGTCTGCAAAACAAAAACATGAAACTCCATCTCAAAAAAAAAAAAAAAAAAAAAAAAAAAAGATAGCAGCCAACATAATGAAGTTGCCATTTATTGAGTTATTATGTGACAGTTGTGGAAACGGAAGGCTAACCTGATTAAGCCCACCAAAATTAACCTACCTCACTTTCTTTTAATTGCTGACTTCTAGTTGCTCTTAAAACCTATATAGCTAAAAGTCACATAGCCAAACAATATATAACTAAACCCCCACTAGCTTCCTCATAGATAACATCTCTAACATATATATCACTCTGGTCATGGTTGGTTGAAGTTGTTTTTCAGGAATTGGGGGACAGCTTGTGTCCAGTTTGAATCAGTTGAGACCACCATCCTGCCTGAGAGGTGACCCTTTGCCATCAGAAGGCTAAAAGCTCCTCCCTCAGATTATGCTAATGCTGCCATTTTCTGCACGTACATCCCATGAAGAGCCGTGATGCCCGACTACGCATGCACAAATCACTGATGACCTCACTTTTCCTTCCCTCCAACCCCCTTCCCCACGCCGAAGGCTGCCTGCTTCTTTATCTCACAAATATCCCTAAATGCCACCTTTGAAGAGGCAGATTTGAGAGCTATTCTCCTGTCTCCTCACTGGGCTTCCCTGTGAATAAATCTTTTCTCTTTTGCAAAACCCAGCATCACAGTTATTAGCTTACTGTACACAGGCAAAACAAACTTGTTTGGTATCATTGTGATGCCAAGTGTTTAATCCTCATAACAACTCTAGGAAGCAAATATTATCATTTCTTACAGTTTCTTTTCAGATGAAGAAAATGGAACTTAATGAAGTTCAGAAACATGCCCAAGAGCACACAGCTACTAACTGGAAGACTGGAGATTCAAACTCAGCACTATTGCACCCAAACTGCATCCTCTCAACTCCTATGATGAACACTACAGTTAAATGTAGTCATAGCTCGAATAATTATCCTCAAACAGCCCATATCAATTAATCAATGTGAGCTTGAAAAAAGGTCTCAAATAATGAGCAAATTAAACTTGGTGAAAATTTGAAAACATTGGTTAAAATTTTAAATTATTTGTTGTCTGCCCATACTGAGCAAGGTGAATGGAGTTAAGAGTCTAGGTGAGCAATAATGCAGACCTGTATAAGGGTGGGGACTACAAGACAGACCTGGAAGTGCATCATGCCTTCCAGAAGCTCACAAACAGCAATTATAAAAATGCCAAATGTATGTGCCAAGACAAGAAAGAGTGGAAGTTCTAAAGAGGGAGACTAGTTAAAGACATCAGTCAAGCATCATTGGAAAAGATAACTTCACAGGTCAGCAACCAGAGATAAGTGGAATTTTAAAGCTGCTCAGGAAAGAGAAACTGGAGTAATGGAAGAGCTTGACCAAGGCAAAAAATGAGGAATAAGTGCAACTTCTTTAAAGAAAAGCAAGGAATCCTAGTTCACAGCAGAATAGAATCCCCGGAGTAGCACTGTAACAGAAGTAGAAAGGTAGAAATTAGATGATGCTGTAAATTTCCATCTCAGATGTGTATAATTTTGTTCAGGGACTACTAACAAAGTTAAATTTTAAGATAAAGTGTTCCATAAGTGTCCACTGAATTAATAATTGGCAATAATTTTGAGAAGAGATTAGGAAGGGGAGAGAATAAAATCTGAGGAAAGGCAATCTGAGGTACAGTATGGTGTCTATTATTCATAGTCATTGACCTTTGGACTCGAATCTGAATTATGGAAGAGAGTTTCTATTAAAAGCCAGGGCAAACCACAAGAACTCTTACTGAAATATCTATTAAATATTCAGAGCCCAAAGCAAGTTGATTTTTAAACTATATAATGATGCATATTGTAAGTGGAGGTGAAGGGTACCTGCCGGATGCTGTTGGAATGCGTAGGAGAACAGAATAGGTGCAGTGGCTGGAGCAAGAGAGCCAACCAGTCTATATCTGGGTTAAAGAGGAGTTCAAAGAAATAACCACTTCTAGTCCTGTGAGGCAGCCTGATAGATGGCTGGACAACAGATCGCAGTGATAACAGCACACACGGGAAGAAAGAAAACCAGAGCAAGCCAGAGCAGTCCAGAGAAACAGGCAGATGCCTTCCTAGAGACAAGATGCGTAGTTGATGAACCCACTGAGACACTCTCTAGGAACCTTCTGAGCGGAGAGAAACTTGATTTAACTATATCTGAGAAGTCATCACAGCTTTGGTATTCTGTTCATTTATTTGTTCTGGCTTCATCCATTACTTTTATACCCAGCTATTGATAACTTTTTGAAGATGTTAACATAATAGAATTTGTGCAACCACCATCACAGTCAAAATTTGGAACCACTTCATCACCACAAAGCTCTCCTTCATGCTACCCCTTTATGGTCACACTCCCCTCCCCCATGCCAAACTATCCTTAACCCCCAACAGTCACTAATCTGTTCCCCTATTTAGACTTTTGTCATTGTGGAAATGAATAAGAAGTTTCTTTCTCTAATGAAGAAAAATAGCCATAAAGAGCACTATCGAGACAACTGACAAAATTTGGATATGGACTGTAGATTGGGTATTAGTATTACGTCAATGAGAAGTCTCCTGTTTTCGATCATTTAATTGTTATTATGTCAGAAGAATGTTCTTGCTTTCAGAAAATACACACTGAAATATTTGGGAATAAGGAGGCACTTTACCTCTTAGTTTCAAATAATTCTGAAGACAGAGAAAGAAAGAGGGAGAGACAGAGAGAGAGAGAGCACGAGTGCACAAGAAAATGAGGCAAAATGTAAACAATTCAAGAATTTGGGTAAAAGTATGCAACAGTTTTGAAATTTATCCTTAAAACTTTTCTGTAAGTTTGAATTTTTTAAAATAAGGTTTCAAGGCAAAGTACGATCAGAATGACCGTCTGCTTTGCATATTTTATTTAAAGATTCATGAAAGGTTGAAAAGAATACTAGATATGTATGCAGTATAGAGAACCTTCATCTATCCTGGATCTAAACAAGAAAAATGATTTCTCTTTCTTCCTTTCCACTCTTTTGACACAACACTATCAAAAAAAAGTTCTAGCAAAGAGATTTTTAAAGTGATGTTAAGGATACAAGATTGGTATAGACTCAGCCACCTCTATCTTCAATAACATTCTAACAGGGCCAAGTGGAAAAGAGGCTTGGGAGTATGGCCTCTGGAGGCATGAGGCCTGACTTTGAGTCCTGGTTCTGCCACTTACTAGCTGTGTGACCTTAGGCAAGTTGATTCACCTCTCTGTGCATCTATAAATACAGATGGAAATAAAACAGTACCTACTTCTAGGGATTTCTTGTGTTTTAAAAGTGTTTGTCTAACATGCTTAGAAGAGTGCCTGGCATATATTGAGTGTTATATAGGAGTTTGCTGCTATGGAATGGGGGAATTAAAAGCAAGTCCCTGGACAGATACAAACACTGCATGTTGCCTTTTTGCAGACATTTATTTCTTCATACTCTCCTTTACATTTGTATCAAATTTCATCTTCTTTCAGAGTATTTTTATTTTCCTGCTCTTTGACAAAATGTTTCTTAATCTTCAGCAGTAATATATCAATATGGAGTGACAGTTTGACAATATGGTTCTCACTTTTCTTAGTATAAATTCAAAGACAAATTGTGAACAAGTCAAGTGAAACTTGTAATTCACAGCTGTGAGGTCACACTAGTGAATTATAAGCTTTTCATTATGTCAGAACTGTGAATTACAAAGGCTTTTTTTTCCTATACTTCCTGTCAAATAATTTATTATCTATCCCTCTATCACAGGATTTTGCAGCATGACAGAACCAGAAAATACAGGGACTGAACTGTGGCATTGCCAGATAGAACAATAAGAATTCAGACATGTAAGAATAATGTTCAAAAGAAAGCGTGATGAGTTTAAATTGTACTCTTGCCAAGTTTAGAGTCATTCCTAATGAGCAGTTCATTTTCTCTCAATTGGAGCCATTGCCACTAAATCTTGAGGGAGGTCATCTTTTTGTTATCTCCTTCTCATTGTCATCATCAACTATCATTTCTTACAAGTCACTAAGTGTATAATTCTATAATGTTTAAAAAGTTAAAAGATATTCTTGTTAATATTAACATCAATAGCTAGAAGATAATACTTTAAATGTTCCTAGCATAAAGACAACATAAATATTTAAGGTGATAGATATCCCAATTACCTTAATTTGATTATGTAAATATATTGAATTATCACAAATAGCCCAAAAATATGTATGTATATTATATATCAATTTTTAAAATATTAACATCACTTATTATTATTGCTGTTGTGGAACTCTGGAAAAATTCTTATGATTTTCACAGCACTTTCAGGTCTTATTTATTATTAATGTTGACCCAATGGAGTATGTAGGTCAGGTACTATATCCACATTCATTTATAAGGACATTGAGGTGATAGGGAGTCACAGAAGTCAGAGGGGCTAATCAAAAATTATGCCACTATTGAGTGTCAAAAGCAAGAATCATATATTCTCATTCCAAATCCAGAGATTATTTTCCACATTGCACTCTTTCCCATTCATAAGCATGCATATGCAGCACACCCACCTAATAAATCCTGATGTTTCATAGAGCCCAGTCTCTGTTCAGTTTCACTTTTGATGAAGGGTCTAATTTTAGAAAAATTCTAAAGTAATTTTTAAGACAACTCCAAAATGTGTAATTACAAATCTTAAAGAAAATTTACTCAATTTCAATTTATACCCCACAACTACATCAAGTCCTATTTTCTCTTTTATCCTCAAAACAGGGCTTTCACCATTTGCTCTTTTTCCTCTTCCCTTTGGTCTCTCCAGTCCTGTTCCCTGATTCTACATGGTAAGAACCCAGGAACTAAGCACACACAACCAAATTCTCCTTGAAATCCAGGGAGGTGGATGAACAAAGGAGACAAGAATAAAATATTTCATAAATGGTGTTGGGATAGTGAAAGCTGGTAACATTCACTCATCAATAAATCTTATTCTCATTCCTGTGGTCATTGATCTTCCTAGCTTGAAGGTCATGCTGACGGCAATATTGTTATGTATGTATTTGAGTGTGATGGGAAAGACTAAAACTTGGCCAGCATCTCTTTCTACACTTCATATATTTCAACACTTGTGAAGTTCTCTAGAGGTATCATGTTCTTTCTAGCTTCTAGATCAGTGCTTTTGTATCGCTTTCACATCCTGACACATTGGAATAAACAGCAGAAGTTGCTACAAGGAAGGAAGTATCCATATCTTTGCACACTGATCACTTATTGGAGGTACTTTAGTGGGTCAGAGCTCCTTGATTGGGATACTCAGCTGTCGTTGAACACGTTACTTCTACTTCAAACATTCTTCATCTTCCCTCCCTCTCATTTCTTTGTCTAGTCAGCACCCCCTCATCCTTCAGGAAACCACTTAAGTAGTCCATCTCCCAGAATGTCTCCTGCTGATCTCCCAAGGCCAGGCACAGTGATACTCCCATAGCACTGCTGGGCTTATCCTCAGCTTAGCTCCTCACATTGTAACTTCTTATTTAGCTGTATCTCCAATGAGACTTTAAACATCTTGAGAAAAGGAACAGTATCCTATTTTCTTTTCATTTTTAGCACTTATACCTATTAAATGGTTAGCACTCAGGGACTACTAATTAATTGATTAATGAAGTCATGGACTCCTCCTGGATATATGGCTCTAGTCATCACTGATACACTCCTAAGAAAGCACTCGCCTCTGATAATTCTAGCAGAGAATAGTCTGATACAGTTTCTAGGCCCTTGCCCACAGAAGTGAGCCAAGCCTGGTCAGGCCGTCATGTGCCATATTGTTCTTTCTCATAGTACCCAATTTTTTGCCTATATTATAATTTGTAATAATTGGTGTATTTACTTCTGTAATGTCTACCTTTCCCATGAGACTGTAATCTCAGTTATAGTAGAGACTATTTAGATTTATTCATACGGCATATCTAGCTCTTGGAATAAGACCTGATTTGGTGGAAATAAATGAATAAATGAAGGAAGAAACTAAGTCACTCTTTCCTTCACAATTCAGATTGTTTGCTATCACCTTTTTTGATGGCAGTTTCTAAACTGTGAGTTCTCCCAGGATGTGGGGGCTATGCATATTCTAGGAAATTAAATGCATATTTTCTATTGTCTTGGAATGTCCATTAAGCACTAAAACTGAGAACAACAGAAGACAAGCAATGCTGAGTACTAAAGAGAGGTGCCAAATACATCCACATAGGGAGGGCTTACTAAATGGCAGCAAGACTGGTCCAGAGACAATATCCCAATTCACATATATAAGCAAAAAACAAGGGTTCTTTGGAGGAAACATATGGCATCATTGTGTTGTGAGCTTAGAGGAAAATGTGAGGACGTTTCTTCCCCCTTTCCCATGGGAGGGAGGATGAGGGTGTTTCCCCCTTTCTTTTGCTGAATCCAGTGGGAAGACGTTCCTAGAGAACCAGTCAAACAGATAAAAGGGTGATCTCACAAAGTGGACAAAAGCATCTTGCTCCCCAGGTGGGTTATTAGCAAGGTGTGGAATCAAGGGTCCCCGTGATACTAAGAGACCCAAATGAAGCAGGCTAAGAGAAGTCTTGGATAAAATTGATATCTGACTCCCGGAACTGAAAAGGCATATGTGAACACAGAGACTGACACCTGCTTCCTCCTGTCAAACTCTGTGAGAGGATAGTTCTGAACGCAGGTAATTGCAGGGACAGCTCAAGGCACTAGAGTAAAGATAGAGGAACTGTGGGACAAGCCTATAATGCTTGTTTGTTTATTTACTTATTTACGTATTTATTGTCATGACAAGGATGAATGAATTTCCCAAGGACCAAGTGCATACCAAGGAAGATAGACTTCTATTTTCTTGCTGGGACCCTCACAGCCAGTAAGAAGCTAGTTAGGGTGGGGCGATGCTTTTATTAAATGGCTGAAGGGGTAGATCACTAGGGATAGGAGCTGAAGTGACTTATAAAACTTTTATAAGAAGTTACAGAATTCCCCCAATAGAGTGCATTATTCACATCAGGGAGCCTCTTTGGATCATTTGAAAAGACCACAAACGTCCCAAAGAACAAGAATTTTGAGCTCCAAGTATCACTATGTAAGAATATTTCCAACCCTTTTCTTCTGTGCAATCTCTATCTCCCACTGCATTCCAAGAAAAAAGAAGGAAGAAAAGGAGAGTGGAAGTACCTAAAGTATGAAAAGGCATAGAATATTTCCTTTTCCTGAGCTCCTGGTCATATTGTGGGCAGAAAAGAATCTTTGAACTAGATGTTTGATTGAGTGTTAGACTGGACTAAACTGAATATCTGAAAGTGACCAGAAAGCTATGGGAATTTGCTTGAAATGTGAAGATGTTCACAAAAGCAGGAAAAAGAAGAGTCAAGAGAAACATTTAGAGACAATGATTGGAGAAAAATCAAACCATTTCTGATTGTAGCATCACTGAGTTTAACTCAGCCAGTAAACTAATCATGAGTGTTATGGCCTCATCTTTCTAGCCAAGTCAGAATCTTAACATGTGTCTGTAAATGACTGGCATACTACTGAAAAAAAATGTAAAATAAATCTTTAATTCATGGTAGGAATGGACATAGATTTATGCCCAATTTGCCACACAGCCCCCACTCCATGCCTCCTCCTCTTCCATCCCACACTCTGTGTTGCCACCACAATCCTTTGTATCTTCTACATGGAATCCAAACAGTGAAACTAGGCAGGTTGCAGGGGAAATTACCTGCAGTTGCTTTAAAAGCAACGGGCTAAAGCAATGATGATGTAACTCAGATCATACTTACAATCTTCTTCTTCATGAATTCTAATTCTCACGTAATTTTAAAAGTGAGGTATTTTTGTAAAACAAAGCTGAAATTATCACTCGCCCACTTGAAACTTTTAATTAATAATCTGTTGCTTGCCACAGTACGAATACTGAGTCTTAGCTAGATATTCAAATCCCTCGGTAATTTGATCCCAAACTGTCTTCCTAACATAAGCACCTATGTGCTTTACATTTTAGATAAATAGAACAATTTACTTTACTTTTATTCATTCAACAATCTCCGTTATGAATGAGTGAAGACAAAGCATTCATTCAGCAAATATTTACTGTGCACCTGCTATGTGCTTAGTATAGAATGCATACAGAACCAACCCAGGTCCTTCCCTCACAAAGCTCAGTGGATTTGGAAAAAAAAAAATTTGCAGACGTTTAAGAAGTAAACAAATAATTATTGCTATGGAGATACGTACTGCAAGTGCTATGAGGACAGACCATGATCAATCTAACTGGGTTTTGACATTGATTGGCATCCTATCTCCTTATCTCTTTTGTCAGTCAGTTACTTCCAAAGGGCATCCTTGGCACAACCATGAGCAAGAGCTGAGGGGAAAGAGTGTCTTGTCTCCCTTCGAGAAACTCATCTATCCCGGTCTCCATCTACATATGGGAAAAGGTTCTGGTCCAAAAGGATCCAGTCAAGAACTCAAGTCATTCATGTGCTTTCCCTTGTGCTTTTCTCACTCTCATTCATTATGCACCTATTTCACTTTTCAAAACGCCCTTGCATTCACTCAGCAAACATTTAAACAGCATACCACCTGTCTTTGCATGTACCTACCGGAAAGACATCCTCTGATGTCTGTGTGCCTAAATCCCCTAACTCAATGCCATCTCGTGCAGCAACTCTCTCTGATTTTCCCTAAGCCAGATGTGCCTTCTCATCATCCGGAGGACCTAACCGTGCCTCTCAGGCAGCCTACCATTTTCTACTTTGTATTATCTTTATGTAGATCTCAACTTTTGAGAAAGAGAGCAGGAGAGAAAACAGGGAGAGGAAGAGGGTATTGAGGCTTGATGACATAAAGGACAGTGAGTCAAACCCCTCACGCTTAGTAACATCCCCTGTGCATTCAATATTATCATAAGCAGGATGGGGGTGCAGGGACATTAAGCTGCAGTGACTGTCTGCAGGAGGCCTCTTGAGAGAAAGGGGGAAAATAGTATTGTAATCTTGTTAGACACGATTTATAAAGAATGTAAGAATACCAAGTTAATTGAGCCACCTCTAAAATTCATAGAAGATTTGAAGTGGTTAAATATATATTATGGTATATGATCCAACTTCATATTTTTAAATTGGACAGTATTGACTTTAAAGTGTTTTTCTCCAAGTTTTCAAAATAGTCAATGCTGAAATAGCACCCGTCAAAATGTATCCCGTGACTGTTATAACAAGCTTGTCCTAGATACAAGAAAACTAATTGTGGAGTCTGTTTTTCTCTCTTTTCTATAAATACATTTTAAACAAAGGATTATGAATTTAATTAAATAAATATTAACACATTACTCGAAAAAATAAATGTCTTTCATAAGATTTCAGTCTCTTGGCACCACCTCTTCAATAGCCAGAGCAATAAAGGATTTAATCTCGTTCAAAACATGAATTTTTAGTGGTACCGGGGTTTCTGGAAAGCAGTTACTGCACACCAGCTTGTTGAAGGAATGTCTTTTGCTTAAGAACTTGACTGAGTCTTCTATTGAAAAAGTTTTACACACTTATGTTTGTGTATTTAGTGGTAAACTGATCTTTTGAACGGTTACATTACAGTCATTTCTTTTCTAAGTCCTGAGGTTAACCAACCTACAAGAAAATTGCAAGCGTTGAATTAGAACCACAGAAACAATCCCATTACAAAGTGAATAATTTTGGATCGGCTAAAAGAACACTTAGAGTCCTAAATTCAAATATTTTCTTTATCACTAGATCTGCTTGTTACTTTAGAGCTGAAATTAGATAAAAGAAACCATTTTACAATCTCTTTCTTATGGACCCTCGCCATATTTGGACAACTAGTAGAAGTGACATAAGGCAGTCTATGGTCTAGCAGTTAAGAGTGAGAATTCTGGAGTCACACCAACATGGATCCAAGTCCTGTCTCTGCCACTCAGTGATTGTGTGCCCTTGAGAGAGTTACTTAATCTGTCTAAGACTCAATTTTCTTAGCTATAAAGTAATGACAATAACTAAACTATATAATAATAATATTGTTAAGATTAAATAAAGACATATAGAGTATTTAGCATAGTGCCTGGCATATAGGAAGTGTTCAGTAAATGTTATTTATTATTTATCATAGTATCATAATTTATTACAGTGTAATGTTGTTATTTCCATATCATCCATTGTTCATGAGCTCAGCCACCTTTTGTTATCCATCTATCCACCTCCTCACACCTTGTGAGAGATTCACACCAACAGAAGCTCCATATGGATGAAGGTCAGTGAGGTGGCTTTGATAGGAAGCAATGTGAGACCCCCGTCTCTACTAAAAACATAAAAAATTAGCCGGGTGTGGTGGCGTGCACCTGTAATCCCAGCTACCTGAGGCAGGAGAATGGCTTGAACCCGGGAAGCAGAGGTTGCAGTGAGCAGACATTGCGCCATTGCACTCCATCCTGAGCAACAAGAGCGAAACTCCATCGAAAAAAAAAAAAAAGAGTAAGTCAAGAGATGACCTCAATGGAATCTTCTGAGAAAACGAAAATGTACATCATGTTTTCAACCCTTTTATGAACCCACAGAACTTCAGTGATATACACATGTTCTCAAATGACTTTTGGACAATTTAAATTAGAGAATCAGTCATTCAAGAAACACGTATTAGATGCCTACTATGTACTCATTATGAATAAGAATAATACAGTCTCTCCCTCACGGAATTGATATTGTAGTAGGAGAAACAAACTTGGGACAACTATTTCCTTATAACTGTGATTAAATGTTTCAAAAAATGAGAAAGGATAAGCTAAAAAGGTTAAGCTAAGAAGAATGTCTCCTTTCTAATCCCAGAATGTAGGGGTCAGAGAAGGCGTCTGTGAGGAAGCGGTGCTTAGACAGAGATCTTAGGGAGGAGCCATCAATAACTTGGCTGTGGAGAAGGCAGTCCTGGTGGGGCAAACATGTGATCAGTCCCTGAAGCTGGAAGGAGTGTGACACATTTGAAAACTGGAAGAAGACCTGTGCAATGGAGCATGGGGGGTGAAGGTAGGAGTGATAGGAAATGAAGTCAGTGAGGTAGACAGGGACCACATCATGCAAGGGCTGTAGGTTGTCTGTCATTTGGACAATTAATGGAGAGCAAATACCGGCTTAATGCAGCTTCAAACTAAGGCAACCAGATATGAAGAATGCTTGCCAGTGGGATAATGGTGTTGGATATAAATTAGAAATTTGTTCATATAAAATAATAGAAAATGGAATATCCTAATTTCAAATATTTTAAGGGAGGTTCTGGTATTTTAAGACAGAGAAAGGAAATATTTTTTTATAAATGACTTTAAGGTAGAAAGGAGACAAAAATAGCAAGGATTGGTATTGAGACACAATCCTTCAAGGATTTCTCAGATTTCTGCACTTTTGCAAGTGAAGCTCTGATGCTCCATTTTCTTGATCATTGTTTCAAGGATGTTTGTATTTAAATAGCCAAAGGAGATAGAAGTAGAGTCTCCCTCCAGAGCAAGGGGTTACCATGCTTATTGCCTACTAGAAAAGATTAGAGCTCCCTAATCTCAGGGTTCCTCTCCTTTAATGCAACATACTGTATTCACAGGTGTCAGCTGGGTAGGAATTGGCGTTCAGGGTATGCATATTGAGAGAGAGAGAAAGCAATTAAGAGGGAAATCAACATCACATTGTAATTAAAAGTGTAGATTTTGGAATCAGACTATGTGGTTTGAATATTAGCTATGCCACTTATTAAAGGTTTACTATCTCCTTTCAGGGAATAGAATAAAAGGACACATTTCCCAACTTGTTTTATGAGAACAGAATAATCTTGACACAAAACCTGTCAATGAGGCCTGGAGCAGTGTCTCCTGCCTGCAATCCTGGCCCTTTGGGAGGGTGAGGCAGATGAATCGCTTGAGCTCAGGAGTTCAAGACCAGCCTCAGCAACATGGGGAAACCCCAGCTTTACAAAAAATTTTCAAAAACAGCCAGGCATGCTGGTGCCTGCCTGTAGTCTCAGATACTTGGGTGGCTGAGGTGGGAGGATCACCTGGTAGGTCGAGGCTGCAGGCAGCTGTGATCGTGCCACTGCACTTCCAGCCTGGGTGACAGAGTGAGACTCTATTTTAAAAAAAAAAAAAAAAAAAAAAAACCACCTGCCAAGGATATTACAAGAAAGAAAAACTACAGAATAATAGATTAATATATTCTGTAAACATACATGCAAAAATCCTGATGAAAATACTACTAAATTTAATCTAGATATATAAAAAGTAATTCATAATTATCAAGTTGGATTTATTCTAGGGGTACAAAGTCGGGTTTTTTGTTTGTTTGTTTGTTTGTTTAGATGGGGTCTCACTCTGTTGCCCAGGCTGGAATGCGATGGCACAATCTCAGCTCACTGCAACCCAAACCTCCCAGGTTCAAGCAATTCTCCTTCCTCAGCCTCCCAAGTAGCTGGGATTACAGGCACCTACCATCATGCCCAGCTAATTTTTGTATTTTTGTAGAGACGGGGTTTGACCATATTAGCCAGGCTGATCTTTAACTCCTGACCTCAGGTGATCTGCCCCACCTCGTTCTCCCGAAGTGCTGGGATTACAGGCGTGAGCCACCATGCTCAGCCTGGGTTAACATTTTATAAAAAACAATTATTATAATTGAACCTATTAACAAAATAAAGGGAAAGAATCATATACTCACCTAAATAGGTACAGAAAGAACATTGATAAAATGCAATTTCTATTCATGATAAAAGCTTTCAGGAAACTAGGAATACAAAGAAAACTTGAGAACCTCCTTAATGTGTTACAGGTACCTTCAAAAATTGACAACAAACATCATGGTTTATGGTACAATATTGAAAGCTTTCTCTTTGAGACTGGAAATGAAACAAGGATGTCTGCTATCACCACTAATCAGGATAGTGGCAGAGTTTCTAGCCAGTGCAACAAGGGCAAGAAAAATAATTCAAAGATATGATATTATATTATAAAGGAATATGCAAATGATATAAGCTATATGGGAAAATTCCAGAAGACTCTATAATAAACAATTACTAACTTTTTTGGCTAAATATACATATTTAACAGGTTATAGGAGGGGCTATTAATATTCATAAAGTTGGTACTGACACATGTATTTTAAACAAATATGTATGTAACATATGACCCATGTTTATTTTGGGATGGAGACTTAACATATAAATGTATTATAATTAGACACTATATTTACACACAGATACTTGAGTGTGTAATTTCTGTAAACCAGCCAGCACTTGCCCATGGTTAGTAGCCTTTTTATGAGAAATGTACTGAAATCAGTCTCTTGTCTAATTAAAACTGTAGTTACAGCTGGTGGAAGAGAGAGTAGGGGTCAGTTAGTCAACTTATCTTGACTCTAGCACCCATTTGGCCACTCATGAAAAAGAAAAGCCTTGTGGCAGCTAGAACATAACTTAACATTTTAAGTGTAGGAGTGTGCGACTTAACTGTTGCCTGGCATGTTCTCAGATCCTGTTTATAATTTGATATCTTATTGTTACCAAGAGTCTGTTTTGTCAGTTTTATGATCTGTTTTTTATTATACTTTAAGTTCTGAGATACATGTGCAGAACGTGCAGCTTTGTTACATAAGTATACACGTGCCATGGTGGTTTGCTGCAGCCATCAACCCGTCATCTACATTAGGTATTTCTCCTAATGCTACCCCTCCCCTAGCCCCCAACTCCCTAAGAGGCCCCAGTGTGTGATGTTCCCCTCCTTGTGTTCATGTGTTCTCATTGTTCAACTCCCCCTTATGAGTGAGAACATGTGGTGTTCGGTTTTCTGTTCCTGTGTTAGTTTGCTGAGAATGATGGTTTCCAGCTTCATCCATGTCCCTGCAAAGGATATGAACTCACACTTTTTAATGGCTGCATAGTATTCCATGGTGTATATGTGCTGCATTTTCTTAATCTAGTCTATCATTCATGGGCATTTGGGTTGATTCCAAGTCTTTGCTATTGTGAATAGTGCAGCAATAAACATACATGGGCATCTGTCTTTATAGTAGAATGATTTATAATCCTTTGGGTATATACCAGTAATGGGATTGCTGGATCGAATGGTATTTCTGGTTCTAGATCCTTGAGGAATTGCCACACTGTCTTCCACAATGGTTGAACTAATTTACACTCCCACCAACAGTGTAAAAGCATTCCTATTTCTCCACATCCTCTCCAGTATCTGTTGTTTTCTGACTTTTTGATAATTGCAGTTTTGATTTGCATTTCCCTAATGACCAGTGATGATGAGCTTTTTTGTCATATGTTTGTTGGCTGCATAAATGTCTTTTTTTTTTTTTTTTTTTTTTTTTTTTTTTGAGATGTCTCACTCTGTCTCCCAGGCTGTAGTGCAGTGGCACGATTTCAGCTCACTACAACTTCTGCCTCCCAGGTTCAAGTGATTCTCCTGCCTCATCCTCCTGAGTAGCTGGGACTACAGGTGTGCACCACCACACCTGGCTAGTTTTTTGTATTTTTAGTAGAGACAGGGTTTCACTGTGTTAGCCAGGATAGTCTCAATCTCCTGACCTTGTGATCCACCTGCCTCAGCCTCCCAAAGTGCTGGGATCTGCACCCAGCCATAAATGTCTTCTTTCGAGAAGTGTCTGTTCATATCCTTTGCCCACTTTTTGATGGGGTTGTTTCTTTCCTGTAAATTTGTTTAAGTTCCTTGTAGATTCTGGATATTAACCCTTTGTCAAATGGATAGATTGCAAAAAATTTCTCCCATTCTGTAGGTTGCCTGTTCACTTTGATGACAGTTTCATTTGCTGTGCAGAAGCTTTTTAGGTAAATTAGACCTCATTTGTCAATTTTGGCTTTGGTTGACATTGCCTTTGGTGTTTTAGTCATGATGTCTGCCCATGCCTATGTCCTGAATGGTATTGCCTAGGTTTTCTTCTAGGGTTTTTATGGTTTTAGGCCTTAGGTTTAAGTCTTTAATCCATCTTGAGTTAATTTTTGTATAAGGTGTAAGAAAGTGGTCCTTTCAGTTTTCTGCATATGGCTAGTCAGTTTTTCCAACACCATTTATGAAATAGGGAATCCTTTCCCCATTGCTTGTTTTTGTCAGGTTTGTCAAAGATCAGATGGTTGTAGATGTGTGGCATTATTCCTGAGGCGTCTGTTCTGTTCCATTGGTCTATGTATCTATTTTGGTACCAGTACCATGCAGTTTCAGTTCCTGTAGCTTTGTAGTATAGTTTGAAGTCAGGTAATGTGATACCTCCAGCTTTGTTCTTTTTGCTTAGGATTAAATAGGAGAGAAGACAAACAAATGGAAAACCATCCCATGCTCATGGATAGCAAGAATCAATATCATGAAAATGGCCATACTGACCAAAGTAATTTATAAATTTAATGCTCTCCCTATCAAGCTACCATTACCTCTCTTCACAGAAGTAGAAAAAAATATTTTAAATTTCACATGGAACTAAACATTATTTACTAATTTTAATAATTTATCATAGATTTTTTTGTTGCTGGATACAAGGTCAGTAAACAAATACATTTTATTTCCACATAGAAGAAACATAATCAGAAAATTTTTAATGTTTTAAAGGTCTCATATATAATATCAAAAATATCAAACACCTAGGAGAAGATCTAAGTAAAAATGTTTAAACTACACAGATACTTTAGAACACCATAAGAAAAATTGAAGATCTAAATAAGTAGAATGATATGCCAAGTTCATGCTTCAAAAGACTCAATAATGTAAAGAAGTTAGCTCACCCAAATTGATCTATAGATTTTAATGTAATTGATATTCCAATAAAAAGCCATTTATAGTTTTTGATGAATTTAGCCTAAAACTCAAATGAAATAATTCTAGTTTTAGAAATATGGAGTAGCCATTATTTTTCCTATTTCTTCAATTAAGTACAAGTAAAAACCCTAGACACTATGTACAAAGCAAGCAAGATGACCGGAATGTGGAGAAGAGAAGGCAGAGTGACTGGAGACCTCAGGACCCAATTAACTACAAACTGGTAAGATTCCTGGGTTTTCTTTTTCCTCATATATCCCAACTGAGAGCTAGAGAAGCCAGCAAGTCACGAAAGGTAATGAGTAGAGACAAAAATGAAACAAACAAGCAATAAATAAATAAATAAAGACTGATTTCTAGCCTATGGACAACAAAAGAGACAGCCAAGCAAGACAGAAAACTATTAGACAATAACTGCTCTCCTACAGTCAAATATCACAGAAGAAACCTATGGCCTCAACCATTTCTCCTCCAGCAAAAGTCAGATAAAGAGCCTAGACTGGCCGGGCGCGGTGGCTCAAGCCTGTAATCCCAGCACTTTGGGAGGCCGAGACGGGCGGATCACGAGGTCAGGAGATCAAGACCATCCTGGCTAACCCGGTGAAACCCCGTCTCTACTAAAAAATACAAAAATCTAGCCGGGCGAGGTGGCGGGCGCCTGTAGTCCCAGCTACTCGGGAGGCTGAGGCAGGAGAATGGCGTGAACCCGGGAGGCGGAGCTTGCAGTGAGCTGAGATCCGGCCACTGCACTCCAGCCTGGGCGACAGAGCGAAACTCTGCCTCAAAAAAAAAAAAAAGAGCCTAGACTTTCAAAATATCCAGGTTGTAACAAGACTCTCCAACCTCCCGTCTGCAATGGTGCCAAAGGAAAGTCAAGTGGGAAACGAGAACTTTCATCTCTGCTGGGTAGTAACAAGAACCTCCTCCCACCGACAGTTCAGTGGAGACCACATGCAAGTCCAAGCTTTTCACCCCCACTTGGCAATAATGAGGCAACCCCACCCCAACCCAAGAAGACATAGCATTCCTAAATACATATTACCACACCACAGAAGCACAAAATATGTGAAGCAAACTGATAGAACTGAAAGGAGGACTAGACAAATCCACTATGAAGACTATTCAACACCCCTCTCTCAGCAATAGATAGAAGAGAAAAAATAATCAAGGTTATAGAACTAAGCGCCATCAGCCAACAAAATCTAATTGACATTTATAGAATGCTCAACCCAACAACAATAGAATACATATTAATTTCAAGTTCTCACAGAACATATATTAGATAAATAATATGCTGCTTCACAAAACAAACCTCAACAAATTTAAAAGAATTTAAATCATACAGAGTATGTTCTTCCACCACAAAGGACTCAAACTAAAAATCAGTTAACAGAACGTGACAGGAAAATTTTCACATATTTGAAAACTAAACAATGAACTTGTACATAATCTGAGGGTCAAAAAAATCTCCACAGAAATTTTTTTAATCCATTGAGTTGAAAAAAAATGAAAATACACAAATTTCTGGGATGCAGTTAAAGCAGTGATGATAGAGAAACTTACATTGCTAAATGTATATGTTAGAAGATTGAGTCAATAATCTAAATTCCCACCTCGAGAACTTAGAAAAACAAGGGCAAAATAAACTCCAAGTAAGCAGGAGGAAGGAAATAAAAATAAGAGCAGGTATCGATGAAACCGAAAAGCAAATTTCTTGAAGAGGAAAAACTACAACTCACTTAATATAAACCTATTTCAACAGCCTAATAACAATTTTAAAAGTTGAATTCTTGATTTAAAAACTCACAAATAAATGATCTCCAGGCCCAGATAGTTTCACAGGAGAATTCTACCAAACATTTAAATAATTAACACCAGGGTCAGCCATAATGGCTCACATCTATAATCCCAACATTTTGGGAGGCCAAGGGTGAAAGGGTTTCTTGAGTTCAAGAGTTCAAGACCAGCCTGGGCAACACAGGGAGACCTTGTCTCTACAAAAAGTTAAAAATTATCTGGGCATGGTGGCATGTGCCTGTAACCCCAGCTACTTGTGGGACTGAGATGAGAGGACCACTTGAGCTTGGTTGGTGAGGCTGCAGTAAGCCATGTTCACACCACTGCACTCCAGCCCAAGCAACAGAACAAGACCCCATCTCAAAAATTAATTAATTAATTAATTAACACTAATTCCACAAAATCTATTCGAAAAAATAAAAGAGGGGTGAACACTTTTGTATCAGTCGAGGTTCTCCAGAAAAACAGAACCAACAGGGACTGTGTGTGGAGCTGGTTGACATGATTGGGAAGCTGGCAAGTCTGAAACCTATAAGGCATTAAGCTAGGAGAGAGTTGATGCTGCATTCTTCAGTCCTAGGCATTCTGGAGGCAGAATCCCTTCTTCTTCTAGGGACCTGTCTTTCCTCTTAAGGCCTTCAACTGATTGGATGAGACCCAGCCATGTTATGGAGGACAATCTACTTTACTCAAAGTCTGCTGATTTAAATGTTAATCACATCTTTAAAAATACCTTCACAGTAACATCTAAACTGATACTGTGTTCCACAGCCTAGTTAAGTGGACATATAAAATTAACCATCACAATTTCTCAATTCATTGTATGAAACTAGCATTACCTTGATATCTAAACCAGATGAAGCCAGTATAAACACATGTCTGGAGACAAATATGCTTCATGTACGGGCAAAAATCCTTAACAAATGTTAGCAAATAGAATTCAGCAATATAGAAAATATCATATGAGTTTATTCCAAGGACACAAAGTTGATTCAATATTTGAAAAGCAGTCAATGAAATCTACCATATAATAGGCCAAAGAAAAAATTATCATGATCGTATCAAATAATGAAGTAAAAGCACTTGACAACTTTCAACTTCCATTTATAATTGAAAACTTCCAGAAAAAAATAGAAATAGAGAATTTCTTCAAGCCGATAAAAAGCATCTATCAAACAACTATAATCAACAATATACTTAGTGGTGAATGACAGCATTTCTCCCAAAACTGGAAATAAGGCAGAGGTGTCTTCTCTCACCTCTCTTATTCAACACTGCTAGGATTTTTGCCAATGAAATGAAGCAAGAAAAAAGAGAAAAGCCCTACAGATTGAAAAGGAAGAAAAAAGTCATCCATGTTTGCGCATGATGTGATTGTCTACATAGGAAAATCACAAGAAATCAACAAAAAGCACGTAGAACTAATAAGCTCAGCAAATTTATAAGATACATGATCAACATACAAAAATCAATTCTATCTCTGCTTACTAGCAATAAACATAAAAATATTAAAAATATACTACCATTTACAAAAAATTTTTAATGCTGAGGTATAAATCTAACAAAATATGCACACAACTTGTATGCTGAAAAGTACAAAACACTGATAGGGGAAATCAAAAAAGATCTAAATAAATGGAGAGACATACTGTGTTTATGGATCAGGGGACTCAACATAGTAAAGATGTCAATTCTCCCCAAATTGTTATACAGGCTTAATATAATTCCTATAAAAATTTAACCAGGATATTTTATAGCAATAGACAAAATTATTCTAAAATATATACGTAGAAACAAAGGATCTAAAACAGCTAAGACAATTTTAATAAAGAAGAATAAACTGGAAAGAACCACTTTCCCTGTCTCAAGACGTATGACATAGTTACAGTAATCAAGACTATGTGGCACTCACAGGATATACACAGATCAAAAGAACAGAACAGAGAACCTACAAATAACCCCACATGAGTGCTGTCAACTGATTTTTGACAAAGATGCAAAAGCAACTCAATGGGGAAAGAATAGTGTTTTCAACAAATGATCCTGGTGCAATCAGACATCCAGACGGGGAAAAAAAAGAATCTTGACCTAAACTTCACATATTATAGAAAAGTTAACTCATAACAAATCACAGATTTAAATGTAACGTATAATACTGTAAATTTTTTTGAAGAAAACATAGGATGCTTGCAACATGGTGACTGCCGTTAATAACAACCTATTGTATTCTTGAAAAATGCCAACAAAAGAGTAGATTTTAAGTGTTCTGAACACAAATAAATGATGAGTATATGAGGTAATGCATATGTTCATCAGCTCAATTTAATCATTCCACAATGTGTAAAAATTTCAAAGCATGTTGTATACAATAAATATACACAATTTGTATTTGTCAATTAAAACTTAATTTTAAACCCTGGTAATGACTGAGGGTTCTAGGGAGTAGGAAAATCGCCTTCCTAGGAAGTGAAGTAAGCACTCGACCAGTAGGGAGAGGGTCACAATTGTTACAATGAGTACTACTAGGGTTTGGAATCCTGTGCAGAGTCATTGGCTCCATAGAGAACAGATCTGCAGTTTCCAGAACTATTGGTATGTAGTTTTTGAATACTTGTATAACATTATGCATTGCTGTAACATCAATTTTTACTTCTCGAGGAGCTGTTGCACTTGCCCGGTATTGATCCACATACAAGAAGTTGCCTGCAATGAACATACTCCTCCTTGGGCAGCTAATAAGTAGTCTAAGGCTAGGTGATTGTCTAATACCATTTGAGCTAGAAAGTCTTGTCTCTGAGTTAAGAGGCGTAGGGCTTGGAATGCTTTGTGCATGTACGAGGATGGGGCCAGGGCCATTTGCTGGCTGGTGGTAATGGTGCCCAGGGCTATGTGTGAGGTGCCCAGTATGGTGGTGGTCCCCATGAACAAGCAGATCAGGAAGAGAGCTTTATTCAGTGGAAGGTTGGATTTGAGGGTGGTTTATGGAAACTTAAAAGTAGGCCTGAAACACCTGGTGTGCACTTACAGGGAACAAAGTAATACAAGGGAGGAAGTAGAGTATATAGTATAGATGTTGCCCTTCTTTGGACCATAAGAGACCATTGTCATCGTATTAGAAGGCTAAAAACAGAGTTCCCTAGCCACAGATAATTTATGTGCTAATATGAAGTGGGCAAGAGCTAAATCACTCACTTGTAAGGGCAGAAAAGGAAGATGTAAACATCACTTCCCTGTCTTGTCTAAATACACGATGCACATAGATCTTGGGTGCATAAAATTGGACTGCGCTGTGGCATCGTGGAATAGGATGAGAGGCTTAGGATGGAACATGTATCCCCGTCTAACAAAGGACCAGGTGGCTTGCAGGCTATGCAATACCTTTGTGGTACAGGCCTGTGCGGCAGAGGTCTCTAGGAGAGGGCTTTTATGGCAGGTCTAGCAGTTCAGGGATTGCAGCATCTGGGCTGAAATTTCCATGAGATGATATGCACCCAATAGGTGGTAAAAACCTGGTGTATGTGTGGAAAAGCGGGGAGTGTCTGTATGATGTTCTGGGAGGTTTCAGACATCCCCTTATAGTTTTAGGGTGCCAGGCAGATGTCACTGTGCTGAGGGAAACCTAAGGTTAGTGTTAGAATGGCATCGCTGGACCCAACCAATAGCAGTTCCCCCATATGTTTAGTAGGGCGCAAAGGATTAGGATATCCTGAATGTGGCCCTTTAGGCAGAGAACAGGGCCTGAGGGGAAGGAGCAAGAGTTAGTTAGCAAGCAGTGTTCGTTGACCCAGTATGCCTCTAGATGGCTCAGGGTGGTGTTATACTCATGTGGTTTTTGACCCACTATTTGGCAGAAGACCTGTATGTGAGGCTCAGCTGCATTTGAAGTTAGACATACTATATACTCCAGGAGAAAGAAAAAATCCAAGATATCAAACTCCTAGAATCATCCACTGATAGAGTCCAGGGCAGTGGTTGCTATGGCACGCAGACTGGCTGCGGCAGTGGGAGCAGGAGGCAGGCTGAAGAAGCCAGTCACGACCCACAGGGTGAGGATGATGCGATTTGTCCAGCACTGTCAGTGAAGTACACCACACCCTTTCTGTCTCAGACAGTTGGAACCAAGGGTCTTCCCACCTAGTAAGTGGTGACAGCAGCGGAGTTGCCACTGGTGTTGTCCCATCATTCATGAACAAGGGGTTGAATACAGGGGAGGCCACTTCCTCCTGCAGCTTAGAAGGATCTCCTTCATCAATTTAGCCCTGACCTGAAAATACCATTTTCATTTCAGCAGACTCCTCCGATGGCAGAGAAGGGTTTTTTCTTTTTCAGTGGCCATGCCATGCCATGGGTGGAGGGGACTTCCTTAACCCAGGGCATCATGGGCACTTGGGTTCTGAGCCCCAGTGGCTTAGAACTTGCAATGGTCCCAGACTCTAATAATGCCCAGTAGGCCACCAGAAGTTGATGATCCAAAGGCATACAGCAGGAGGCCATGAGAGACAGGCATCTGGGTGAGAACCCCATGGGCAGCCAGTGCGCATCATGCTTCATCCATAAGCTCCAGGAGTTGTATTTCTCAGTGGCCAGGGCATACCCTCAGAAGTCAGTACTGGATGGCACTTGAGGAAGAGTTGTTGTATGACCAGTTGCACCAGCTCTGAGGCATGTTGCTGTGGGAACCTCATGTGAAGGTGATGGATTTACAGGTGATCTCATAAATTGGCCAGAAGAACAGCAAGAAATGTGATAAATCCTAGTACCAGGGCCCAAAGAAACTCAGTAAGTATGGGGTCATGTTGAGTGTTGAGGGAGTTTTTAAGAGATGCTATTGTTTGACTACATGAGGAATTTGACTACTCTCAGAGGACCAGACAATGCCCAGGAACTTAATTTGAGTGGCAGGGCTCTGAAACTTATTGGGACACAATGGCTCAACTTCTACTTCAAAGACCAGCAATTAATGTGATCAAGTCTTGCAGGAGTGAATCTTGGAGCCAGATCCAGGATATCCACACTATCATCACAGAGATGAAACACAGTCACCTTCTTTGGAGGACTTGGCAGATTTATATAGTGACAGCTGCAAGCATGAAATCTGGCTTTGAGCAATCCCAGTTATTTATTTGGATATTGGAAAGACCAAGGTCAGTACTTTATAAGGAACTTCTCTACTAAGACACTCAAATGTAGGTGCCATGATGGCAGGGAGGGGTTTTATTTCCACTTTTAATTTTTTTTTTTTTTTACTTTTATTTTAGGTTGAGGGGTACATGTGCAGGAATGTTATATAGGAAAACTTGTGTCACAGGGATTTGTTGTACAGATCATTTCATCACCCAGGTACTAAGCCCAGTACCCAATAGTTATTTTTTCTGATCCTCTCCCTCTGCCCATTCTCTGCCCTCAAGTAAGTTGGCCCCAGTATCTGTTGTTCCCCTCTTTGTGTTCACGTGTTCTCATGATTTAGCTCCCACTTGAAGTGAGAACACGTAGTCTTTGGTTTTCTGTTCCTGCATTAATTTGCTAAGGATAATGGCCTCTAGCTTCATCCAAGTTCCTGCAAAACACATGATCTTTTTCTTTTTTTATGGCTGCATAGTATTCCGTGGTGTATAGGTACCACATTTTCTTCATCTAATCTGTCATTGATGGGCATTCAAGTTGATTCTGTCTTTGCTATTGTGAATAGTGCTGCAATGAACATTCATGTGCATGTGTCTTTATGGTAAAAGGATTTATATTCCTTTGGGTATATACCAATAACGGGATTGCTGGGTTGAATTGTACTTCTATTTTTAGTTCTTGGAGGAATTGCCACACTGCTTTCCACAATGGTTAAACTAATTCACACTCCTACCAACAGTGTATAAGTATTCTCTTTTCTTCACAACCTTACTAGAATCTGTTATTTTTAGACTTTTTAATAGTAGCCATTCTAACTGGAGTGAGATGGTATCTCATTGTGGTTTTGATTTGCATTTCTCTAATGATCAGTGATGTCAAGCTTTTTTCATATGCTTGTTGGCCACATGTATATCTTCTTTTGAGAAGTGTCTGTTCACTTTTTAATGGGACCATTTGTTTTTTCTTGTAAATTTGCTGAAGTTCCTGTAGATGCTGGATATTAGACTTTTGTCAGATTCATAGTTTGTGAATACTGTCTTCTATTCTGTAGGTTGTCTATTTACTCTGTTTATAGTTTCTTCTGCTGTGCAGAAGCTCTTAAGTGTAATTAAATCTCATTTGTCAATTTTTGCTTTTGTTGCAATTGCTTTCAGTATCTTCATCATGAAATCTTTAAACATTCCTATTACAGAATGGTATTGCCTAGGTTGTCTTCCAGGGTTTTTATAATTTGGGGTTTTACATTTAAGTCTTTAATTCATCTTGAATTGATTTTTGTATGTGCTGTAAGGAAAGCTCCAGTTTCAATCTGCATATGGCTAGCCAGTTATCCAACACCACTTATTGAATAGGGAGTTTGTTCTCCATTGTGTGTGCTTGTCAGCTTTGTCGAAGATCACATGTGTGTAGGTCTGTGGCCTTATTTCTGGACTCTATTCTGTTCCGTTGGTCTATACGTCTGCTTTTGTATCAGTACCATGACATTTATACTGTGGCCCTATCATATAGTTTGAAGTCTGATAACATGATGCCTCCAGTTTTGTTCTTTGTGTTTATGATTGCCTTGGCTCTTTTTTTGGTTCCGTATGAATTTTTAAATGAATTTTTTATTTTTTTCTAGTTCTTTGAAGAATGTCATTGGTATTTTGATAGAAATAGCATTGAATTGGTAAATTGCTTTGGACCATACGACCACTTTAATGATGTTCATTATTCCTATCCATGAGCATGGAATGTTTTCCTATTTGTTTGTGTCATCTCTGATTTCTTAGTGCAGTGTTTTGTAATTCTCATTGTAAAGATCTTTCACCTCCCTGGTTACCTGTGTTCCTAGGTATTTTATTTTATTTTATTTTATTTTATTTTATTTTATTTTATTTTTTAGACAGAGTCTCACTCTATCACCCAGGCTGGAGGGCAGTGTCATAATCTTAGCTCATTGCAACCTCTACCTCCTGGGTTTAAGCAATTCTCCTGCCTCAGCCTCCCAAGTAGCTGGGATTACAGGCATATGCCACCACATCTGGCTAATTTTCATATTTTTAGTAGAGACAGAGTTTCACTATTTTGGCCAGGCTGGTCTCAAACTCCCAACCTCAGGTGATCTGCCAGCCTTGGCCACCCAAAGTGCTGGGATTATAGGCATGAGTCACCATGCCCAGTCTGGTATTTTATTCTTTTTATGGCAGTTGTGAATGGGATTGTGTTCCTGATTTGACTCTTGATTTGGCTGTTGTTGGTGTGTAGGAATGCTAGTGATTTTTGTGTGTTAATTTTGTATCCTGAAACCTTGAGGAAGTTGTTTATCAACTGAAGGACCTTTTGGGCTGAGACTATGGGATTTTCTACACATAGAATCATGTCATCTGCAAACAGTGATAATTGTGCTTCCTCTCTTTCTATTTGGATGCCCTTTCTTTCTTTCTCTTGCCTGATTGCTCTGGCCAGAACTTCTAATACTATGTTTAATAGGAGTGGTGAGAGAGGGTATCCTTGTCTTTTGCCAGTTTCCAAGGGGAATGCTTCCAGCTTTTGCTCATGCAGCGTGATGTTGGCTGTGGGTTTGTCATAGATGGCTCTCATTGCTTGGAGGTATGTTCCTTCCATACCTAGTTTATTGAGAGTCTTTAATATAAAGGGCTGTTGAATCTTATTGGAAGCCTTTTCTGAATCTATTAAGATAATCCTGTGGTTTCTGTCTTTAGTTCTGTTTATGTGATGAATCACATTTGTTGATTTGTGCATGTTGAACCAACCTTGCATACCAGGGTTAAAGCCCACTTAATTATGGTGGATTTGCTTTTTGATGTGCTGCTTGATTCAGTTTGCAAGTATTTTGTTGAGGATTGTTGCATCGATGTTATCAAGAATATTAACCTGTAGTCTTCTCTGTTGTGTCTCTGCCAGGTTTTGGTATCAGGATTATGCTGACCTCATAGAATGAGTTAGGGAAAAGCTCCTCCTCCTCAATTTTTTTGGAATAGTTTCAGTGGGGATACTACCAGCTCGTCTTTGTATATCTGGCAGAATTCAGCTGTGAATCCATCTGGTCCTGGGCTTTTTTTGGTTGGTAGGCTATTTATTACTGATTCAATTTCAGAACTCATTACTGATCTGTTCAGGGAACCAATTTCTCCCTGGTTCAGTCTTGGGAGGGTGTGTGTGTCCAGGAATTTATCCATCTCTTCTAGGTTTTCTAGTTTGTGTACATGGAGGTGTTTGTAGTAGACTCTGATGGTTGTTTGTATTTCTGTGGGGTCAGTGGCAACATACACTTTTGTCATTCCTAATTGTGTTTATTTGTATGTTCTCTCTTTTATTCTTTACTTGTCTAGCTAGTGGCCTATCTTATTAATTTTTTCAAAAACCCAACATTTGGATTTGTTGATCTTTTGAATGGTTGTTCATGTCTCTATCTCCTTTAGTTCAGCTCTGATTTTGCTTATTTCCTGTCTTCTGCTAGCTTTGAGGTTGGTTTGCTCTTGCCTCTCTAGTTCTTTTAGTTGTGATGTTAGGTTGCTAATTTGACATATTTCTAACTTTTTGATGTAAGTATTTAGTGCTATGAATTTCCCTCTTAACACTGCCTTAGCTGTGTCCCAGAGATTGTGGAATGTTGTATCTTTATTCTTATTTGTTTCAAATAACTTCTTGATTTCTGCCTTAATTTCATTATTTATCTAAAAGTCATTCAGGAAAAGATAGTTTAATTCCCATGTAATTGCACAATTTTGAGTTTTTTTTTAGTCTTGAGTTCTATTTTTATTGCACTGTGGTCTGAGAGAGTATTTGATATGACTTCAATTCTTTTGTATTTGCAGAGAATTGTTTTATGTCTAATTGTATGGTTCATTTTACAGTATGTGCCATGTGGCAATGAGAAGAATGCATATTCTGTTGTTATGGGGAGGAGAGTTCTGTAGGGCTCTATTAGATCCACTTAGCCCAATGTTGAGTTCATGTCCTAAATATCTTTGTTAATTTTCTGCCTCAGTGATCTGTCTAATACCATCAGTGGAGTGTTAAAGTCTCCCACTGTTATTGTGTGGGATCCTAAGTCTTTTTATAGGACTCTAAGAACTTTCTTCACGAAACTGGGTGCTCTTGTGTTGGGTGCATATATATTTAGAATAGTTAGGTCTTCTTGTAGAATTGAACCCTGTACTACTGTGTAATGCCCTTCTTTGCCTTTTTAAAATCTTGATTGGCTTAAAGTCTGTTTTATCTGAAATTAGGGTTGCAACCCCCGCTTTTTTCTCTGATTTCCATTTGCTTGGTAGATTCTCCTCCAACTCTTTATTTTGAGCCTATGGGTGTCACTGCATGTGAGATGGGTCTCTTGAAGACAGCATACCATTGGGTCTTGCCTTTTTATCCAGCTTGCCACTGTGTGCCTTTTAAATGGGGCACTTAGCCCATTTATATTCAAGGTTAGTATTAATATGTGTGGATTTGATCTTGTCATTGTGGTGTTAGCTTATTATTATGCCAGCATGTTTTTGTGGTTGCTTTATAGTGTCAGTGGTCTGTGTACTTAGGTGTGTTTTTGTATTGGCTGGTAATGGTCTTTTCTTTTCATATTTAGTGCTCCTTTCAAGATCTCTCGTAATGTGAGTCTGGTGGTAACAAACTCAGTATTTGCTTCTCTGAAAAGTATCTTCTTTCTCCTTCAATGAGGAAGCTTAGTTTGGCTGGATATGAGATTCTTGGTTGAAGTTTTTTTTTTTTAAAGAATGTTAAATATAGGTCCCAAATTTCTTCTGGCTTATAGGATTTCTGCTGAGAGGTCTGCTATTAGCCTGATGGGGTTTCTCTTGTGGCTGACCTGCCTTTTTTGCTATCTGCTTTTAACATTCTTTCATTTGACCTTTAAAAATCTGATGATTATGTGTCTCTGGGATAATCATTTGCAGAATCTTGCAAGAGTTACCTGTATTTCCTGAGTTTGACCATTGGCCTCTCTAGCAATGTTGAGGTTTTCATGAACAATATCCTGAAATATGTTTTACAAGTTGTTTGCTTTCTCCCTATCCCCTTCAGGGATGCCAATGATTCATAGATTTCGCCTCTTTACATCATCGCATATTTCTTGGAGGTTTTGTTTGTTCATCTTCATTCTTTGTTTCATTTTTGTCTGACTGTCTTATATCAGAGAACCAGTTTTCAGGTTCTGAGATTTTTTCCTGTTTGGGCTATTCACTTGTTAACACTTGTGACTGCATTGTGAAATTCTTGTAGTGTGCTTTTCAGCTCTATCAGATTCGTTAGCTTCTTTTTTATACCGGCTCTTTTGTCCATCAGCTCCTATATTGTTTTATTGTGGTTCTTAGTTTCCTTGAATTGGAATTTGCTCTTCTCCTGAATCTTGATAATCATTCCTATCCATTTTCTGAATTATATTTCTGTCATTTCAGCCAACTCAGCCTAGTTAAGAACCTTTGTTGAAGAACTAGTGTGATCATTTTGAGGACATAGGACACTTTACTCTGGCCATTTGAGTTGCCAGAGTTCTTACGTTGGTTCTTTCTCATCTCTGCATATGGGTGTTCCTTTAACTGCTGAGCTGCTTCTGATTGAAGTGATGGGGGGGGGGGCAGGGTAATTGTGTTGGAGTCTTAGGTCAGGCAGCCTTGCCCAGTGAGAAGTGAGGACCAGAACCTGTGTGGAGAACAGTCTGGCCACCTTTCCATGAGGTGAGTGCTCTGTGTTCATGATCCAGACCAACCTCTGATCCCTGTAGACTCTCCAGAGCCTGGAGACAGCAAAGGCATGGGCTGCAAATGGCAACCCACTCCTCCTGCTGGGAGCTCTGTCCCAGGGAGTTGCAGTGCTGCTACTAGTTAGATATCCCTAGCTTGGGTAGGGGGTGGGTAGCTAGAGACCCTGACCAGGAGGACCCACCCAGTGAGGAGATGAGGGTTTGGGAATCTACATAACAATAGTCTGGCCACTTTTCCATAGGGCTGCTACAGTGTGTTGGGTGCCCACTCCAGTCCCTAGTCATCTTGGATTTTCCAGTACCTGAAGGGATCGACAATCAAGGCTGCAAAACAGCAAAAACTGCAGCTTTCCCCACCCTCTGTGAGTTTCAACCCAGGGAAGTATGAACTTGCTGCTGGCCGAAACATACGTGCAGGGGTGGTTTCAGAACTCAATCTGGAGATTCCACCCAATGAAGAGAAAGGGGATCCAGGACCTGAGTGAAAAAACAGTCTGTCTATTTTTCTATAGAGCTTCTGTGCTGTGCTGGGGGACTGCCCCAGTCCTTAGTCACTTTGGACTCCCTAGAGCCTGAAGGCAACAATGGCTAAGACTGTGAAACAGAAAAGATGGCAGCCCATCCCTCCCACTGGGAACTCCATCCCAGGGAGGCTTGGAACCATTGCCAGCTAGAAAACATCAGCAAGGTGGCTAGTGACCCCAATGAGGAGATTTCACTCAGTGAGGAGAAGGGGGGTCAGGGACCTGCATTTAAAAAACAGTTTGGCCACTTTTTTTGTAAGGCAACTGCACCAAAGGCAACAACTGCTAAAGCTGCAAAACAGCAAAGATGGTGGCCTCCCTCTCCCTCTGGAAGCTCCATCTCAGGGAGGTGTAATGCTCTTACTGGTGGCTGGCTGGAGTTCAAAGCCAGTGGGTTTTTTATCTAGTGAGGTACCATGGAAGTGGGGACTGCAAACTGTAGCTACTCAGCCTACTAGATTCCTAGGGCTATGTACAGGGATCTAACCTCCCACTTTGCAAGAGCTGCAGCTGCTTTTGCCAGGAAGCCTGATATCTAAAGTTCCCAGGGCTCCAGGTATACCTGGGCAGTTGCCCTGCTGAAACTCCATGTAGCTGTGCATGTCAGACTGCAAGCCCTGGTGTAGTGGGTTTATGAGGGGTCTCCTAACCCAAGGATTGCAAAGATCCATGGGAGAAGCATGGGTCCCCAAGGTTGTTCACTCATTCACCCACTGCTTCCCTGGGTTGGGGAGGCTCCGCTGTCTCCATGTCATTTTCAGGTGGACAGTCATCCTGCCTTGCTTTTCTCTGTTCTCCACGCATTGAATTGTTTTCTTGATGAATCCCAATGCTTGTACCTGAATTCTTCAAGTTGCTTCAAGTTGAAGATGCTGTATTTACTCACCCCTTCTTTTCTCTCCATGAGAGTGGTGTACACTAGCTGCTTCTAGTCAGCTATCTCGGCCAGCCCCCTTTTCACCAGTCTCTTCTACTTTTTAAATTTTGTTCACTGTATTCTCTGTGCCTGGTACATAGCTGGTACTCAATAGTTATTCATCAAATAAATGAACTCAAAGCTTCCAACTCATATGAATCACTGGCATTTAGTTATCTCAGATTAACTATCTCCCTAAAGGCTAGCATTACTAGACGTTTCCAATTTGCAGGTTCAGTTAACACCTGATGAAACATTGTTGCTTGACCTCCTGCTTTTGCATTTAGACAGGGCCATTCCAGTGTCACTGATGAAGGAACAAATTCTTCCAGGGACTGTGAAATCAAAAGACCTTGGTTGCACCCTCTCTCTACCTAGAGGTGCAAGTGCAGACAGCACTGCTTTCTGTGAGCATAACCTTCTGAGCTGCAACTAAGCCTGCCTTTTCCCTCTTCCATGTCTCACTTTTTGTCTTCATCTGGGAGATAGGGAACAAAACTGTTACTATTGATCCTACCCCTTCTCCTTCTTTCTATCAAGTCTCAGCAGATTTTCTCCCTTATTCACTGATTGTCTTTCTTAGTTTGGTCTAGGTTTCGTCTGGCTGTGCCCAGAAAGGCACTGCTTGCTCCCCTCTGTACTAGGAAGAGTACTTAGATCACCTGGGAGTCTAAGGTTGCTTGCAGTCTTCTGTGCCAGCTCAAAGCACAAGACCACCCCGCTGCCTTCTACTGTCATGCCATACAATTACACACGCCTGACTCTAGAATACCGACATTTAGCCAGGAATTTAACTTCCCCTACTCTAATATAATAGATATGCCCTTACCTTAACACTGTCCAGTTAACATTGATGTAACTTGTAAAATATTAGCTGACATTCTTCAGCATTTTCTATCTTTCAAAATTACCTATTTCTCAGTCAAGATAATAAAGTGGTTCAAAAAAGAAAAAAATATCTGTGTGTTGCATGAAAACACACATGCAGCAGACTCACTCTATCTGACAGACCTTGACTGGGCCCACTAACCAGCTGATATTGATGCAGACCTAATTGGCATCATAATCTCCTAATGGGCTGCTCCTAACGGGCAGCTCATGTCTGCAGCAGAAGCCACTGGATACTAGAATCCCAAGGCAGTTCCCACATATGCAGCACACCACCTTCAGTCAGCCTGGGTCTTACCTCACCCACCAGCCCAGATAGCACCTGCCAATCAAAACACTCAGATAATTTGCCCTTCTACTATGGGATAAAGACTATTCATAGCTGTTTTAAAGGACTTACCACGCTTCTCTTCCCTTGAACTTCATCACTCGGAGCCTAGAAGAGGTTTTCTACTTTGCAGTAAAGCTTTTCCACGCTATGCTCAATCTCTGGTGCCTTAGTGTTTCTTTTCACTTTACTATATCTCCTTTAGCTCCAGTACTGAAAGGTCGTCTTCTTACCTAAACAAAATAATGTTTAGAACAAAGAAGTTAATCACTTAGTACTATGTTTGATGCTATAGTTGAATTACTTTAATACAATTTCAATTAAATGTACTTGGAAAACATGGATTCTCTTAGTCCAAATTTCCAAATGCTTCCTGATCAAGTCACATATGCACACTTGTTTCAAGCAGAAGTTTGAAAAAAATGCTTACTCTTTTACCAGTGAGCAGTTCTTGTCACATTTAAGTAAATTCTGAAACCACTAAAACTAATTTTATTCCAATGGTTCTGGAGAGAAATTTAGCAAATATCTTAAAACACAGTTACTAATGTATAGAAACTTTACATTGGAACCAGTCTTCTCCTCTTTGGCCTTTTTTTCAAAGAAGGTAAGAAGAACCTATATTAACTGAGCATGAATTTATTTCTCTTTGTTTTACAGCTCCTCTTGTTTCTTAGCCAGTTGTAGAGGTAGGGTGGGGAATGAGAAGTAATATATTTAAGAGCTCTGTCCTCTATCCTCCACGTGCTTTAAACCTTGATAATTTGTGCCTATATTCTTGTGACTTCCGGTTTTTAATAGGGGATAGAGGAAGTCTTCTGGGCCCACCTCATTCTTTTGAATTTTCAATAGATTTTCGGTATCCTCAGTCATTCCTGTCACCTTGGCTATGTCATTAGGAGAAACCAGAAAGCCAACTTGAGTCACCTTGCCCTTGACTGTGCCCTCTTTAGTATCCCCTTGAGCTCAACCAATCAGAGGTATGGAAACAGAAGACAAATTCCACTAATTTGATTCTCTCAGAGTATCCTTTCAAATACTCTACAGAATCATGCCTCACTTATTGGATGACCATCCAGCCATCTTCAGTTCACCAGTCCCACATTTGGTGTCTCAACACCCTTTCCAAAATCTAACTGTGGCTGCAGTGGTAACTTCATGCCAATCCCATTTCTGTTGCCAATATCAGGGTTAGTGGTTTTACTTCTGACACCTGTAGCGTTTCAGATGGTTTGCAAATAGCAAGGAAGATCCCACATGCTCTAAATATCCACATGCTTACTGGTTACATTAAGTTCCTGTTTCAATGGTACTTGCATAAGCATTCCAAAAGAGCTAACACTAAAATCACTGTGTTTCCCTTTTGAGGGAATATTTACAAAATTATATATATGCACATGCACGCACACACACACGCACACACATGCACATATATAAGAGTTCCATATATACACATATATGTGTGTGTGTATATATATATGTTTTTCCTGATCTTGAGTTAAACTTAGCATCAAAAAAGCTATGTACTCATTTGAAAACTAAATTAATATTAGCAATTATCACTTAATAATATCTTTGCTCCCACCTTTCCACTTTTCAAAAAGCTCATTTTCTGTACTATTTCTCACAATTCCCTAGCTCTCCATGACTAAATGTCCTTTAGTCCTCCAGGTCCTTCCCATATTTCTCCCATCATACCATGTAACCTGCTACATCATAATTTCCTTTATTTATGACCTCTACTAGACTGTGAGCTGTCTATGGACAGGGACTATATCTCCTTGCTGTTATACTTGCTAGTGCCTAACCACAGTCCTGGCACAAAGTAAGGGTATATTAGTCTGCTCAGGCTGCTATAACAAAATGCCATAGATTGGGTTGCTTAAACAACAGAAATGGATTTCTAACAGTTATGGAGGATTGGAAAGCTAAGATCAAAGTTTCAGCCAATTCAGTTTCTGGCCCTAAATGAGGGCCTCATTTAACTTTTATCACCTCCTCATAGGCCCTATCTCTACATAATGTCACATTGGGGGTCAGAGATTCAGCATATAAATGTTGGAAGGACATAAACATTCAGCTGATAACAAAAGATTTAATTTGTTGAATGAAAGAATGGATAAATATAAATAATAGTAAATGTATCTCGAATGTGATTCAAAATTTCAGAATTCTTCGAAGATACTCATTTGTTAAACATCTTTATCCAAAAGGCCCCAGGAAGGCTCACTCTTTTATTAATGGAAAAGACAGGTATCTAATCAATTCAGTAATAGGCATAGTTCAATTTTATATATAACAAAATAGCATCTTAAGTACCTCTAAGGTCTCATAATTACATAGCATAACTTAGTAATTGTGTTAGGCAACCCTCAAAATGTCTTCCAACGATCCCTTCCCCACTTGTTGGTATTTACTTCCTTATATAATCCCCTCTCCTTAAGTATGGACGGAACCTAGATACTTGCTTGTAGTGAACTAAATGTATCAAAGTTGTTTTATACTACTGATGTAACAAATTGCTGATATATTTACTGATACTGATATATATAACAAATTACTGATATCCTGTTGCTGATATAACAAATTACCATGGTATCTTAAAGCAATACAAATTTGTTATCTTACAATTCTGAGGTCAGAAGTCCAAAATAGTTCTCACTAAGCTAAAGTCAAGGTGTTGGTGAAGCTGCATTCCTTTCCTGGGCTCTGGGGAACAGTCTGTGTCCTTGCATCTTCCAGCTTCTGGAGGCTGCCTCCATTACTTGATTCATGGCCTCCTTCCATCTTCAAAGTCAGCAGTTTTGCCAGTCAAGTCTTCTTATATCTAATCAATCTGACACTGCCTCTTCTGCTTCCCTCTTTTGCATTTAAAGGACCTTGTGATTACATTGGGCTGACCCAGATAATCCAGCATAATCTCTTTATTTTAAAGTCAGCAGATAAGCAACCTTAATTCTATTTGCAAACTTTAATCCCCCTTGCCATGTAACATAACACATTTACAGGTCCTTGGGATCAGGATGTGGACATCTTGAGTGGGAGAGGGGAGGGGGGTAGAATTATTCTGCCTACTGAAAATGGAACGTCACTTGTGCGATTATATGACAAAAGACTATGACTTCCATCTTGTTTGTATTCTCTCTTGCTGAACTCTCTCTTGTCCTCTTCCTTGCTTACTCTGATGAAGCATGTTTCTATATTTTGAGATACTCTATGGATAGAGACCCATAGAGCAAGGAACCAAGCAAGTCTTTGGCCAACAGCTCATAAGGAGTTTAAGGCTTAGTCCAGCAATACATAAGGGACTGAATCCCACTGATAACCACACAAGTGAGCTAGGAAGCAGATCCTTCCCAGTTGAGCCTCGAGATTTGTGCTGCCTTATGAGAAACCAAACCCAGAGGACCATAACTAAGCCACGCTCAGACTCCCAGCTTGCAGAAATTCCGAGCTAATAAGTGTTATTGTTTTAAGCCACTAGATTTTGTAATTTGATCAAAAAATTAACCAAAGATCCAAGAAGTTCAGTTAACCTCAAGCAAGATAAATACAAAGAAAACAAGTGCTAATCAAGCTACTTAAAAACAAAGATAAAAAGAAAACTAACATATCACATATTAGGTGACAGCAATGATAATGTCTAACTTAACAAAATCAACGGAGGCCAGCAGCGATGGAAGAATATCTTTAAAATGCTCAGATAAAGTAATGCTCAATTTAGAATTCTACGTCCAATGAAAATCTTCAAAAATTATAATAAAATAAAGACATTTTCAGATAAACAAAAGCCAGGAAAATGTTTTAGCAGTAGACCTGCATTACAGGAAGCTCTAGAAAAGCAACCGAACAAACAAACATATAAAATTTTTTTAATCTTCAGGTTCAAGAAAAATGATACCAGATGGAAACTTAGATATATATGAATACATAAGATGTACTGCATATGTGGGAAAACATAAAGACCTACTTTTTTTCTTTATAAAATTTCCTTAAAGGATAACATACTGTATAAAACAAAATGATAACATAATGACATGGGGACTTAAAACATATGAATAGCAAAATATATAGCAGCAACAGCACAAAAGATGGAGGAGGCACAAGTGGATTTACAATGTTAAAGGTTCTCACGTTTTATATGAAGTGATTCACTACTAATTCTAAGTAAACTGTGGTAAGTGAAGTATGCATACTGTGATTCCTAGAGCAGCTGCCAATCAATCAATCAATAAATTAGCTAAAAATAGTATAGCCATTATGGAAACAGCATGGAGGTTCCTCAAAAAATTAAAAATAAAACTACCATATGATCCGGAAATCTTGCTTCTGGGTGTATATCCAAAGTGAATGAAATCAATATGTTGAAGAGATAACTGCATTCCCATATTCATCGTAGCATTATTCACAATAGCCAAGATATGGAATCAATTTTCCCTGACAGATGAATGAATAAAGAAAACATTTTATATATATAGACACACATACAATGGAATACTATTCACCCTTAGAAAAGAAGGAAATCCTGTCATTTGCCACAACATAGATAAACCTGGAGGACATTATGATGAGTGAAAGAAGACAGCCACAGAAAGACAAATATTGCATGATCTTACTTATACATAGAATCTTAAAAACTTGAACTCATAGAAGCAGAAAGTAGAATGGTAGTTCTCAGGGTCTAAGACAGGGAGGGGCTCAGAATAGGGAGATATTTGTTAAAGGCTATGAAGTTTCAATTAGATAGGATGAATTCGTTCTGGAGATATATTGTATAGCACAGTGGCTATATTTAATAATGACGTATTGGATTCTTGAAAATTGCTAAGAGATTAGTTCTTAAATGTTCTCACCACAAAAAGGTGAGGTGATATATATGTTAATTAACTTGATATAATCATTTCACAAGGTATACATATATCAAAACATCACATTGTGCACCATAAATATATATAATTTTTATTTGTAAATTATACCTTAATACAGCTAAGAAAAATTTTTAATAAAATAATAAAAATAAATTTAAAATAAAGAAAGAAATTAGCTAAAATGCCAATATAACAATATAAAAATAAAACTGAATGCTAAGAAACCCGTGATGACCCAAGAAAAGAGAGGAAAAAAGAAACGGAAGAACCAGAAAAAGATGGGACAAATAGAGAAAACACACAGCAAGATAACAGACATGAACTATATCAACACGTACATTCAGTGTAAATGTATTAAACTCTCCAATTAGGAGGAAAAGACTCAGAGTGGCTAAACAATACCTAACTATATACCATACACAAGGAACATACTTTGGTATAAAGTATACAAATAGGCAGAGAGTTCTAAAACACAGAAAGTGACAACACAAGCAACAAGCTGATGTGGTTAGATTAATGCCAAAGTGGACTTTGAAACAATAAGTATATTCACAGACAAGTCGGGGTATTTCGTAATTTTTAAAAAGGGTGAATTCTTCAAAGGACATTACAAACCTAAATGTGTAGCAAATATTTACAAAACTAAAATATGTAGAGCAAATATTTACAAAACTAAAAGGAAAAAAGACAAATGCGCAACCATAATTAAATATTTTATCATTACTCTCTCAGTAATTGTTAGAATAACTAAACAAATAATAAGTTTACAGAAGATCTGAACACTACTATCAATCAGTTTGACCTAATACCCAGCAATGTTCAGAATTCACATTCTTTCCAAAGTCACATGGAA
Source organism: Chlorocebus sabaeus (assembly GCF_047675955.1). Lineage (NCBI taxonomy): Eukaryota > Metazoa > Chordata > Mammalia > Primates > Cercopithecidae > Chlorocebus > Chlorocebus sabaeus. The sequence continues at coordinate 69,557,049 of NC_132911.1, forward strand.
TATTCATTAAATAGAATATATGCTGAGCCCTAAAATAAGTCTTAATAAATTTCAAAAGTTGAAATACTACAGAATATGTTCTTGAAATAAACAAAATTAAATTTTAAAATTGTAACAATAGGAATCTAAAAAATCTTCCCCCAAAATGGAAATCAAGCAATATACTTCAAAATAACCCAGGATCCAAAGAAAAATGACAAGAAGAATTAGAAAATATTTTCAATTGAATGATAATGAAAACACAACATATCAAAATTTGTAGGATACAACTAAAGCAATGCTTAGAGGGAATTTATTATTCTAAATGCTTTTATTAAGACAAAGCCATCATTAAAAAATATGATAAAAGCTAATTAAATTGAAAGATATAATAGTTCATGATTGGGAGAGTGAATATTATTAAAATATAATTCCTTCCTAAACTGTTCTATAGATTCAACACAGTCCAAATAAAATCTGAGCAGACTTTTTTTTTTAATTAGACAGCTGATTTTAAAAATTATGTGGAAATGAAAATTACCAAGAGTAGCCGAAATAATTTTGAAAAATAAGAACAGTTTTAAAAAACTGAAACTACCATTTCAATGCTTGCTATCAATTTATACTAATCAAGACAATGTGGCATTGGTGTAAATATAGGTAAATTGATAACAAAACAATACAGGGTCTACCAGTAGATTCACACATATATAGCCAATTGATTTTTACAGACATTAATGTGATTCAATGGAAAAAAGATCAGGTGTTCTTTTCTAACACATGGTGTTAGAACCATGCATGTGAGAAATATTTCTTTTAAATTCATCTGAATTCTTATCTCACATGATCATATAAATTAATCCAAAATGAATCATAGACCTAAACATGCAAATAAAACTCTAAAACTTATTTTTTTAAAAAAAGAATATCTTTTTGACCTGGGGTAAGCAACGATTTCTTAGATGGAGTACAAAAAGTGGTAACCATAAAAGAAAAAAACAGTTAATTAGACTTCATCAAAAATTGAAAATACCAAGTGTTTACAAGATGTAGAATAATTGGAATTTTCATACATTTTAGTGGGAATATCAAATGGGTACAACCATTTTATAAAACAGTTTGGCAATTTGTTATGACATTAAACATACATTTACCATATATCCCAGCAAATCATTCATAATAAGCGTTCACTTAATATCAATGATAGATTCCTGGAAACTGTGACTTTAAACAAAACAACATACAGCAGGTCAACATCATTGACTTGTAACATTAATGAGAAAATAATTTAGCTTTGTCATAGGTTGAACTTATCAACAATGTTAAGTGAGAACTAATTGTACTAGGTATTTATCCAAGAAAAATAAAAATATATATCCACAGAATTACTTAGATAAAAATACTCACAGTATATTGACTCATAAAAGCCAAATTTGGAAACCCAAATGTCCATCAACAGGTGAATAAAGGAACATATTTCAGTGTCTTTATACAAAGGAATACTACTCAGCAATAAAAAGTGAATCTGGTAATACACTCAACGTGAATGCATTTCACAGACCCAATATGGAGAGAAAGAAATTGACACAAAAGAGAGCATCTTGTATAATTCTGTGTGATGGTAGAAATCAGAAGAGTGTTTACCTAAGGTGGTACTAAGGGGGCAATGATGCAAAGAGAGCAGTGGACTCCTGCTATGTTGGAAATGTCCTAAGTGTTGATTAAGGTTGTAGCTACAAATGTGTATTCATTTGTTCCATCTCATCAAGCTGTAACTTAAAATTTATATTTTATTATATGTAAATTCCATCTCAATAAAGTTGCTTTTTAAACGAATGAAACTATTGGCTTACTTAATTAGTGCTATTAGTGAAACTGTTAATAATATGACAAAATCATAGACTGAGAAGGAAACATATTCAGGCATTCCTTTAACAACACCTAGGTGTACCCCACAAAGCAGACCAGTGATATTATCAGATGCGTGAGATTATCAGATTGTTCTTGTTTTTTTGTTTTGTTTTGTTTTGTTGTTTGCTTTTTCAAGATGGTGGGTTAGAGGCTTTTAGCACGCTTTAGCCACTTGGAAATAGCAAGACAGTGCATAAAGATTAACTCTCTGAGCTTTAATTCAATAAGGAAAACAGGAATCCACCAGAAACAGGAATCCCAGATCCTGGCAAGGAAAACGCAGGCAAGCAGCTCCTGTGATGGCATCCAGCTGATAAAAGGGAGGTAGTCCCTAGTATGCAAGAGAGGCAGAGAGCCTTTCTCTGTGATTCACCTTTCTACTGGGGATCCGAGCAACCCAGGCTAAGGGAGAGCCCTTTGTTTCTCAAAAGCCCTGGAGCTAACTTGGGGAGAGGCTTGGAGACACTAAGAGGGAGAGACACCAGGAAAACCTGCAGGAATTTTCCAACACCTGGGACCAAAAGCAAGACATCATTTTTATTCCAAGTGCATACAAAGTCAGCCATTCTTTGACAACCCAGCAGCATACCTGGGCATGCATTTTTTTGTCTCAGGCCAGAGGTTAGAGTGGTTGCTCTGGAGTGAGGTAGGGGCCTCCACAGCCAGAATTGTGGAAAGCACGTCAGTAGTAGGCACTGGAATTGTGCTGTCCCCATCGCAGGCCTGGGGCCGGGGGAGAGCTACTGCAGCTGCAGTTTCTCCTCGGTGGTGAGACTTGCAGCCAGGCCCAGCTTGGTGACCTGGAACTGGTCTACATGTGCCATTGCTGGATGCCCTAGCCTGCTCCCCTAACATTGTGGTGCAGCACCCTCTCTACTTCACCCCCAGTCAGAATTCCAGACTACGTTGGAAGTTCCAGACAACGTAGCTACGTTGGCCACAGATGAATCTTACCCATACATGCCATCTACTGGCTTGTAGGTTGAACCACAGAACCAATTTTGTTTTTAAACCTGCCAAAAGACGTACATAGGGCTATAGAAGCAAAGCCTGAAAACCCTATCCAACATTCTCTACAGTCACACCCCTTAGAGAGTGAGGAAAGAAAAGGGGAAAGAAAAAAACAGTAATATTACAAGGAAAGAAAGAAAGAAAAAATCCTACCCACACAAAAATAATTACAGAAAACTACAAATGTCAGCATCTCCAGATGAGAAGAAACAGTGCAAAAATGCTGGCACCATGAAAAATCTGAATGTAGTGACACCACCAAGGGATCACATTAGCTCTCCAGCAATAGTCCCTAACCAAAATGGAAATTCAGAAATGACAGATAAAGAATTTAAAGCATAGACTGCAAAGAAGCTCAATGAGATCCAAGACAAGATTGAAAATCAACAAAAAGATACTTCTAAAGTAATTTAGGAAATGAAGGAAGATACAAACATCTTAAAAAGAAATCAATCGGACCTGGAATTTAAAAGCTCACTTAAAGAATTTCAAATACAACTGAAAACTTTATGAATAGACTGGATTAAGCAGAAGAAAAAATTTCAGAGCATGAAGACCATTCTTTTAAATAAACCCAGTCAGACAAAAAAAAAAAAGAAAAAAGAATTTTAAAAAATAAACAAAGTCTTTGTGAAGTATGAGATTATGTAAAGCAACTAAACCAATGAATTGTTGGCATTCCTGAGACAGCAGAAGAAAAAGGCAACAACCTGGAAGACATACTTGGGGGAATAATTTTTTTAAAAAATCCTTAATCTTGCAAGGAAGTAGATACCCATACATAAGAAATCCAGAGAACAGGGAGGGGGGACAGATAGCATTAGGAGAAATACCTAATGTAAATGAAGAGTTAATGGATACAGTACACCAACATGGCACATGTGTACATGTGTAACAAACCTGCATGTTGTGCACATGTACCCTGGAACTTAAAGTGTAATAAAAAATAAATAAATAAATAAAATTTTAAAATCCAGAGAACATCTGTGAGATATTATAGAAAATGAACATCACCAAGGCATATATTCACTGGACTGTCCAAAGTCAATGCAAAAAAAAAAAAAAAAAAGGTAGCTAGAGAAAAAGGTAAGATTGCAAATAACACGAACTGCATCAGGCTGACAGTGGACTTCTCAGCAGAAATTTTACAAGCCAGGAGAGATTAGGGTCTTATTTTCAGCATTCTTAAAGAAAAGAAATTCGAACCAATAATTTCACATCCCACATTAGGTTTCCTAAGAAATGGAGAAATAAAATATTTTCCAAACAAACAAATGCTAAGAGAATTCATTACCACTAGACCAGCCTTACGAGAGATATTTAAGGGAGTTCTAAACAAGGAAACAAAAGAATGATACCTGCTATCACAAAAACAACACACTCAAGTGGATAGCCCACAGACCCCATAAGGTAAGCATGCAACAGAAACTACAAAACAACCATCTAACAACTTCATGATAGGATCAAAATCTTACATATCAATATTAACCTTGAATGTAAACAGTCTAAATCCATTTTTAAAAATGTATTTTTTTATTTTGATTAAAAAAAAAAAAGACCCTTCTATCTACTGTCTTTTCTATCTACTGTCTTCAAGAGACTCATCTCACATATAATGACACTAATACGCTGAAAGTAAAAGATTGGAGAAAAAGTTATCACACAAATGGAAAACAAAAAACAGTAAGAGTCACTATTCTTATATCAAATAAATGATACTTAAACATAATTTAAACCAGTAAAAAGAAAATGGCAAAGAAGGGCATTACATAATGATAAAGAGTTCAATTCAACATGAAGACTTAATTTTCCTAAATATACACTCACCCAACATTGGAGCACCCAGATTCATAAAACAATTATGTCTAGACCTATGAAAAGACTTAGACAACTACACAATAATAGTGGGGGTCTTCAATACCCCATTGACAGCATTAGACAGATCATTGAGGCAGAAAATTAACAAAGAAACTCTGGAGTTAAAGTTGACACTTAACAATTGGACCTAATAGATATCTACAGAACACTCCACCCATCAACCACAGAATACACATTCTTCTCACTTGCCACCAGAACATACTCCAAGGTCAAACACATGTGTGGCCATAAAGCAGTTCTCAATAAATTCAAAAAAATGAAATCATGCCAACCATACTCTCAGACCACAGTGGAATAAAAATAGAAATCAATACCACAAAGATTTCCCAAAACCACACAATTACATGGAAATTAAACAATTTGCTCCTGAATGACTTTTGTGTGAACAACCAAATTGACCAAGTGTAGTGGCTCATGCCTGTAATCCCAGCACTTTGGAAGGCCAAGGCAGATAGATTGCTTGAACCCAGGAGTTTGAGACCAGTCTGGACAACATGGCAAAATCTTGTCTCTACAAAAAAATACAAAAATTAGCCAGGCATGATGGTGCATGCCTGTATTCCCAGCTCCATGGGGGGCTGAGAGGTAGGAGACTTGCTTCAGCCTGAGAAATCAAGACTGCAGTGAGCCATGATTGTGCCACTGCACTCCAGCCTGGGTGACAAAGTGAGACCCTGTCTCAACAAAAACAAAAATGAAATTAACAAAGAAATCAAAAATTCTTTGAAATAAACAAAAACAGACAAAATACCAAAATCTCTGGGATGCAACAAGAGCAGTGTTAAGAGGAAAGTTTATAGCACTAAACATCTAACTCAAAAAGTTAAACAGATCTTGAATTAACAATTTAACATCACAATCAGGAACTAGGAAAACAAGAACAAACTAACCCCAAAGCTAGCAAAAGCAAAGAAATAACTCAGAGCAGAACTGAGGGAAATCAAGATCCCAAAATCCACACTTAAGATAAATGAAACCAAAAGTTGATTCTTTAAAAGGATAAACTGGATTGATAGACCACTAGTTAGATTAACAAAGAAAAAAGCAGAAGCTCCGAATACACACAATCAGAACAACAAAGGTGACATTATAAGCAATCCCACGGAAATACAGAAAACCCTCAGAGACTGTTATGAATTTCTTTATACCCACAAACTAGAAAATCTAGAGGAAATGAATAAATTCCTGGAATCACACAATCTCTCAAGGTGGAATCAAGAAGAAATTGAAACCATGAACAGACCAATATCAAGTTCCAAAATTAAATCAATAATAAAAAAATGAATCAATCAAAACCAGCCCCTGATTGGACAATTTCTACCACATGTACAAAGAAGAGCTGATACCAATTCTACAGAAATTGTTCAACAAAATCAAGGAGGAGGTAAACTTTCCTAACTCATTCTACGAAGCCAGCACCACCCTGTACGAAAACCTGGCCAAGGCACAACAAACAAAGAAAACTGCAGGCCAATGTCCCTCATGAGCATAGGTGCCAAAAATCCTCAATAAGATACAAGCAAACAGAATCCAGTGGCATATGAAAAAGTTAATTCACTATAGTCAAGTAGGCTTCATTCCTAGGATGCAAGGTTGGTTCAACATACACAAATCAATAAATGTGATTCAACACATAAAGAGAGTTAAAAACAAAAACCATATGATCATCTTAATAGATAACCATAAAAAGCCTTTGATAAAATTCAACATCTCTTCATGATAAAACCCTCAACAAAGTAGGTATTGAAGGAACACACCTCAAAATAATAAGAGCCATCTATGACAAACCCGCAGCCAACATCATACTGAATGAGCAAAAGCTGGAAGAATTTCCCCTTGAGAACTGGAACAAAACAAGGATGCCACTCTCATCATTCCTGTTCAACATTGTACTAGAAGTCCTTGCCAGAGGAATTAGGCAAGAGAAAGAAATAAAAGGCATGCAAATAGGAAAAGAAGTCAAACTATCTCTAGTTATGCACAATATGATTCAACACCTAGGAAACCCTAAAGACTCTGCCAAAAGGCTCCTGGAACTCACAAACGACTCAAATAAAGTTGTAGGATACAAAAGCAATGTACAGAAATAAGTAGCATTTCTACACACCAATAACATTCAAGCCAAGAGGCAAATTAAGAATGCAATCCCATTTACAATAGCCACATAAAAAATAAAAATACCTAGAAACACATCTAACTAAGGAGGTGATGACCTCTACAAGGAGAACTACAAAACACTGATGAAAGAAATCAAAGATGACACAAATGGAAAAACATTCCATGCTCAAGGACTGAAAGAGTCAATATCATTAAAATGACCATATCACCTAAGCAATCCACAAATTGAACATTATTTCTATCAAACTACCAGTATCATTTTTCACAGAACTAGAAAAAAAACTATTCTAAAGTTTATATGAAACAAACAAGCAAACAAAAAGCCCAAATATGCAAAGCAATACTAAGCAAAAAGAACAAAGCCAGAGGTGTAACATTACGTGACTTCAAACTATGCTATAAGGCTACAGTAAGCAAAACAGCAATGGTGCTGGTACAAAAGCAGACACATAGACCAGTGGAGCCAAATGGACAACTCAGAAATAAAACCGTACACCTACAGCCAACCAATCTTCAACAAAGTCGACAAAAATAAGCAATGGGAAAAGGACTCCTATTCAATAAATGGTTCTGGGATAGCTAGCTAGCCATATGTGGAAGAATGGAACTGGAACTGTACCTTTTATCATATATAAAAATTAACTCAAGATGGATTACAGATTTAAATATAAGACCTCAAACTATAATAATTCTAGAAGAAAACCTAGAAAACACATCAGCCTTGGGAAAGAATTTATGACTAAGTCTTCAAAAGCAATTGCAGGCTGGGTATGGTGGCTCATGCCTATAATCCCACCCATTTGGGAGGCCAAAGCAAGAGGATCACTTGAGTCCAAGAGTTTGACACCAGCCTGGGTGACATAGTGAGACCACATCTCTACAAAATATTTTAAAAATTAGCTGGTGTGGTGGTGTACAACTGTAGTCCCAGCTCCTTGGGAGGCTGAGGTGGGAGGACGTCTGAGCCCAGGACGTCATATGCCTGAGCCCAGGACGTCAGTGCTGCAGTGAGCTATGATTACACCACTGCATTCCAGCCTGAGTGACAATGCAAGACCTTGTCTCAAAAAAAATATTAAAATAAAAATTGACAAGTAGGACCCAATTAAGTGAAAGAGCTTCTGCACAGAAAAGTAAAACATCAACAGAGTAAACAGACAACCTACAGAATGGGAAAAAATATTTCCAACTATGCATCTGACAAAGATTTGATATTCAGCATCTATAAGAAACTTAAACAATTCAAAAAGCAAAAACAACCCCATTAAAAAGTGGGCAAAAGTCATGAACAGACACTTCTCAAAAGAAGACAAACACACAGCCCACCAGCCCACAAACATATGGAAAAATGCTCAATATCACTAATCTTCAGAGAAATGCAAATCAAAACCACAAGGATATACCATCTCACACCAGTCAGAATTGCTATTATTAAAAAGTCAAAAAACAACAACAACAACCAACAACAACTGATGCTGGTGAGGCTGCAGAGAAAAGAGAACACTTATACACTATTGGTGGAAATATAAATTAGTTTAGTCCCAGTAAAAGCAGTTTGGAGATTTCTCAAAGAACTTAAAACAGAACTATCATTTGACCCAGCAATCCCATTACTGCGAATGTATCCAAAAGAAAATAAATCGTTCTATCAAAAAGACACATGCACTTGTATGTTCATCACAGCACTGTTCACAATAGCAAAGACATGGGATTAACCTATGGACCAGATGAAGAACATGTACAACAGTGAACTGGATAAAGAAAATGTACATATACACCGTGAAATATTACACAGCTAAACAATAAATAAATAAATAAATAAATAAATAATGTCCTTTGCAGCAACATGGATACAGTTGGATGCCATTATCCTAACTGAATTAATGCAGGAATAGAAAATGCATGTTCTCACTAACAGGTAGGAGCTAAGCATTGGGTACTCATGGACACAATGTTGGGAACAATAGACATTGGAGACTACTGGGCAGGAGGGAGAGAGGGGGACATATTATATCACTATGTGGGTGACAGGATCATTCATACTCCAAACCTCAATGTCACACATTACACCCATGTGACAAACCTGCACATGAATCTACAATAAAAGTTGAAATTATATTAAAAAAAAAAAAAAAAAAAAAGGAAAGATTGTTCTGGCAGCTATGTGGAGAATGGACAGGAAGGGGCCCAGAAAAGATGCAGACATGCCAAGTATTAGAGGAAGGCTGAAGTAGACATGGAGAGAGGTCCACTAGAAAGTTGGTAATATCTGGAACCAGGGTAAAGAGAATTGCACAAATATAAAGAGAATTAGGGAATAAAGTTGATCTTACCTGACAATGAATTGAAGTATGAAAGTAAAGAAGCAGTCGAGGATGACACCAGGTCTTTAACCAGGGCAAGATACGTGGCGACGCCATTTTTCAAGGGAGGAAACAATCGAAGAGGACCTGGTTTAGGGAAAAGAGAATATCATTACTTTGGTTTTGGATGTGTTGAGTTTGAATGTGCCATTGAGATATCTAAGTGGAGATATTGAGTAAAGAGTGATTGAAAATCCTTATGAAGCACTGGTGTATAGTTGGTATTTGGACTGGCATTTGCATGTCAATCATTAGAAAAGGAAGTAGAATAAAAATAAATAAAAGGGCCTGAGTCTTGAGGAATTCCAACATTTAATGGTTAGTATTAGAAGTATTGACCTGCAAAAGAAAATTAAAAGGTATAGCCCAAGAAGTAGGGGAGAAAGCAGGAAAGCAAGGTGTCAAGAAGGAAAAAGAAGCAATAGTCTCTGGTTGCAAAAAGCCAGATGAGATGAAGACTGAGATGTGTTCATTGCATTTAGTAACATGGAGGACACTGATTACTTTTGTAAGAGTTATCTTTTTCAGTTGAGTCATGGAGACACAGGTAAGATTGGAGTAGACTGAAGACTGCACCTTAAAACAACAGAGTGTTCATCCCAAGTCAAAATAGTATTGTTTTGACTTGAAAACTGTTTCAAAACTGACAAACATCAGATGCAGTGGCTCACACCTGTAATCCCGTTATTCTGGGAGGCCAAGGTGGGAGGATTGCTTGAAGCCAACAGATTGAGCCCAGCCTGGGCAACAAAGCAAGACTCTGTGTGGATGATAATTTAAAAAAAAAAAAAATAGCTGAATGTGGTGGCACATACCTATAGTCCCAGCTCCTCAGGAGGCCCACTTGAGCCCAGGAGGTCAAGGTTGTAGTGAGCTATGATCACACCACTACACTCCAGCCTGGGCTATACAGCAAGACCTTGTCTCTTGGGGGGAAAAAAAAAAAAAAAAAAAAAAAAACTGGCAGAATAAGAAGTTGCCTCAAATGAAAATACAATTTATGATATTAACTTGTAAGTTAAAATGTATTATAAAACTCAGATCAGGCACTTATGTGAAGCTTGAGCATCAATATAAGTAATACTTTTAAACTATTATCATGAGATGAAACATGAAACAAATATCACTCTGTCATATTAACTCTGTTGCCTAAAGTGTATTTTGCTGTTGTTTTTTTACTAATTCAGAGAATAATTGTTTGCATGGTGCATTGCTTCCGAGGATTTTCACAGAACTTTTTCCATATGAATTTGACAACATATAACAGGGGGATAACCTGAAAAATCCTTGTATTGGACACCTCTCAGGCAGCACTTCAAACCCACCTGGCTGCATCTCTTCCTGCAGCCTCTGCTGGGGGAACAGTTTTACCCAGCTTTGATCAGCTTCACTCAGATGTGATCTGACAGAACGTAGCCTCAGGCATCCAGCATGGAACTCTTCCTTCCTAAGTGGGACTTGCCTGATGCCACAGCATGACATGACCAAGAGAACCCATTTGGCGTTCATGCATGTGCACCCAGAACTACTGGACTACTGGGCTCACTCTTGGCCAGTGGGAACAAGGGCTGATGGAGGAATGCTCACTCCGTTTTTCCCTACGAAGGCATTTCTGGGACTCCTAGAAAGTCCAAACCATCATCTGGGCAGTGACGTCTCCCTAGCACCTTCTCTTCTGCCTTTCCCTTTTTCCCTGTTCTTCATTTCTGCTCCGTGGAGTCACATTTCAAAACATTCACGCACAAGCCTTTTATCTCAAGCTCTGCTTTCAAGGGATCCTAGGCTAATATTCTAGTTCAGAAACTACAAATGAAGGCCCTTTGGCATGGCACAAGGGGAAACCAACATTTTCTAAAAACTGAATTTGTGTTCCATATTTACTATTTCACATAACACTCATAAGAACTGCAGACTGGCTCAACTGGGAAACTGGAGTCCAAGTTATTCAAAGCTACACAGTTTCACTGACTTCAGTTTATACATTCTTATTCCCCATACTGCTTCCAGTGATATCTTCCTTTGACTATGGTCATAGATATATTTTTGGAAGTGAATAATGAAGATAAATAGCAATAGCAACTATTATGCATTGAGAGTCTATTTGTGCCAGACACTTGGCTAGGCACTTAATATTTAATCTTCACTGTAACTCTACAAGCTACCACTATCTCCATTTTATTCCAATAAAAATGGAGGCCAACTGTTCCAACATTCTCTACTGATGAAATGACAGTTAATACTTGTGCTTACTCTGTACCTCTAATATCTATGATCACATTTAATCCTCACACCTACCCATGAAATAGGTTCCTGTTGATAATCACATTACAGAGCCAGCAGCTCTAAAGCTTGTAGATGCCTTTTCCCCTACAAGACTGCCTCTCATTACAGGAAGAAGACAGGGAGAAAAACATGACAAGAAAAAATGATCTACCATAACCACTTCCTATGTCAACACACTTTGAACAGAGCAATAGTCACACCCATAGTGCCTGCTAAAAATATGACTATGGCTTATTTCAGGATCTCTTCACTTCAGCACTATGACATTTTGGCCTGGATGGTTATTTGTAGAGGGAAGTGTCCTGTGCATCGTTGGATGTATAGCAGCATCCCTGGCCTCTAACCTCTAGGTGCCAATAACACCTCCCCTCCATTGTGACAACCAAAACTGCCTTCAGACTTTGGCAAAATTGCTTCCAGTTGAGAACCACTGGTTTATGACATTTTAAAAAAACATTTTTAATTCTGAAGTTTGAATTATATCAGGGCAATGGTCCTCTGTTGTTTGGGAATTCAATTGTGGAGATATGAATGGGAATTCAATTCAGTAATCCCCTCTGCTCCTCCCCTACTCTTATTGCCTTCCTTCCCTTGTTTCTTTTGCAAGTCCCAAGGATGCCTTCCACCCAATAAAAACAGACTCATGCACAGGAAGGGACTTGTTCCTGGGCCATGGCACCCCCTTCATTCTCATCAGATGTCTCTCCTTCAAGTCAAAATTTTGTCTAGCCCTGATTACCATACTATCTCCAGACTAAAAACAAAATCTATTTAATTAGCTCTACTACTAAATAACAAGCACACTATATTACGAACATTGTTTCTATATTTACAAATCCAAAACATGATTGAAAATGTCAGTCTCGGCTTTGCAGCGGCCGCCGCCACTGCCAGGAGCCCCAAACAATCAGCCATGGTCAACCCCACCGTGTTCTTCCACATTGCCGTGAATGGCGAGCCCTTGGGCCGTGCCTCCTTGGAGCTGTTTGCAGACAAGTTTTCAAAGTCAGCTGAAAACTTCCATGCTCTGAGCACTGGAGAGAAAGAATGTGGTTATAAGGGCTCCTGCTTTCACAGAATTATTCCAGAATGTATGTGTCAGGGTGGTGACTTCACATGCCATAATGGCACTGATGGCAAGTACATCTATGAGGAGAAATTTGATGATGAGAACTTCATCCTGAAGCATAAAGGTCCTGGCATTTTGCCATGGCAAATGCTGGACCCAACGCAAACCATTCCCAGTTTTTCATCTACACTGCCAAGACTGAGTGGCTGGATGGCAAGCATGTGGTCTTTGGCAAAGTGAAAGAAAGCATGAGCATTGTGGAGGCCATGGAGTGCTTTGGGTCCAGGAATGGCAAGACCAATAAGAAGATCTCCACTGCTGACTGTTAACAGCTCTAATAAGTTTGACTTGGGTTTTATCTTAACCACCAGACCATTCCTTCTGTAACTCAGGAAACGCCCCCTCCACCCCATTTGCTCACAGTAGCCTATAATCTTTGTGCTCTCGCTGCAGTTCCCTTTGGGTTCCCTTTGGGAGAGAACTCCCTCCTCTAGCCAAGGGAAGGGGTTCCATGTTTTCCTTGTTCCCTTCCATGCCTAGGTGGATTGTAGAGTTAAGTTTATGATTATGAAATAAAAACTAAATAACAAAAAAAAAGAACGTGTCACTCTCTCAGTGTAGAAACAATATTCCCATAATCAAACATCCAGAGAAAATTGTATGATTTTTTGTATTATCCAGGATTTCAAGACTCTGTTTCAGGGCAGAAAAGTCAAGTAGAAACAATGGTCAACTTTCAGCATACCTACTTTCAGCAGCCTACTTTCTGCTTCTTATGCAAACATAACTATTATTTGTATTATTTTGTCCAAAATGTTAATACGAATTTATGTAAACATTCTAAATATGTGGATCATAAATACATACTACTGAATCAAAACTATAAGAAAGCAATATGATTGGTCTTAGAAGACTTTTATATATTTTCATAAACTATTAGTTCTTTTTAACATGTGTTATGCAAACAGGATAATGTAGATATTATATATAAGATAGCAAACACTATGAGTGCATACTCTTAGAAATTTGGTCAAATATATCTGGGTGCGGTGGCTCAAGCATGTAATCCCAGCACTTTGGGAGGCCGAGGGAGGTGGATCAAGAGGTCAGGGGTTCAAGACCAGCCTGACCAACATGGTGAAACCCCATTTCTACTAAAAATACAAAACTTAGTTGGGCATAGTGGCAGGAGCCTGTAATCCCAGCTACTCAGGAGGCTGAGGCAGGAGAATTGCTTGAACCCGGGAGGTGGAGGTTGCTGTGAGCTGAGATCACGCCACTGCATTCCAGCCTAGGCGACAGAGCAAGACTCCGTCTCAAAAAAGAAAAAAGAAAGAAATTCGGTCAAATACAAAGTTCTTCCGAAAAGTAGTCTCCCATAAATAACTTTCATAAAGTTCCATGATATCCCTACAACATCTTTTAAATAAATCTAGTGCGATGTTGCTAAAATGGCAAACTCAAAGATGACAGCAGAATTAGCCCAATAATGAAATCTATCCATTTTAGAAGCATTTTATATTGATACTTAGAGGTATAGTTTTCCACTTCTAGAGCCAATTTTTCCTAAGCTATTTATTCTAAAACGTGTTTGGAAGATTGAAGGCCACACAGCAGACATCTGGACCCTCCCTAATAGAACAGGTTTTATTAGATCCTCAACCCAGTGAAAGTGAAGAAACAAAAATGGGCTTTTCAAAGATGGCCGAATAGGAATAGCTCCAGTCTGCAGCTCCCAGCGAGATCAACACAGAAAGGAGGTGATTTCTGCATTTACAACTGAGGTACCCAGCTCATCTTATTGGGACTGGTTGGACAGTGGGTGCAGCCCACAGAGAGCCAGCAGAAGCAGAGTGGGGCATCACCTCACCCAGGAAGCCCAAGGGGACAGGAAACTCCCTCCCCTAGCCAAGGGAAGCCATGAGGGACTGTGCCTAGAGGAACAGTGCATTCCAGCCCAGATACTATACTTTTCCTATGTGCTTCACAACCTGCAGACCAGGAGATTCCCTCGGGTGCCTACACCACCAAGACCCTGGGTTGCAAGCACAAAATTGTGTGGCCGTTTGGGCAGACACCAAGCTTGCTGCCGGAGTTTCTTTTCATACCCCAGTGGCACCTGGAACACCAGTGACACAGAACTGCTCACTCCCCAGGATAGGGGGCTGAAGCCAGGGAGCCAAGTGGTCTAGCTCAGTGGATCCCACCCCCATGGAGCCCAGCAAGCTAAGATCCACTGGCTTGAAATTCTCACTGCCAGCACAGCAGTCTGAAGTCAACCTGGGACACTAGAGCTTTGGGCGGGTGGGGGGGGCATCCACCATTACTGAGGCTTGAGTAGATGGTTTTCCCCTCACAGCATAAACAAAGCCGCTGGGAAGTTCAACCTGGGCAGAGCCCACCTCAGTAGCC
Source organism: Chlorocebus sabaeus (assembly GCF_047675955.1). Taxonomy (NCBI): domain Eukaryota; kingdom Metazoa; phylum Chordata; class Mammalia; order Primates; family Cercopithecidae; genus Chlorocebus; species Chlorocebus sabaeus. Next base: position 69,572,073 of record NC_132911.1, read on the forward strand.
AGACTGCCTCTCTAGATTCCTCCTCTCTGAGCAGGGCACCTCTGAAAGAAATACAGCAATCCCAGTCAGGGGCTTACAGATAAAACTCCCATCTCCCAGGAACAGAGCACTGCGGGGAAGGGGCCGCTGTGGTTGCAGCTTCAGCAGACTTAAACATTCCTGCCAGCCAGCTCTGAAGAGAGCAGTGGATCTCCCAGCACAGCACTCAAGCTCTGCTAAAGGACAGACTGCCTCCTCAAGTGGGTCGCTGACCCCCATGCCTCCAGACTGGGAGATACCTCCTAGAAGGCGTCAACAGACACCTCATACAGGAGAGCTCTGGCTGGCATCTGGCAGGTGCCCCTCTGGAACGAAGCTTCCTGAGGAAGAAATAGGCAGCCATCTTTGCTGTTCTGCAGCCTCCACTGGTGACACCCAGGCAAACAGGGTCGGGAGTGGACCTCCAGCAAACTCCAGCAGACCTGCAGCAGAAGTGCCGGACTGTTAGAAGGAAAACTATCAAACAGAAAGGAAGAGTATCAACATCAACAAAAAGCATGTCCATATAAAAACCCCATCCAAAGGTCACCAACGTCAAAGACCAAAAGTAGATAAATCCATAAGATGGAGAGAAACCAGCACAAAAAGGCTGAAAATTCCAAAAACCAGAACACCTCTTCTCTTCCAAAGGATCACAACTCCTTGCTAGCAAGGAAACAAAACTGAACAGAGAATGAGTTTGACGAATTGACAAAAGTAGGCTTCAGAAGATGGATAATAACAAACTCCTCCGAGCTAAAGGAGCATGTTCTAACCCAATGCAAGGAAGCTAAGAACCTTGAAAAAAGGTTAGATGAATTGCTAACTAGAAAAACCAGTTTAGAGAAGAATATAAATGACCTGATGGAGCTGAAAAACACAGCATGAGAACTTTGTGAAGCATAAACAAGTATCAATAACTAAATCAATCAAGCAGAAGAAAGGTGAAGATCAACTTAATTAAATAAAGTGGGAAGACAAGATTAGAGAAAAAAAGAATGAAAAGGGATGAACAAAGCCTCCAAGAAATGTGGGACTATGTTGAAAGATCAAATCTACGTTTGATTGGTGTACCAGAAAGTGATGGGGAGGATGGGACCAAGTTGGAAAACAATCTTCAGAATATTATCCAGGAGAACTTCCCCAACCTAGCAAGACAGGCCAACATTCAAACTCAGGAAATACAGAGAACACCACAAAGATACTTCTCGAGAAGAGCAACCCCAAGACACATAATCGTCAGATTCACCAAGGTTGAAATGAAGGAAAAATGTTAAGGGCAGCCAGAGAGAAAGGTGGGGTTACCACAAAGGGAAGTCCATCAGATAACAGTGGAAATCTTGGCAGAAACCCTACATGCCAGAAGAGAGTAAGGGCCAATATTCGGCATTCTTAAAGAGAAGAATTTTCAACCCAGAATTTCATATCCAGCCAAACTAAGCTTCATAAGCAAAGGATAAATAAAATTCTTTACAGACAAGCAAATGCTGAGAGATTTTGTCACCACCCGGCCTGCCTTACCAGAGCTCCTGAAGGAAGCCCTAAACATGGAAAGGAACAACCAGTACCAGCAACTACAAAAACATGCCAAATTGTAAAAACCATTGACACTATGAAGAAACTGCATCAACTAATGCACAAAATAACCAGCTAACATCATAATGACAGGATCAAATTCACACATAACAATATTAGCCTTAAATGTAAACGGGCTAAATGCCCCAATTAAAATACACAGACTGGCAAATAGGATAGTCAAGACCCATCAGTGTGCTGTATTCAGGAGACCCATCTCACATGCAAAGACATACACAGGTTCAAAATAAAGGCATGGAGGAATATTTACCAAGCAAATAGAAAGCAAAAAAAAAGCAGGGGTTGCAATCCTAGTCTCTAAAAAAAACAGACTTTAAACAAACAAAGATCAAAAAAGACAACGAAGGCCATTACATAACAGTAAAAGGATCAATGCAATAAGAAGAGCTAAATATTCTAAATATGTACCCAATACAGGAGCACCCACATTCATAAAGCACGTTCTTGGAGACCTACAAAGAGACTTAGACTCCCACACAATAATAGAGGGAGACTTTAACACCCCACTGTCAATATTAGATCAACGAGACAGAAAATTAACAAGGATATCCAGGGCTTGAACTCAGCTCTGAACCAAGCAGATCTAATAGACATCTACAGAACTCTCCACTCCAAATCAATAGAATATACATTCTTCTCAGCACCACATCACACTTACTCTAAAATTGACCGCATAATTGGAAGTAAAACACTCCTCAGCAAATGCAAAAGAACAGAAATCATAGCAAACAGTCTCTAAGACCACAGTGCAATCAAATTAGAACTTGGGATTAAGAAACTCACTCAAAACCTCACAGCTATGTGGAAACTGAACAGTCTGCTCCCAAATGACTACTGGGTAAATAACGAAATTAAGGCAGAAATAAAGATGTTCATTGAAACCAATGAAAACAAAGACACAACATACCAGAATCTCTGGGACACATTTAAAGCAGTGTGCAGAGGGAAATTTATAGCACTAAATGCTCACAAGAGAAAGCAGGAAAGATCTAAAATCAACATCCTAACATCACAATTAAAAGAACTAGAGAAGCAAGAGCAAACAAATTCAAAAGCTAGCAGAAGACAAGAAATTACTAAGATCAGAGCAGAACTAAAGGTGATAGAGACACGAAAAACCCTTCAAAAAATCAATGAATTCAGGAGGTGTTTTTTTTAAAGATCAACAAAATCGACCACTAGCCAGACTAATAGAGAAGAAAAGAAAGAAGAATCAAATAGATGCAATAAAAAAAGATAAAGAGGATATCACCATTGATCCCACAAAAATGCAAACTACCATCAGAAAACACTATACACCTCTACAAAAATAAACTAGAAAATCTAGAAGAAATGGATAAATTCCTGGCACATATGTCCTCCCAAGACTAAACCAGGAGAAGTCAAATCCCTGAATAGACCAATAACAAATTCTGAAATCGTGGCAGCAATTAATAGCCTACCAACCAAAAAAAAAGTCCAGGACCAGAGGGATTCACAGCCAAATTCTACCAGAGGTACAAGGAAGAGCTGGTACCATTCCTTCTGAAACTATTACAAACAATAGAAAAAGAGGGAATTCTCCCTAACTCATTTTATGAGACCAGCATCATCCTGATACCAAAACCTGGCAGAGACACAACAAAATAAGAAAAGTTCAGGCCAATATCCCTGATGAACATAAATGCAAATATCCTCAGTAAAATACTGGCAAACCAAATCCAGCAGCATATCAAAAAGTTTATCCACCACAATCACGTCGGCTTCATCCCTGGGATGCAAGGCTGGTTCAACATATGCAAATCAATAAACGTAATCCATCACATAAACAGAACCAATGACAAAAACCACATGATTTTCTCAATAGATGCAGATGTTGATCTTTCAACAAAATTCAACAGCCTTTCATGCTAAAATCTCTCAATAAACTAGGTATCAATCGAACATATCTCAAAATAATAAGAGCTATTTATGACAAACCCACAGTCAATATCATACTGAACAGGTAAAAAGTAGAAGCATTCCCTTTGAAAACCGGCACAAGACAAGGATGCCCTCTCTCACCACTCCTATTCAACATAGTACTGAAAGTTCTGGCCAGGGCATCAGGCAAAAGAAAGAAATAAAGAGTATTCAATTAGGAAAAGAGGAAGTCAGATTCTTCCTGTTTGCAAGTGACATGATTGTTTATTTAGAAAACCCCATTGTCTCAGCCCAAAATCTCCTTAAGCTGATAAGTAACTTCAGCAAAGACTCAGGATATAAAATCAATGTGCAAAAAACACAAGCATTCCTATACACCAATAACAGACCAACAGAGAGCCAAATCATGAGTGAACTGCCATTCACAATTGCTACGAAGAGAATAAAATACCTAGGAATACAAGGGATGTGAAGGACCTCTTCAAGGAGAACTAGAAACCACTGCTCAGGGTAATAACAGAGGATGCAAACAAATGGGAAAACATTCCATGCTCATGGATTGAAATAATCAATATCATGAAAATGGCCATACTGCCCAAAGTAATTTATAGATTCAATGCAATCCCCATCAAGCTACCACTGGCTTTCTTCACAGAATTAGAAAAAACTACTTCAAATTTCATATGGAACCAAAAAATAACCTGTATAGCCAAGACAATCCTAAGCAAAAAGAACAAAGCTAGAGGCATCATGACCTGACTTCAAACTATACTACAAGGCTACAGTAACCAAAACAGCATGGTACTGGTACCAAAACAGAGATATAGACCAATGGAACAGAACAGAGGCCTCAGAAATAACACCACACATCTACAACCATCTGATCTTTGACAAATCTGACAAAAACAAGCAATGGAGAAAGTGTTCCCTATTTCAAAAATCATGAAATAGGCTAGCCATATGCAGAAAACTGAAAGGACCACTTTCTTACACCTTACACAAAAATTAACTCAAGATAGATTAAAGACTTAAACCTAAGACCTAAAACCATAAAAACCCTAGAAGAAAACCTAGGCAATACCATTCAGGACAAAGGCATGGGCAAAGACTTCATGACTAAAACACTAAAAGCAATGGCAACAAAAGCCAAAATTGACAAATGGGATCTAATTAAACTAAAGAGGTTCTGCACAGCAAAAGAAATTATCATCAGAGTGAACAGGCAACTTACAGAATGGGAGAAAATTTTTGCAATCTATCCATCTGACAAAGGGTTAATATCCAGAATCTACAAAGAACTTAAACAAATTAACAAGAAAAAAAAAAAATCAAAAAGTGGGCAAAGGATATGAACAGACACTTCCCTAAAAAAGACATTTATGCAGCTGGCAAACATGAATAAAAGCTCTTCATCACTGGTCATTACAAAAATGCAAATAAAAACCACAATGAGATACCATCTCATGCCAGTTAGAATGGCAATCATTAAAAAGTCAGGTAACAACAGATGTTGGAGAGGATGTGGACAAACAGGAACACTTTTACATTGTTGGTGGGAGCGTAAAATTAGTTCAACCATTGTGGAAGACATTGTGGTGATTCCTCAAGGATCTAGAACCAGAAATACCATTTGAACCAGCAATCCCATTACTGGGTATATACCCAAAGTATTATAAATCATTCTACTATAAAGACACATGCACACATATGTTTATGGTAGCACTGTTCACAATAGCAAAGACTTGGAAATAACCCAATTGCCCATCAATGATAGATTGGATAAAGAAAATGTGGCACATATACACCACGGAATACTATGCAGCCATAAAAAAGGATGAGTTCATGTCCTTTGCAGGGACATGAATGAAGCTGGAATCCTTCATTCTCAGCAAACTAACACAAGAATAGAAAACCAAACACCACATGTTCTCACTCATAAGTGGGAGGTGAATAATGAGAACACATGGACACAGGGTGGGGAATATCACACAATGGGGCCTGTTGGGGGGTGGAGGCCTGGGGGAGGGATAGCATTAGAAGAAATACCTAATGTAGATGACTGGTTGATGGGTGCAGTAAACCACCATGGCACGTGTATACCTATGTAACAAACCTGCACGTTCTGCACATGTATCCCATAACTTAAAGTATAATTTTTAAAAATGTGCTTTTCAATTTACTAAATTCTTACATATGCATGATCAATTCTAAGCATTCAAAGGAAGAAGTAATTGCATAAGATAAAGAACAATGACTTAATAAAAGTTAAAAAGTAATTGGTACTAAAGTTGGTTAAACTTTGGGTCTTCATTGTTTTGTCTTAATCTCATTCTAAAATTTAGTGCTAAAATAAAAATGATTTCCATTAGCCAAATAATGGAGATTGCATTTAGGAAAGCAACAATGTGTATAGACTAATGTACACCAAATAAATAAATAAATACCTATATAAATTTTTCTTCTAAATAAAAGTTTAAAGAAAATTTTGTCTTAAATGAAAATGTGTTGCTTACAGAATTATTGTGAGAAATAAATAAGATTATACAAGTAAAAGTATTTTGTAAACCTGAGTATGCTATATAAAATGTGGCATTTCTATTTGCTCAATTTTCCACAAATTTCTCCAAGTATTAGCTTACTGAAATATTCCCAGTGGCAATTGGGAGCAGTGACTCATGCCTGTAAATCCCAGCACTTTGGGAGCCTGAGGCAGGAGGATCACTTGGGCCAAAAAGCTCAAGATCAACCTGGGAAACATAGTGAGATCCTGTCACTACAAACAATTTAAAAATTAGCCAGATGTGGTGGTGCGTGTCTGTAGTCCCAGTTACTTGGGAGGCTAAAGTAGAAGGATTGTTTAAGCCTAGGAGGTCAAGGCTGCAGTGAGCTATGATCATGCCACTGCACTCCAGCCTAGGTGGGCAACAGAATGGGACTCCATCCCCAACTTCCCTGGCAAAAAATTCTCAATGCCTTGTGCCATCTCCCTCCTGGCCCCTTCCTGCCTTGTCCCATGCCTCCCACTATTCATGAGAATATCTCACATCCAAGATAAGTACTTTATCACAGAGCTATAGTATATTAAGAAGTCAAAAATAAAAAAAAAAAATGCAGCTGCAAATCAATGAACAAATCATAAACAAACACTAATGCTCAATTGTATGTCTTCAGACTTTGTCAAAATCGTGCCCAATTGAGAACAGTCAGTTTATGGTATTTTAACCAAATACTTTTGATTCTGCGGTTGAACAAAGCATGTCAGGGTATTCAGAAGGATATCCACTTTTTTTAGTATTCTATTGTAGATATATAAACAGGGTTTGAATCCAGTACCCAATTATAAAACCCCTTTAACTCATCTGCAGTGACATGTTTTTTCACTTTCTAAGTTGGAAGCTGCGCTTTGAGGTCCCCTAGCACAGGCACTGAGCCCTCCAGCTTCCCCCGGATCCCCTTGCAACCACAAAGTTTTGAAAGCAGCAGGGGACTTCCTCACCCTGACCCCCAGAGCCTGTCCTTGCCCTGTTCTCAGTACCCACTAGCTACTTTACCTACGATGGCTAAACTTTCCACTTTCTGAGGAACTGCAAACTGTTACGGTCAGCATGGCCCACTCTACACCTGAGACATGAATTCAACACATCTAGAAACTTTCATCATGCTGTCAATGCCAAGGAGAAAGGAATTATTTCTTATGATTTGCATTTGTACCTAAAAGGTTTTTTTCCTCTATTGGATTTGCCAAAGGCCTCTTTGCTCGTGGCTCTCACACTCCTTATTGCCCTTTTCCATTTTTACAGTGTTTCTACAAATATTGTTAATATTTGCCTCCTGTTTTGAAGGGTTTGAAATATCAGGGAACAAGAAACAAATGTCAGTACTTTGGCTGAGCCCGGTTATTTTCAGGTCGGCTTTGGATTTAAAGATTAGGGACCAGTCTTATATACAAGCAAAAGTGCCTTCACTGTGAAGAAGACCCCACGGGACAAAATTAGACCAGTTAGTTGATAAAATAAATAATGATAATAATAATAACTAAAATTTCAGCACTTACTCTGCATTAAGCATATGCTAGCTGTTTTACATGTGCAATCCATTTGACCTTCACAACTCAGTGAAGCAGAGTATAAAATACCAGCCCAAGGTAAGAAAGCTGGTGAGTAATGAGCCAAGGATGGAAAGAAGGCTGTCTGGATTGCAAATCCATTCTGCCAGCAAGAGGGCCTGACCATGAGGTGAGAGGAGGACAGAACTGGGAGAGAAAGGAGTGGAGGTTCCAAATGGCTCTTTGTCTTCTTAAGAAATACTGATTCTTGCACTTCGGAAGGCCGAGGCTGGCAGATCACTTGAGGTCAGGAGTTTGAGACCAGCCTGGCCAACACAGCAAAACCCCATCTCTACTAAAAATATAAAAATAGCCAGGTATGGTTGTGGGCACCTGTAATCTCAGCTACTCGGAAGGCTGAGGCAGGAAAATTGCTTGATCCCCAAAGGCGGAGTTTGCAGTGAGTAAAGATCACACCACTGTACTCCAGCCTAGACGACAAACAAACAAACAAACCTTACACTTTTAATGGACTGTCTTGGTTAAAAAATACTGTGAGCTTTGTTTATTTGTGTGTGAATTCATAAATCACAAGTGAGTTTAAGATAATTGCAGTTCCCCATTCATGGACTGGCACCTTGTAATACACACATCAAAGAGTCTGATGTCCAGTCAACGTTGAGAAAAACTGCTGTGGAAAGTTCACATGAATTCTGAAGACACCATCCATTCTGGATTTTGACACATGGTTTGACATAGTAATTCCTACTCCACAATAAACCAAATCCTATTCATTCCTCCCTGAAGTCATACACACTTACTAGCCCATAGGTGGCCAGAAGGTACAAGGCCTCTCTATGGGAGGCCAAGGTTTCAGTGAGCCAAGATTGTGCCACTGCACTCCAGACTGTGTGACAGAGTGAGTAAGACTCTGTCTCAAAAAAAAAAAAGAGAGAGAGAGAGAGAGAGAGAAATATTGATTCTTGGAGCCCCAGTCTATCAACCCCAGAAGAAGGGGTTGGGACACAGAGGTAAGAAAGAAAGAGTGAAGGAAACTTGTACCTCCTCCAATTAAGCATGCCTCCTCCTATGTGTCTCTTCATCTGTGTCCTCTGCAGTGTGCTTTGTATTCAACCAGAAAATATCAGTGTTTCCCTGAGTTCTGTGAGCTGCTACAGCAAATTAATCAAACTCAAAGAGCAGGGCACGGGATCCCCAGCTTGAAGTCAGGCAATCAGAACTTCTGGAGGTCTGGACTTGGGAATGGTGTGTGGAGCAATCTTGGGGAATGAGCCTTCAATCTGTGGGATCTGGAACTGTCTCTGGGTAGACAGCATTGGAGCTGACTTAGAGGACTCCCAGCTGGTGTTCACTACTGGGTCTGGAAAAAAACCCACACATCTGATCCTACAAGTCTTCTGTGTTGATGATTGTTGTGGTGTGAAAGTAGAGGAAAAACGCTGTAGAGAGAGCTCTCTGTGCATGGAGAGGTAAAGGAAGTTCTTATTAGCAACAAGGGAGAGGCTGACAGAAACTGCTTAGAAACAGAGTTTCCTGGTTCCAGAGGTTCAAAGCCAGAGTTGCTGTCAGTCCATTGGAGGAGACGCCGTTGCTGAGCAAGTGTTCTCTTGAAAGCCTCTTACCTGAATTCCTGACATCCTAAAGAATATCTAGTGATAACCCTTGTAAAGCAGGAGTGGAGTAAAGGACATGAAAGACTTTCTTGTGGGGTTTTTTAAAGTCCTTAGAAACAGTTCTTATCTGAGACTTGGAAGCATGAGCCTCCTCTCCTTCGGGCCTTCCTGGCCCTATGGGGTCTGAGTTTGATGAAAGTCATCTCATCCTTGCACCTGTGACTTTCCTATTGGGTGTCTGCAGTGAAGGGATTGGGTTACAAAGTTTAATCTGAGCATTTCAGGGGTTTGGTTCAGGGCAGGGCTTGTTTCTACATCATTAGCAAAAGGGTTAATTTTTCAGTATTTTCTAAAAACAACCTAAGGTGCTTTATCAGTACCTGGAAATGTTCAAGACCTCAGCTTGGGTTCGAGCCTGCAAATGAAAACATGCACCCGTCTTCTTCCCTGGAAATATCAATGTTTTTCACTAATAGTCTTCCCAACACCCTCAAGAGCAAGGGGAGTTATAGAAGGCGGGATGGGGGAGAAATAGGAAAAATATTATTTCTTCCCCAAATGGAGCAAAGTAGAATATATGAGTAGAGTGATAAATGAGACATATGTACCTTGAATGAAAGCCATGATACAGAAATCAGAGTTAGGCAATTACCTTAGTAAATACAATTTCTGAGGAAAAAAATACAGAAAAGTATCAGCCAGCTCCAGAGGTTTTTGCTTTCCCCCCAAATTACAGAATCGTTAAATCTCATTTCAGAAGTCTCCAGCATACTGTTTTCTTCTGCATTATGTTGAGTTGTTAACTACATTGAAAATCCCCATAATACAAATAATTTATAAAGAAAAGAGGTCTAGTTGGCTGTACAGGAAGCATGATATTGGCACCTACTCAGCTTCTGGGGAGGTTTCGGGAAACTTTCAATCATGTTGCAAGACAAAGGGAGAGCAAGCACCTCACATGGCCAGAGCAGGAGAAAGGAGAGGAGGGGGCAGGTGCTACATACTATTAAACAACCAGATCTCATGAGTACTCACTCACTATTGTGACACAGCACCAAGGCGGAAAATCCACCCCCATGATCCAATCACATCCCACCAGGCCCCACCTTCAACACTGGGCATTATAATTCAACATGAGATTTGAGCAGGAACACAGATCTAAACCATGTCACTATGTCTGCTCATGTTTCTCCAAAACTCATTCACGTGTATATGTTTAATCTGTGCCCTATTAATGTCTGATGCTGATCTGGTGCTACATACGTGTGTCTCTCAGTCTGCAAATGTTCTCAATGTAAGATGGCAAAAGGAAAAGACTTCATCCCCCAGGTCACTTGTCGTGAACACTTTTTGAATGATTACTTTGCATTTTTGTGCCACATAATATCCTAATGCCTTGTGTGTGTTAGTTTATTTGTTCCTCATGTCTCTGAATGAGGCACTGTACTAGCTACAGCTCAAACCTTAGTAACGCCAGGCATGGTGGCTCACCCCTATAATTCCAGCACTTTGGGAGGCTGAGGCGGGCAGATCATGAGGTCAAGAGATCAAGACCATCCTGGTCAACATGGTGAAACCCCGTCTCTACTAAAAATGGAAAAATTAGCTGTGTGTGGTGGTGGGCGCCTGTATTCCCAGCTACTTGGGAGGCTGAGGCAGGAGAATGCTTGAACCTGGGAGGTGGAGGTTGTGGTGAGCCAAGATTGCATCACTGCACTCCAGTCTGGCAACAGAGCGAGATTCGAGATTCCATCTCAAAAAAAAAAAAAAAAAAAAAAAACTTAGTAAGTAGAAGAGACATCCAAATATCTCTCAAACCCATCCATAGTTTATGGTCTTTCTGCCACCTTTACAGTGCCTAACACTGTGCCAAGTGGGAAGACGAAAAGTATTATTTTGACTTAATTGAGCCAACATTTATTGAGAGTCTAAATTAAAAGAATTGTGATAGACACTGTGGAGTAGTGGGTCTCAAGGAGTGGTGACTTTTCTTTCAGGGGACATTTGACAATGTCTGAAAACATTTTTGTTTTCACAGTTGGGAAGAAGGTGCTATTGGCATCTAGTGGGTAGGGTCAGTGTCTCTACTAAGCATTCTACAATGTGTAGGACCCCTTCCCATAGCAACAAAGAATCACCCAGCCCCAAATGTCAATAGTGCTGAGGTTGAGAAGTCGCACTGTAGGGCACAACTTCAGAGGTTAACATTACAGCTTGAATGCTAAGTTCTAGGAGGACAGGTGCTGTATCTGTCTTATTCATAGTGGAATGCCCAGGCCAAGTCCAATACCTTGCACCTAATAAGGATTCAGTAAACAGCCCTTACATTATTGCATATAGTGAAATAAATAAGGTAGATATACACATGACTCAAAGAGAACATGAAAAAGAAAAGTCCCATGAAAAGAATACAAATAAAGTGCTTTGGGGCTTCAAGGCAAAAGAAATCACATCCAATTGAGCAGAAAAAAGAAAGACCATGAAAAAGACGGATCTGAGGTGGAATAGGAAGGGCAATTATGGTTTCAGCAAGAGGAAAGGGTGAGAAAATCCCATGAAAGTAGAGGAACAACCTGAGAGAAACACTGATGATTGAGGAGCTGTCCAGTTAGGGTGGTGCAGGGAATAAGTAGGAAAGGGAGGAGAAACAGTTTGGAAAGGTAGATTGGATCTCGTGGTTGTAACATACCATGAACGCCTGGGTGAAAAATTCACATAAGACATGGAAAGAATAAGAGGCTGGGAGATCTCAATTGCCCTATTGTAAAAGACTTCCAACTAGAGATGTAATGAGGAAGCACTAGGAGTTGGGTTTACACAATATTTGGAAGATAAAATCCACATTTCTTGGCAAGTAACTATGTAGAATCAGTATAGCAAGTGAATAAGCCAAAAATGATTACCTATGTTTCATTCTACATAGAAAGAGGAAACTCAGCTTGAAAGGTTTAGGAATGGGAGAATTAATAATTAATTTTAGACATAGAGTGTAAATGAAAGATGTTTAACAGTTTTTGAACATTTCAGAATGCAAGATTCTGAAGCACAGAATAAAAATGAAGGCTAAAGAAAGAAAGAAATTTGCAAAAATCTAGATGTTAATGATAGTGCTTATGCAACATAAAACAGGGAAAGGGTCAAGTGAGAGGCCCACTTTCTGAATTTTGGGGAACTCCTTTGTTTAGTCGACAAGGGAAACAAAGAAAATGGAAGATGATTGGGAAGAGAATCAAAATAGTGCTTTGTTAGAGAGAACAAGATGTGAGAGTCTGAAGAAAAGAGGAGGTGGTTGGGTCTATGGGATGCTATGGGAAGTTGGAAAAGACGAGGTCTGAAGACAAATCATTGACCTTGATTATTAAGGGGTAGTTGACAGCTCTGAGTGATCAGTTTATGCAATGTGGTCAGGAAACAAGACAAATTATGGGGTGCAAAGGAGTTGATGAGAAAGTGATAAGTCTTGTTATGATGCTGTGTTAGGGTCCTTCAGATAAAGAGAACCAATAGGAGACAGATACATATATACACACACACATATATATGATAATGTATGTATGTATGTGTATATATATCATATATATATTAGAAGGAGATTTATTATGGGAATTGACTCATGCAATTATGGAGGAGAAGTCCCGCAATATGCCTTCTGAAAGCCAGAGAACCCAGGAAGTCTGGTAGTATAATTCTGTCCAAGTCTAAAGACCTAAGATCCAGGAGAGTCGATGGTATAACTCCCACTTCTGGGTGGCAGGAGCAGGGGACTCTTCTGGAGTTCAAAGGCCCAAGAATCAGAAGTTCCAGTGTCCAAGAGCAGGTTAAAAATGAATGTAACAGCTTAAGAAGAGAGAGAAAATTCACTCTTCTTCTATGTTTTGTTCTATTCAGGCCCTCAATGGATTGGATGATGCCTGTCCACATTGGTGGGGGTGGATCTTCTTTACTCATTCTAATTATTTAAATGCTAATCTTTTATGGAAACACCCTCACAGACACACCTGGAAATAATGTTTTACCAGCTATCTATCTGGGCATCTCTCAACCCAGTCAAGTTGACATAAAATTAACCAACAAGATGGAAATATTAAGATAATATTGTAATGTGCATATATTTTATCTTCCCTCTCTTTGGATTTGCTACTCCATTGCATCTCCATGATAATTTTGAAAGTGAACAATAATGAAAAAGACAATTCACTGGGGAAAATGTGGATTACCTAAACAACCAATGTCTGAATTGTAAACAGGTTACCTTCCAAATATTAATTTAAGTATTATGGTACTCAAAAATGCTTTCCTGTAGAGAAAAAAAAAAGTGACAAGTTGTAATTAGATTTCTAGTCCTAGTTAGTCCTCCAAATTATTTAAATCATGACATACTAAAAATAAAATTTTATTTCAACTATTATGTTAATTCTATAACATTATTTAGAATGTTTTTTTTTTAAGCAAAGATAAGTGACATTTTATGTTTTCTCTGTGGCAAGTCTTCCTTTGTGGATTTATGCTTGGGCAACTATAATATGAGGATACCAATAGCTTTTGCATTAGAGAAACTAGTCCTTTACATTGGCATAAAGAGAAATATTTTACTGTATTTGCCTAAAAGATTAACTTTATAGCCTAGTCCCTTCCCAGCATATTAAATGGGGCCACAACAGACCCTTATTATGAACCCCAGAGATCTCCCCTCCTCCAACATTGCTCCTTTTTTTTTTACGTAGTCAGTCATAAAGTATGGTCAAAAGCTGGGGAATGCTTCTAGCACAAACACATGCACACGCACACATGGGTCTATTCATCCATTCAATAAATATCTATGAGATGCCAACAGGTAATGATTTTCTTATCCTGAAGGCTAGCTGACCAGAAAAAAAGTTGGATTTCTACAAACTTTAATGGCTACTGGCTATGTCCCAGTGCTTAAGACAATGGTTCCTGGCTAAATATAAGGCTTGTGCCTCAGCCACTCATGATGCCAAGGGTAGGATTCCTACATTCTCAGTCTTGAAGGCCTTATGAGGGGAATTTATGTATTGTCACAACATAGAATCACAGCTCCTCATCTAAGCAGGGAAAGGGTTGATGTTACCCCAAACACAAAACCAAGCTGTAAGAACAGAACTGGAGCCAAAGTTCTGCCACTTTATAATGCCTTTGTATCCAGGGAAGAGGATGATACTTATGTAATCATGCAGCTTAAAAGGGCCATAGCCTAAGGGTCAGGGACTCTCTCCTGGAGTCTAACATCTGTACTTGCTAGATCTCTGTGCAAATGCCCTGTAAAGCAATGAGCAACAGGGGACCTGTTATTGCTCCTGTCTCTATGAGTTTTCCCCATAAACACTATTCCAGCAGGCCTGGTGCATGTGCTGCTTGGCCATTTGCCCTTGATGCACAAGTACCAACAATAAATCAGGCACTGGAGACACAGAAGTAAACAAAACACAAAGTCCCTGCCCTCAAGCTCACATTCTCCTGGGAAGAGAGATAGCCAATAAACAAATAAGTAGATAATGTACCAAGTGGTGATAAGTTATCAAAGGCATAATAAAGCAGTGGAAGGAAAGAGAGTGGTCCCAGGGGCATACAGGGGTGTTAGTGCCAATCGCTCTTTTAAGGTCATATCTGACCAGTAATCTGAAGGAAGCAAGGGGCTGAGCCATGTGTATGTGTAGGGGAAAGCATTCTTGGCAAAGAGAAATGAGTGTAAAGACCTTGAGGCAGGAGAATATTTGCTGTGTTTGCGGATGAGCAAAGAGGCTCTTCCTAATCCAGGAGACGAGGAGCAGAGAAACAGTGGTAGGAAATGAAGTCTTTCAGACCATGGTAAAGGCTTTGGATTTGACTTTGATTCAGGTGGAAAGCCATTGGAAGGAGCTGACTCAACTTTCAGAAAGATCCCTTGGGCTTTCTGTGGATAAAAGACAGGGCAAGGAGGGTAAGGATGAAATGCAGAAACAGGGAGTTAGTTGGAGTTGACTGCAATAATCTTGGCAAGAGATTTGGTGGCTTGGAGTAGGATGAGTGGTCACAGACATCCTGAAAAGTTGGATTTGTGAAATATTTCCAAGAAACAGCTGACAGGATTTGCTAATTGATTTTATATGGAATATAAAAGAGAGAAGTTAAGAATGACATCATCTTTTTTGGCTCAAACAACTGGAAGCCATTTATTGACACAGAGAAACTACGGGATGATCAAGTTTCTGGGGGCAGATTGAATTCAGGTTGGGACATGTTAAGTTAGAACTGTCTCTTAGACCAAGAGGAGATGCTACATAGAGAATTATCTACATGGGTGTGGCCATCAGAGAAGTCGTCTGGGCTGAGATACAAACTTTAGGAGTCACCAGTATAAACGTGGCATTTAAGGGCACAGGTGAGATCACCTAGGACAACCATGCACAAAATGTGGTCTGAGACTTCCATGAATCCTCAAGATCCTTTTAACATTTGCCTTTTTAATGCTTCTTCTTTCACAATTGTACAGTGGAGTTTTCTGGGGACAGCGTAAGATGTGTTATGTCAATAACTAGAATGCCTAGGCAGATGTGACGGTCCAACTGTCTTCTATTAACCCAGATGTTAAAGAGACCTGCAAAAATACATAACTATACCACTCTTCTTACTACATTTTTTGTTTTGAAAAATATAATTATTCTTTATAAAAATGTTTTGTTAATATGTAATGGCTTTGTTGCTATTTCTAAACAAATTAATAAATATTTTTAACTTTCTCAGTCTTAATTTCTAATACAGTTATTATCCATAGATATAACTCATATAAGCAAATGTTCTTTGGGTTCCTTAATAATCCTCAAGGCTGGGCATGGTGGCTCATGCCTATAATCCCAGCACTTTGAGAGGCCAAGGTGGTAGAATTGCTTGAGGCCAGGAACTTGAGACCAACCTGGACAACAAAGCAAAACCCCATCTCTAAAAAGAATTTAAAAACTAGCCAGGCATGATGGCACATCTGTAGTCCCAGCTAATGGGGAGGCTGAGGTGAGAAGATTGCTTATGCCCAGGAGTTTGAGGTTTGCAGTAAACGATTGCACCACTGCACTCCAGCTTGGATAAGAGAATGAGATCCTGTCTCAGAAAATAATAATAATAAAATAATGCTTAAGAGCATAAAGAGGTCTAAGACCAAAGAGTTTGAGAATTGATGACCTAGGGCATAAGTATAGATGTGAAAGAAAGGAAGACGAAGAAATAAGGTAAAATAGTTGAGGAAAAACCAACAGAGAGAGTAAGAAGGAGCCATCACAGAGGCAAAAAGTTAGCCAGAGAGTATCCCAGAGGTTAGGTGAAAAAAGTCTTTCAAGAAGGGAGTGATCACATGCTGCAGAAAGACTAAATAAAACGAGAACTGACAATTCATTCTGACAATACAGAAGTCAACAGTGATCCCAATAAGAGCAATTTGTCAGAGTGGCAAAGACAAAAGCCTGACTTAGAGGCTTTTGGAGTTAGAGTGGTCTATCCAGGCATATGTTGTATGAGCAGAGGTGAGGGATAGTATATTCTTAGAAAGAATTCAAGAGATAGTGAGAGAACAGGAAATGGAGAGGGAAGCATAACCAATATTTAATTAATTTAGTTTGAAAATAAACAGAAATACAGGATGGTGTTCAGAGTAAATGTACCATCAAGAGAGGGTGTTGTTTTCCAGATGAGGACTATAATAGTATATTTATATGATGGTGGGAATTATCCAGAAATGGGAGGAGGTAGATTAACAATGTGAGAGGGAAGAGGCACACTATAGAAGCCTTCTCTTTGGATAGGCAAGAGAGGATGGGGTCTAATGCATAAAAAAGCATGGACAGCTCTTTTATTATTATTACAAGCCAGAAGGAAGAGGATGTGCATACAAATGCAACTGGGTGGGTAGATATGGGAGCAGGAGTGTGTGGAAGTCCTCTTCAGATTGCTCCTACTTTCTCAGCACATGAAAGATGGAAGATTATCAGCTGAGAGTAATGAAGTGGGATGTGATGCTGGGCATCTGGATGGAGAGAGAAGGTATGAAGTCATCACATAGGAGAGCAAGAGAGTGCATTCACCACTGAAACAGTAGGATCACAGGGTAGACGTGAGGGCCGACTTGAGCTTTTTCATTATGAATTTAAAGTGAGACCAGTCAAGCAGAATTGCCTGTTTCCCTGTAGCCACATTTAACCAGCAACATTCAAAGACAACCACACATCTCAAAATTCTCAACCTCAATTGAGTGCTGAGATTATTTTTGGCCTATTTTGGCACATATTTTATAAATATTTACCTTTCTTTCTCTTTCTTTATCCTTTAAAGCAATCAACATTTAGCCCTAGAAAAAAAATGATAACCACATTTAGGTATAATCATTCAAGCAGTAAAACTATGTCTCTCTTCTTGAACAACTGACTTAATAAGGAATGGAACCTAACCTATTAACAACCGGTCAACAAATCCTGAATAATATAAAATGTTAATATCCGTATTTAACTAGGACATCCCCCTAACACTACCTACACGAAATCAAATTGTCATAAACACAAACACTGCATTATCAATACATTATCATGAACAATTACGCCCTAGTTAAGTCACTTGTTCTGTGTTTTAAGTGTTGCACACAGCAATAATGATAATTATAACCACAAAGGTCATACCTATATTCTTTCAGTTTCTAGTCATCCCGTTATTACCATGATTGACAGTTTTGTCAGAAGTACATTTGTTAAGAGCAATCTGAGTGCTGTAAGGCCCGTGTCTAAGAGAATGAAAACATGTCTGTAATCCTTGCTTAACTCCCCACTGCCAGCGATGATTAGGTATTTGAAGTTCGTGATAATTGTCTGGAATCTGGGCTTAAATAAAGATCTTCATATGAGAGTGCTAAAGGTAATCAAGGCCTTTGTCAACTTGAAACACAAACACAATCTGAAGGTCTCTTATAATAGATGATAATATGATCCCTATACACTGGCTCTGTCACAAATGTGAAATATGCCCTGCTAAGCACTAGATGAAATTGTGACATTGTTCCTGGAAAGAATTTTCTCTTTTCAAAACCATCAAGAGCAACTACTGTGCCTTGCCTACAATCTACTGTCCACTGAGGCCTTTTCACTGGGGGTTCTTGAGACTCAATCCCTGGTGCTCTGTACTTCTACTCCTCTGCATACTCCATTTTATAATCATCACTAAGAATGACAAACACTCAAAGGACAAATACTCTATGATTCCACATATATGGGGTACCTAGAGACGTCCAATTCATAGAGACAGGCAGCAGAATAGAGGTTGGCAGGTGTTGGGGATGAGAAATGTGGAGCTGTCTACTGGGCACAGGATTTCGGTTTGGGAGGATGAAAAAACTCCGGAGATGAATGGTTGTGATGGTTTCTCAACAATGTGAAACTCCTTAATGCCACAAAACTGTACACTTAAGATGGTAAATTTTATGTTATATATGTTTCACCACAATTTTAAAAAAAAGAATACCAGTCATTCAACATCTCAATTTATTTTCTCTACTCAATTTAGTGAAAACCACCAGTTAGCTGGAATACAATGAGCATCTGGCACTTGTCTAGCTGTCCAGCATCTCTAAAACAAACTCCTTATATTTGAGAAATTCCACCATATGAGACTTGCCTTCTCAAGTTGAGAAAGTAGAAGATATGCTATGGTTTGAATGTTTTTCTCCTTTAAAATTTATACTAAAACTTAATTTGCAATGTAACAGCATTAAGGGGTATGGCCTTTAAGAGGTGATTCATGGATTAGTGGATTAATAGATTATCAAGAGAGTGGATCTGTTTAAAAAAAAAAAAAAAAAAAAAAAAGAAGAGGTTCCAATATGGTCAAATAGGAACAGCTGCAGTCTGCAGCTCCCAGCATGAGAGACAGGTGATTTCTGCATTTCCAACTGAGGTACCAGGTTCATCTCACTGGGTCTTGTCCAACAGTGGGTGCAGTCCAAGGAGCAGGACAGGGCATCACCTCACCTGGGAAGTGCAAGGGGTCAGGGAATTCCCTTTCCTAGCAAAGGGAAGCTGTGACAGATGGTACGTGGAAAATCAGGACACTCCCACCCTAATACTGCACTTTTCCAATGACCTTGGCAAACAGCACACCAGGATATTATATCCTGCTCCTGGCTCGGAGGGTCCCACACCCACAGAGCCTCGCTTACAGCTAGCACAGCACTCTGAGATTGAACTGCAAGGTGGCAGCAAGGCTGTGGGAGGGGTGTCCGCCATTGCTGAGTCTTGAGTAGGTAAACAAAGTGGCCAAGAAGCTTGAACTGGGTGGAGCCCACCACAGCACAAGGAGTCCTGCCTGTCTCTGTAGACTCCACCTCTGGGGTGCAAGACATAGCTGAACAAAAGGCAGCAGAAACTTCTGCAGACTTAAACATCCTTGTCTGACAGCTTTGAAGAGAGTAGTGCTTCTCCCAGCCTGGAGTTTGAGATCTGAGAACGGACAGACTGCTTCCTCAAGTGGGTCCCTGACCCCTGAGTAGCCTAACTGGGAAACATTCCCCAGTAGGGGCCGACTGACACCTCATACAGCTGGGTGCCCCTCTGAGACGAAGCTTCCAGAGGAAGGATCAGACAGCAACATTTGCCATTCTGCAATATTTGCTGTTCTGCAGCCTCCGCTGGTGACACCAAGGCAAACAGGGTCTGGAGTGGACCTCCAGTAAACTCCAACAGACCTGCAGCTGAGGGTCCTGACTATTAGAAGGAAAACTAACAAACAGAAAGGACATCCACACCAAAACCCCATCTGTACATCACCATCATCAAAGACAAAAGGTAGATAAAACTGCAAAGATGGGGAGAAACCAGAGCAAAAAAGCTGAAAATTCTAAAAATCAGAGTACCTCTTCTCCTCCAAAGGAATGCAGCTCCTCAACAGCAATGGAACAAAGCAGGATGGAGAATGATTTTGACAAGTTGAGGGAGAAGGTGTCAGATGATCAGTAATAACAAACTTCTCCAAGCTAAAGGAGGATGTTCAAACCCATCGCAAAGAAGCTAAAAACCTTGAAAAAAGATTAGACAAATGGCTAACTAGAATAAACAGTGTAGAGAAGTCCTTAAATGACCTGATGGAGCTGAAAACCATGGCACGAGAATTACGTGATGCATGCACAAGCTTCAGTAGCCGATTTGATCAAGTAGGAGAAAGGGTATCAGTGATTGAAGATCAAATAAATGAAATGAAGTGAGAAGAGAAGTTTAGAGAAAAAAAGTAAAATGAAATGAACAAAGCCTCCAAGAAATATGGGACTATGTGAAAAGACCAAATCTACATTTGATTGGTATACCTGAAAGTGACAGGGAGAATGGAACTAAGTTGGAAAACACTCTGCAGGATATTATCTAGAAGAATTTCCCCAACCTAGCGAGGCAGGCCAACTCAAATTCAGGAAATACGAAGAATGCCACAAAGATACTCCTCGAGAAGAGCAACTCCAAGACACATAATTGTCAGATTCACCAAAGTGAAATGAAAGAAAAAATGTTAAGGGCAGCCAGAGAGAAAGGTCGGGTTACCCACAAAGGGAAGCCCATCAGACTAACAGCGGATCTCTCGGCAGAAACACTACAAGCCAGAAGAGAGTAGGGGCCAATATTCAACATTCTTAAAGAAAAGAATTTTCAACCCAGAATTTCATATCCAGTCAAACTAAGCTTCATAAATGAAGGAGAAATAAAATCCTTTACAGACAAACAAATGCTGAGAAGTTTTGTCACCACCAGGCCTGACTTACAAGAGCTCCTGAAGGAAGCCCTAAACATGGAAAGGAACAACCAGTACCAGCCACTGCAAAAACATGTCAAATTTTAAAGACCATCAATGCTAGGAAGAAACTGCATCAACTAACAAGCAAAATAACCAGCTAACATAATAATGACAGGATCAAATTCACACATAACAATATTAATCTTAAGTGTAAATGTGCTAAATGCTCCAATTAAAAGACACAGACTGGCAAATTGGATAAAGAATCAAGACCCATCAGTGTGCTGTATTCAGGAGACCCATCCCACAGGCAGAGACACACATAGGCTAAAAATAAAGGGATGAAGGAAGATCTATCAAGCAAATGGAAAACAAAAAAAAGCAGGCGTTGCCATCCTAGTCTCTGATAAAACAGACTTTAAACCATCAAAGATCAAAAGAGACAAAGAAGGCCATTACATAATGGTAAAGGGATCAATTCAACAAGAAGAGCTAACTATCCTAAATATATATGCACCCAATATGGGAGCACCCAGATTCATAAAGCAAGTCCTTAGAGACCTACAGAGAGACTTAGACTCCAACACAATAATAATGAGAGACTTTAACACCCCACTGTCAACATTAGACAGATCGACAAGACAAAAAGTTAACAAGGATATCCAGGAATTGAACTCAACTCTGCAGCAAGCAGACCTAATAGACATCTACAGAACTGTCCACCCTACATCAACAGAATATACATTCTTCTCAGCACCACATTGCACTTAGTCCAAAATTGACCATATAGTTGGAAGTAAAGGACTCTTCAGCAAATGTAAAAGAGCCGAAAGTATAACAAACTATCTCTCAGACCACAGTGCAATCAAACAAGAACTCAGGACTAAGAAACTCACTCAAAACCACTCAACTACATGGAAACTGAACAACCTGCTTCTGAATGACTACTGGGTACATAACGAAATGAAGGCAGAAATAAAGATGTTCTTTGAAACCAGTGAGAACAAAGATACAACATACCAGAATCTCTGGGACATATTTAAAGCAGTGTGTAGAGGGAAATTTATAGCACTAAATTCCCGCAAGAGAAAGCAGGAAAGATCTAAAACTGACACTCTAACATCACAATTAAAAGAACTAGAGAAGCAAGAGCAAACACATTCAAAAGCTAGCAGAAGGCAAGAAATAACTAAGATCAGAGCAGAACTGAAGGAGATACAAACACAAAAAAACTCTCCAAAAAATCAATGAATCCAGGAGCTGGTTTTTTGAAAAGATCAACAAAATTGATAGACCACTAGTAAGACTAATAAACAAGAAAAGAGAGAAGAATCAAATAGATGCAATAAAAAATGATAAAGGGGATAACACCACCGACCACACAGAAATACAAACTACCATCAGAGAATACTATAAAAACCTCTACGCAAACAAACTAGAAAATCTAGAAGAAATGGATAAATTCCTGGACACATAAAATCCCAAGACTAAACCAGGAAGACATTGAATCCCTGAATAGACCAATAACAGGTTCTGAAATTGAGGCAATAATTAATAGCCTACCAACCAAAAAAACGTCCAGGACCAGAGGAATTCACAGCCGAATTTTACCAGAGGTACAAAGAGGAGCTGGTACCACTTCTTCTGAAACTATTCCAATTAATAGAAAAAGAGGGAATCCTCCCTAACTCATTTTATGAGGCCAACATCATCCTGATACCAAAGCCTGGCAGAGACACACACACACACAAAAACCAGAATTTTAGACCAATATCCCTGATGAACATCAGTGCAAAAATCCTCAATAAAATACTGGCAAACCAAATCCAGCAGCACATCAAAAAGCTTATCCACCCCAATCAAGTGGGCTTCATCCCTGGGATGCAAGGCTGGTCCAACATATGCAAATCAATAAATGTAATCCATCACATAAACAGAACCAAAGACAAAAACCACAGTATTATCTCAATAGATGCAGAAAAGGCCTTTGACAAAATTCAACAGCCTTTCATGCTAAAAACTCTCAATAAACTAGGTATCGATGGGATGTATCTCAAAATAATAAGAGCTATTTATGACAAATCCACAGCCAATATCATACTGAATGGGCAAAAGCTGGAAGCATTCTCTTTGAAAACTGGCACAAGACAGGGATGCCCTCTCTCACCACTCCTATTCAACATAGTATTGGAAGTTCTGGCCAGGGCAATCAGGCAAGAGAAGGAAATAAAGAGTATTCAATTAGGAAAAGAGGAAGTCAAATTCTCCGTTTGCAGATGACATGATTGTATATTTAGAAAACCCCATGGTCTCAGCCCAAAATCTCCTTAAGCTGATAAGCAACTTCAGCAAAGTCTCAGGATACAAAATCAATGTGCAAAAATCACAAGCATTCCTGTACACCAATAACAGACAAACAGAGAGCCAAATCACGAGTGAACACCCATTCACAATTGCTACAAAGAGAATAAAATACCTAGGAATCCAACTTACAAGGGAAGTGAAGGACCTCTTCAAGGAGAACTACAAATCACTGCTCAATGAAATAAAAGAGGACACAAACAAGTGGAAGAACTTTCCATGCTCACAGATAGGAAGAATCAATATTGTGAAAATAGCCATACTGCCCAAGGTAATTTATAGATTTAATGTTATCCCCATCAAGCTACCAGTGACGTTCTTCACAGAATTGGAAAAAACTACTTTAAAGTTCATATGGAACCAAAAAAGAGCCCACATTGCCAAGACAATCCCCAGCCAAAAGAACAAAGCTGGAGGCATCACGCTGCCTGACTTCAAACTATACTACAAGGTTACAGTAACCAAAACAGCATGGTACTGGTACCAAAAGAGAGATATAGACCAATGGAACAAAATAAAGCCCCCAGAAATCAAAGCACACATCTACAACTATCTGATCTTTGACAAACCTGACAAAAACAAGAAATGGGGAAAGGATTCCCTATTTAGTAAATGGTGCTGGGAAAACTGGCTAGCCATATGTAGAAAGCTGAAACTGGATCCCTTCCTTACATCTTACACAAAAATTAATTCAAGATGGATTAAAGACTTGAACCTAAGACCTAAAACCATAAAAACCCTAGAAGAAAACCTAGGTAAGACCATTCAGGACACAGGCATGGGCAAGGACTTCATGACTAAAACACCAAAAGCAATGGCAACAAAAGCCAAAATTGACAAATGGGATCTAATTAAACTAAAGAGCTTCTGCACAGCAAAAGAAACTACCATCAGAGTGAACAGGCAACCTACAGAATGGGAGAAAATTTTTACAATCTATCCATCTGACAAAGGGCTAATATCCAGAATCTACAAAGAACTTAAAACAAATTTACAAGAAAAAAACAAACAACCCCATCAAAAAGGGGGCAAAGAATATGAACAGACACTTCTCAAAAGAAGACATTTATGCAGCCAACAGACACATGAAAAAATGCTCATCATCACTCGTCATCAGAGAAATGCAAATCAAAACCACAATGAGATATCATCTCACACCAGTTAGAATGGCAATCATTAAAAAGTCAGGAAACAACAGGTGCTGGAGAGGATGTGGAGAAATAGGAATGTTTTTACACTGTTGGTGGGAATGTAAACTAGTTCAACCATTGTGGAAGACAGTGTGATTCCTCAAGGATCTAGAACTAGAAATACCATTTGACCCAGCGATCCCATTACTGGGCATGTACCCAAAGGATTATAAGTCATGCTGCCATAAAGACACATGCACACGTATGTTTATTGTAGCACTATTCACAATAGCAAAGACGTGGAACCAATCCAAATGTCCATCAATGATAGACTGGATTAAGAAAATGTGGCACATATACACCATGGAATACTACACAGCCATAAAAAAGGATGAGTTCATGTCCTTTGTGGGGACATGGATGAAGTTGGAAACCATCATTCTCAGCAAACTATTGCAAGGACAGAAAACCAAACACCACTTGTTCTCACTCATAGGTGGGAATTGAACAATGAGAACACTGGACACAGGGTGGGGAACATCACACACTGGGGCCTGTCGTGGGGTGCGGGGAGGGAGGAGGGATAGCATTAGGAGGTATACCTAATGTAAATAATGAGTTAACAGTTGCAGTACACGAACATGGCACATGTATACATGTGTAACAAACCTGCATGTTGTGCACATGTACCCTAGAACTTAAAGTATAATAATAAAAAAAAAAAAAACCAGTTTGGTTCTCAGAGCACCTCCTTCACCCCGTGATGCATTTCACCATGTTACAGTGTAGCATGAGGACTTCACCAGAAGTCAACCAGATGCAGCTATCCAATCTTCAACTTCCCAGTCTCCAGAACCATAAGCCGAAGTGAACCCCTTTTTAAAAAATATATAAATTACCCAGTTTCAAGTATTCTGTTATAGCAACGTAAAATGCACCAAGACAAGACGCATATTCCTTCCAGCTCAGGCACCACACATGACTGAGGTTTCATATCAAACACACCAATGAGAACCTTCGATTTGGAATTAAGCAACCTGTGGAAGCCACGCTGTGATGAAATCCATTTTCCAACAAAGGTGGCAACTTTTTCCTGACTGGAAAATATGTCAGTCCATTAGTAGGATATAAATTAATTTAGAAAATCACAACCAGTAAATTTTTAAAAAGAAATAGAACAGGGGAAAAAAGTTTAAATCTCATCGAGTAAGGATAAGAATATTTATGTATTAAAATATATATGAACATGTGAAAGCCATGATGCACAGTGTATTTCTTACTGAGAGTACCAGTCAAAATTCCTTTAACAGGCTCCTTTTCGGCATTAACTAACTAGAGTGGATTCTATTGTTTGCAACTAAGAATCTGTGATACTCTATCTGATACCATGTCTGGTATGAGCAGACCAAAGAAGAAGTCTCCTTCTCATCTCTTTCCATCTTCCTCTAAATGCTGTTGATTCATTGTCTAGTACTATGTTTAATATCACAGAGAATGCTAACTCATTTCTAATATACATGTCACAGTCTATTTGAAGGGCAGTCAGGAAGAACTTTTGCATAAAACTACAATTGTATGCCTTTTATGTATATTCATGTCAGTAATGTTAGTTATACTTGCCTTAAATTTTTCTCAAATCATCAAGTTATATGAAACTGAAATTGGAGGCCATGATCACCATCTGCTTATGCATTTTTTTTTTCCTAATGGGAATCTTTATCCCTCCCAAGAGTACTTTTGATTCCCCTGTGAGTGGAGTTAGAATGGTCTATCCAGGCATATGCTGTGGTTAGGCTGTTCATTTTACATAAATCCTAGTCAGATTAATTTTGAATAAGGAACGCATTTCTAGTTTTTGTCTCTAGCAAGCAAGTTAACATAGTATGTGGCTCCCATTACTTGAATATATTGCCATGCAGTATCTGTCAAAACTTGTGCAAGTTTTGGATAGCGTAAAGAGTATGTAACCCTCTACATACATTAAAATTCACCCCTGCATTAAACCAGATAAGCAGAACTGTGTCCCTAGAATGTGTAGATTTTTTCCCATATTTAATTACTTTGTATATGAGTGGAAGGCCTTCCACATTAGGAATGCGTTGGCCTTGGTTTCATTTTATTACCCCACGTTTGTTTTTAGCTTTTTTCTCATGCCGCTCTTTTGTGTTATTCTGCTGTATTTCATACACTCTTGCCAACTACCTTAAAGACTTCTTTGGAATAAGACAAAGTATAAACAAACAAACAAACAAGCTCCCTTTCTTTCCCTTTCCACAGCCCCCACACACATAAGGCCCGATTCAGTGTATGCCTCAATTACTGTAAAAATCTTCTGGCTGGTTTCCCTGCCTCTATTTTCTCCTCTCACAAATGTTTGATTCTTCTTCTTCAATATTGTTTTCATCACTTCACCCAGCTGCTCAAAATCCACAGTTGCTTGGTAATGTCACTGTAGTAGATATATCTTCAGGCTTACATTCAGAATCCTCCATCAATTGCCCACACACTTCCAATTTTATCTCTCATGCTCGCTAACAAGGTGCTTCTGTTCTGATAATTCAAAATGATTGCCATGTTCTCTACCTACCTCTTACAATTGTGCAAAGCCCAACTCCAGAGACTACTGTTTGTGTTACCTTTGGAAAACCATTTAACCTTACTGAGCTTCATTTCTTCAATTGGAAAATGGGAATAAAACTTTACATGGTTTTTATGAAACAACATAGCACATGAAAGTGCCTAGATTAACTAACGAACTAAATGAATAAAAATGTCTATCTTCTAAAGTGCCTGGCACATAGTCAGCACCCAATAAAAAGTAATTCAGAATATACTATCCTTTGCCTCTTCTCACACTATTTGCACAGTCCTGAAAAGCTCTGCTCCCTCCTCCGCCATGAGTCCCTAAAGAGCAGGCAGTAATTACACAGGCCTTGAGGTCAAAGGGAGATATGAATCCAGACACACTCCACCTTCCACTGTGTGACCTCAGACAGGTGACGTCAGCATCCACCTGTGTGGTCCATTTCTGAGGACCCAGGAGCATACAGAAGGATGTCCAAGACATGACCTATTCAGTCTGGAACACAGTCAGTGCTGTATCTTCTGATGCTGTTTTCTTTATATTAAAAATTCATTTGCCAGCTGGGTATGGTGGCTGTCTCCTGTAATCCCAGCACTTTGGGAGGCTGAGGTGGGTGGATCACCTGAGGTCAGGAGTTCAAAACCAGCCTGACAAACATGGCAAAATCCTGTCTCTACTAAAATACAAAATTAGTCAGGAATGGTGGCGCATGCCTGTCATCCCAGCTACTCAGGAAGCTGAGATAGGAGAATCACTTGAACCCAGGAGACGGAGGTTGCAGTGAGCCAAGATCATGCCACTGCACTCCAGTCTGGGGAACAAGAGTGAAACTCCATCTCAAAAAAAAGAAAAAAGAAAATTAATTCATGTGTCTCGTTTTATTTGGTTTGAGACAAGGTGGCTGAGTTTTTCCTTTATCTGTGGCAACTAGGAAAGGTAGTTGCTAAGGCAAAATAACCAATATATTAGATATTAGCAGTAAGATTTCATTTTCTAGCTACCAGTAAGCTGGGAACAAGCCTGGCAGTAACCATATCACCTCTCAAAGAACCCCAGACTAAGATATAAGAATAGACATAAAATGGGACTCTGATGAAACAGGACCTTCAAATAATACAACATCTTATTCCCAAATCATTCTGTTCAATTTCCTTAAACACAGGTAGCCATCTCATATTACTTTTGTATTATTCAAAATATAGATCTTGACCCTGAGCTGGTGCTTTGTGTTTATTTTTTGACTTAATATAGGTTTTGTCACCTCTCAAAATATGTGACACAAATCGCAAAAGTTTCTCTTGTTCTGTGATAGAGCACCATTGCAAAGAGTTTTTCCAATTCATTAGACCTAAAGCCAGTCTATGAGGCCAATAAATTTTGCACTGCCATAGCCTTCACATATATATGTGTGTG
Source organism: Chlorocebus sabaeus (assembly GCF_047675955.1). Classification (NCBI taxonomy): domain Eukaryota; kingdom Metazoa; phylum Chordata; class Mammalia; order Primates; family Cercopithecidae; genus Chlorocebus; species Chlorocebus sabaeus. The sequence continues at coordinate 69,600,504 of NC_132911.1, forward strand.
TATGTATGTGTGTGTGTGTGTGTGTATACACTAATTCTAATACTGCACCTTTCTATAGCTCCTAATATCACTAAATAATGAAATTCTGCCTATAGTTTGTACTGGAAAAATCCCACAGTAAAACCTTTGTTTTAGTCCATATTGTGTTGCTGTAGCAGAATACCATACATTGGGTAATTAAAAATGAATTCAAATTTATTAGTTCACAGTTCTAATAAAGGCTTGAAAGTCCAAGATGAAGGTGCTAGCATCTGGTAAGGACCTTTTCCTGCATTATACCATGGCAGAAAGCAGAAGGGCAAATAGAGGGTGAGAAAGAAAAATAAAGAAAGAAAGAAGGGATCAAACTCATCCTTTTATAAAAAACCCATTCCTGCATAACAACATGAATCCATTCACTCCACCCACATGACCTAATCACTTCTGATTAGGTCTCACCTTGCAACAGTGTTACAATTGGGATTAAGCTTCCACACATGCTTTTGGAAGGACACATTCAAGCCAGAGCGACTCTCACCACCTACCCTACCCTACCTTATCCCAAACTCCTAGCTGACTTGCAATCCAATAGGAAATAAGCAGAGTAACAGAATTCAATTTCCTTTAGGCTCATTCCTCAACTCCTCTTAAGTCCACTCTGATTTATTTTACATTGTGAGTTATGGGTTGAGTCAAATCCCCTCAAAATGATACGATGAACTCTTAATCTCCCCAGTACCTCCAGAATATGACCTTACTTGGAAATCAAGTCATCACCGATGTAATTCATTAAGATGAAGTCATACTGCAGGAGGATGAGTCTTAATCCAATATGACTGATGTCCTTTTAAGAAGAGGAAAGAGACACAGAGAAGAGCAGTCATGTAAAGACACAGAGACACAGAGAGAAAGCCATGTGAAGACAGAGGCAGAAACTGGAGTTACGCTGCCACAAGCCAAGGAACATCTAAGGCTCCCAAAACTGGAAGAGGCAAGAAAAGATCGTCCCTTGGAGGCTTTGGAGGGAGCATGGCCCCAGATACCTCTTGATGTTAGACTCAGCCTTCAGAACTGTGAGGCAAAAAGTTTCGGTTGTTTTAGGCCTGCCAGTTTGGGGTAATTTGCTATGGCAGCTCTGGCAAACTAACGCACTGTGAGTCTGTGCTTACTTCCCAGACTCATTCAGAAAATGAACTCATTTTCCACAAATATGACATTAGGTAAAACGTGTGTTAATCTTCCCGGCACCATTTTCCATTTTCTTGAGAGTTCTTTCCTGAAACTCAAAAGTGCTCATCAGTACCAATGAACGAAGGTTACCTTTGCTTTGATGTCTCTACATTTTCTTTCCCAGCAAACAAGAAGTGATGGCTCAGCACAGTGACATTTTAGGGCAGGACCCTCCAATTCAACCGTTAAAAGCCCACACCATGTACACATAAGCCACAAGGCATACATTTCATTCTTTCTACACATCACACACTTTGAGCAATTCAGCTTGATACTCTCAATAATGTCAGGAAAACTATCCCAGACTCCAGAGAGCTAACCTCTCTTCGTCTGGCCTCGTTCAATTCGAGAAGGAAAGGCAGCATTGGTCAACTTCACCATCTGCAAAACAAAAGTTGAATATTTCATAAGCAATCCAGGAGCTGTTTGTGCTCAGATGGGGTGTAAGTTCCAGGAATGGTAACACTATCTAGCTGATTCCTCCAATTTTGCATTGTTTATGCTTTTAATTATATCACAATCAAATGAAAAATTCCATGTGTGGGGCACAGATTTGACTTTTAAAAACCAGATGTCTGATGCTTTGGGTCCTCTTTTAAATTAACATAAGCAAACAATGTTATCTCCATGTTAACAAAGGAAACCATCTCCTCCCCCATATGTGTTTCTTTTAGAGACTTTGGGTAAATGAAGGCCACACTTGGTCCACTAGGCACATTTGCCCAGGACAGAACTGATGCCAATTCAGCCAGTTTCTTTATGGGAAATGACATTCGGCAGCCGGGCCTAGATCTCCCATAAGCTCCACATATTGTTGAGGCAGCTCCGAGGACGTGCTTGGATCAGTCAGATGGTGCCCACAGCTGCTAACAGCCCCTGTGAACTGCTCTGACCTCCAGTGTCTACCATTTTCCTTTGGCTTTCCTTGAAAACTTCCCTCCTGTGCCCCACTGCCTGCAGTGACAAGGCACTCATAGAGAACCCACAAGCCTTTGTCAGGATAAAGATAATAATAATAAGAGAAGCAGACTAATGGAAAGAGAAATGAGATATATTTTGCAGTTGCAGTTTGGGTTTTTTTTTTTTTTTGGTATGAAGGATTTTTTTTTTTTTTTTTTTTTTTTTTAAAGCATGAGCGTTCTGCTTTTCTGAAAGCGCGGGCTCCAGTGCTATGATTAGCACCAGGAACTGGAGAGTTTCCATCAGAGTGAACCGCTGATTTCAAGGCAGCTTTGCCTCTTGTTTTTCAAACCTGGTAAGCATGCACATAAGAAGGTTGGGTCAGAGCTTGGAAAAGCAATTCAGTAGTTGGTGCATAGCCTTCAGAGAAAGCAAGCCAGCACCCAGTTTACATTTATTTTCATTTTAAGAAGTATGGCCAGCAACAAAGGTGGAGAGTGAGATGGGGGTGGGGTTAACTTATACATAGTTATTTTATGCTGTGCCATCTTGCAGCAGATTTTCTGAGGACTTTGTGTGGGTTTGTTAGGGAAGTAAAAATTGGGTCAGAATAGTTTCACACTCTACTACAACGTTCTTTGCGTTATTTTTTTATAGCCTTCAATTTAGGCAAATCATATTCATGTATCATTGCTAATTTTCAAAACAATGACACAAGAAGACTTTGGCTAAAAAGATATTATATATTTTAACCTGTTCTCACTTTCCCTGATTTATCAGGTTGGCACTGTAACCAGGCACTCTGGTAAATTGCTGTGTACAACAGCATTTCAATTTTGCCAGGAAAATGATTACAGTGTTTTATGTTGAGAAAGTTTATTAAACCTGAACATTTTTTTTTTCAAAAAGGAAAAAGAATTATTTTAAATGGACACAGGATTTTCCATATTTACTTAGATACATTTTTATCAAATCTATACTTGAAAGGAAATTCAGAGTGTCATAAAGTACATTAATGACAGAATCAGAATTCAAAATTATTTCAGTGTGGTAAATCTATGGAAAAAGTTTAACATGATTATACAGCATGATTATAACATTTGTCACAAATGTAAAATATGGCACCTGGACTTCAAATAACAATTATACAAGGAATGATGAGATAGCTATAGCTAAACAGCAGCATTTAGAGGAACAACAAAATAAATTTAGTTGGATATAAACTCCAGTGACTTGAGTACAAACTGAAGCAGCTTGCCTGAAAAACTGATACATTGTAGCTGGCCTTATAATGCCAAAGAATGGCAGACATGATTTTGGCTCTCCTAATCACAGGCCAGGCCTCCCCTGGGCTCCAGAACCATCTTGGTTTCTAGGCAGTGTCATGAAGAGGAGCCCACACAATTTGAAGACTCACGTCCTAGTCCATTTAATGTAGCTATAACAGAATACATGAGGCTGAGTAATGTATAAGGAAAAGAGGCATGGTACCAGCATCTGCTCAGCTCCTAGAGAGATTTTCATGGTGGGTGGTAAAATGATCGAAAATGTCAGAGGGTAAGTGGACAAGTGTGAAAAGACAAAATCCCAGTGGCATCCTAGCTTTACAACAACCCACACTCACAGGAATATTCTCCTAAGAATTAATCCAGTCTCATGAGAATGAAAATTCACTCACTATGTCCAGAATGGCACTGAGCCACTCGTAATGGATCTGCCCTGTGACTTGAACACTTCCCACCTCTCAACACTACCACATTAGGAATCAAACTTTCTCCTAAGTTTTGGTGGGGACAAACAAACTATATCCAAACCATAGTGAGTCATGAACCCCTTCATAGTCTGATCAAAGTTGTGGACCTTCTCTCCAAAAAAATACATACACATATAATCTTGCATACCATTTCCAGGTGTTCACAGATTCCTTAAAGGATCTATGAAAAACTATGCCCAGATTCTAGGTTCTCGTGAATTCCAAATTAAGAACTTCTGATCTAGAATATATCCAGGCCAATAAGCATCAGAGGTGTTCTGGAAGTGAGGTTCATCCTGAACCTCAAACTGAGCTGTCTGCTTTCTTTATTCCTGCCTAAGCTCAAGATTGAGTTGGGTGGCCCTAGGGAGGCAGTCACTGACTAACTGGAACACCATCACAAAACCATGGAATGGGGTCACTGCAATGATTTCAGAAAATATCAGTCAAATATCTGAAATTATTTACATGAATAGATATTCTACTGATTTTTTCAATGTTTTAGTTTCCTATACATGATAGTCATAATAAAAATAGATAAGATTTATTAAGCATTTATCATATGCCAGACACTATGCTAAGCACCTTATATGATTTTCTCAGTACATCTTCACAACAATGGTATGAAGTGAATATTATTGCTTTCCCCAGTTCAGAGATGAGGAAACTAAGGCAGAGAGAAGCTGAATAACCTATCCAACATCACGTCCCATATGAAGCAGTGACACCCACATCTGTCCGCTCCTAACCTAACCACAGTGCTATGTTTCCTTCCTGGTATGACAAGCAAGCCAAGCTGTCTTCCTTCAGGAGATATTGTGGAACATCCACTAAATGGGCATTGGTTACCAGGTTACAGTCACCACCAGAGATAAAGCAGAGCACTCTTAACTTACAGGTTTACATGCTCTGAGTGTCTCACTTTTTATATTTTCAGGCTTAATTTTCATTTTGCATTGTCATTAAGGTTTGTAAAAGAAGGACCCCCACATTCTGTCTCTTGTGTCTATGTACCACACTACCTGCCCTCTTCTATCCATCTTTAATTATGAACCTTTGATTCTGGGTTTATATTGTAAAAACATTACTCTTCAGGGTTATGAATGTTTTTCTTGTTCAGTATCATGGCCCTGACCTGATTCAAACACCTTCCATAAACAGGCATCAATACATTTGAGAGTGCTTTCTAGCTCTTGCTCCAGATATTGGATTAGTGGAACTTACCCTGTTGAATACTAGCATTCAAAGGAACTCTATGCTGTATGATTGCTTTGTTGTGTAGGGAGTCAGTGATAGAAGCCGTGATGCAAACAAGGGACATGCCATGTCTGACATCTCCCTAAAAACTCTCTCCAACTATTTTCTCATGGGCGGGCAAGTTCACATCTGACAGCCTTTTCCTCCTTCTCCTACCACCTTCCTTTTCCTCTTATGGTCTTAGGCCTTTAGATTTCAAGAGTTACTCTCTTTTTCTCTCTGAAATTTTGGACTAAGGAAAGCTGGATACTATGAGATAGCTTCATTTTGTGCTCATTGAACCAAAAAAGCAGATAAATTATTATTAGAATACTTATAAGTTAATAGGATACAAAATATTCAGGTCTTATAGAACCATCTCCTCTGATATGAGCCTTATGCTATGGAGCTCTAATTTTGTTTTAAAGAATTTGAGAGCCTCCAATTTCCCCAGCAGCAGTAATGAAGAGAGGAGGTCCTCTCTCCTGCCCCCTATCCCATAAAGAGCACATTTCTAGTGCACTTACCCACAGTTCAGGTTCTCACATTAATGGGCCTCACAAATAATCTCACTGAACATCAAGCTGGGAAATGAACACTGGCACAGTCCTGGTAAATTCTCTTAAACTGGTCCCCAGCGGGAGCAAAACACCTCCAAGTACATATGCTATACATCAAAACTGTGCTTCTAAAGGTTGTCCATGGTATGTGTAAAAAAATCTAATAAACATATCTGATAAATCATAATGATAGCCTCCATATTTCTTTGTTTAATTCTCAGTTTTCTTGTAAGCCCTTCTTGAAGTTTGGTTGTAATGGATCATTACGTCCATAATGTGCTCAATGTTGGAGTGAATTTTGAACAGTTTTTAGGCTGCATACTGTTTTCTTCCAGATAATTTACTGGATTAAAATTAGCAGTGTGAAAAGCTGTAGAGAAATCTAAATGCCTGCCAAATCAAAGAAATAATCACATTTTTATGAATATTTAATATCATAGTCATGGCAAATAAGGCAAGTAATTAGTACTTACCATAAATTTGCAAAGTATTATTTTATGTAAATGTTACATTCTACTAGTTTGATATGAATTATTCATTGTATAACCAGACACTGACACAAACCAGTAAACATTTAAATCTATGTGCTATTAGTTTACTTACCTTCAATGATTTTGTGCAGAATATATACATTTTTTTTCCATGAATCAGTGTTTTCCCCTTGCCTCAAAAAGGGACAAAAGACAATGAGAAGAATGTCATTTAAAACCATCTAGTATATATCCAATAGTAAAGACACTTAAGATGCACATGTAAAATGTGTGGGTCCCTCATGTGTACAGATGCGAACCCCCCAGCTCTGCCTCTGTCTCTTTTTACCTTTCATGTATATCAGCAACAAAGAGCCGTTATGAGTGATGCTATACAAATAAGTGTGTTGGAGAAAAATAATTGAATATTATAGACTCCATAGTGAAGAATTAAATTTATCCAAAAGAGAAGTCTGCTCTTTGCCCTCAACCACTGAGAGATGCTCTCCAGGCCCCTGGAACATCATGCCTAATGAGAGTGTCTTTGTTTGCTAGGGGGTCTTTGGTCCACCTGACAGTCTAACAATGAAATTTATGTTGGGTTACATGGGATCTGCCATTCTCTGGAGGATCCAGAGACTAAAGTTATCAGCCTGACTTCCAGAAGGGCTGGAGACTAAAAAACAGTAACACAGGCAACGTACAATTGAGCCTGCAGTAAAAACTCTGAACTCCTAGGCTGGGGTGAGCTTCCGTGGTTGGTGATATGCTATGTATTGTCACACATCATTGCCAGGAGTCAATAATGCTGTTCATGCCTCCAGAGGGAAAAGGCAACTGGAAATGCAGCTTGTAGACCCTCCTGGACTCTGCTCCATGTGTCTCTTCCCTTGGCTGATTTTACTCTGTATTCTTCCCTGAGGAAACCATAGCCATGAGTATAATAGCTTTCAGTGGGTTCCATGAGTCTCTCTCGTGAATTATCAAAACTGAGAGCTTGGGAAGCTTGCGATTGACATCAGAAGGGAGTACAACACTGTGTGAACTCTGGCCCTTCTAACCTCACAGTTGTTAAAATTTTGCATAAACAGATAACTAAAGTTATCCATTGATATAATTGAGCTTTATTATAATTGAGACTATATAATTGAGAACTGAAACAGAGTAGACTCTCTTTGAGAGAGGGTAGGCCTTTAAGCCCACTGCCAGTCTGCTGTGATAGGCTTTTTCTTCCCATCATTTTTTCCATGAAGTCCCACTGCCTCTGCCTGACTTTGTGAAGTCAGTTGAGTTCTGTGCTGATTCCAGAGGTACAATGCCAAGGAGAACCAAACCAAAGTAATCCTCATATATAGTGGCTCTTCTAAAAGTCACATTTCCAGCACCTTTTCCAATCTCTATATGGCTCACTTACTGCCCTCCTTGAAGTCTTTGCTCATTGCCTTCCCAGCAAGGCATCCTAATGTTGTTATTTGAAATTAAACCACATCCTCCTACCTCAGCATCCCTATCCTCCCTTCCTGCTTTATTTTTCTTTATAGCCTTATCTCCAGCATATTGTATATGTTACTAATACATTTTGTTTATTTTCTGTCTCCACCCATGAGACTGTAAGCCCTATTAAGGCTGGGATTTTGTTTCATTTTGTTCACCATACTCCAATGTTTAGAACAGTGGCATGGACATGGTAGGTGCTCAGCAAATACTTGTTGAACAAATGAATGAATAGTCATTCTTTACAGGAAGCGACGAGGGCAGAGCACTTCCTTAGGGGACTGAGGGGAGCCTGTCCTGCACCTGGCACACTTTTTCACTTGGATTGCATGTAATATAACAGTAAATGGCATCATTTTCTAGAGATTCTTTTTATTCCCACTAGTCTTAAGATCCATAAAATATTGAGAGAATAAAATTTAAAGTGGCTGAAGGCAGAAAAGGGGACAAATGCCACCATCGCCTAGAAAGTCCACTGGAGTCTAATTTAAGGCCATTCCCATTTCAGAAAATGCCTGAGAATCCAGGGTAGTGCTAGAGCAAGGGTATGCAGAATGATAAAAGAGCTATGTGGGGGAGAAGGGACGTCAGTACCACTCAGAGAGTATCTTCAATCCTGGGGGTAGGTGGGAAAAGGCAGAGTAGCTTGCTTAGTTCTGTCTAAAAGCTAAAGCTGTAAGAATTATTCTTAACCCCTCTAGCTAAGAATCAATCACTGCAAAAGACATAACTTGATTAAAACATGTGTCTTCCCTCATCCAGGAGTGGACACAGAGCTAAGGCAAAGCGAATCCATTCATGGGACTGTGAAGAAAATGAAGTGCATTGAGCTTTGACCCACTTGAGTTGTGCATGTGGTCCATTTCAGACTTGGCTTTTCCCTTTATTTAGGGAGCCAACAAAATATGGTTGCAAAGTGGCCCATCCCAGGTCTAAAAATATCAACCTAAGTAAAGAAACTTTTTCTCCATGCCTTAGAAAATAGTAATTAGTCCAGTCAAGGAGCAGAAATCACAAAGGTCCCTGACACTTTTCACTGGAAGAAATGCACTAAATGGAAGTTTCTTAAAGGTTGCTGAAGGTAGAAAAGGAAATTTATAGACCATTTAGCACAGTTCTTATAAAACCTATCCCTTTGCCCTGACACCCTCATGCCCTCAGAAACAGACAATGTTCAGTGGGCAAGATTATTTAAAATAAATAAATTTTGTGAAATCACTAGAATTCAGTAAAGTCAAGGAAATGAGACAGCATGTAAGATTCTAGAATCTCCTGTTTTGCAGAAAGTTTTTTTTTTTTTTTTTTTTGGAATTCCAATCACTCCTAACTATCCTTTCAATCTTACTAGGAAATCAGCTATGAAGTTAGATTTCCTAGAGTAAAATCTAAACTCCATCACCTAAAATCCAAATGACCCTGGGAACTTGCTAAAACTTCATCATATGAGAATAATATCACCACCTGCCTCTCACACAGCTGCCGTGAGGGTCCAATGGCCAGTCTCCATAAAGCACTCACCAGAACTTCTGGAACTGCACGGGTGCTCTGTAAGCTTTAGCTATTTAAATATTGTGTTTATTGTTAATCTTCTTCCATTTCAAATTATATTCTACTTTGCTGCTGAAGAAGACCATGCTATTGGAGAACAGGGTCCAAAAAATGTTTAACAATTTTTCTGTCTATATCTTTTTTTTATTTTTTTTTGAGACAAGGTTTCACTTGGGCTGGAGTGCAATGGTGCAATCTCAGCTCACTGCAGCCTCTGCCTCCTGGGCTCAAGCAATCCTCCTGCCTCAGCCTCCTCATAGCTGGAACTCTAGGCACATGCCACCACACTTGGCCCACACCTGGCTAATTTTCACACTTTGTATACAGATGGGGGTCTCATCATATTGCCCAGGCTGGTCTCAAACTCCTGAGCTCAAGTGATACGCCCGCCTCAGCCTCCCAAAGTGCTGGGATTATAGGTGTGAGCCACTGCACCCAGTCTACATCTTAAAGTTATGTTAAAGGTTTGATTATAATATTGCCTAGTTAAGCAATAAAATAACTCTAGTTTGGGAAAATATCTTGTTTTCTCTGAGAACTCTCTATTCAAATGCACATGTAATTAAAGAGGAAGCAGAAGAGAAACTTTAAATTTCAAGTTTGTCAACTGAGAATGCAGATATTCACACATCCATATGAATATAAAAGCTGGATGGATTTTTTTACATGCAAACCTTGATTTAATGTAATCAGATGTTAAATAAACCATTTCGACCTTAATTTCAACAGAGTTCCCTAGACAATAAATATCACATTTCAAAGTGAGAGGCAAGGAAGGCCACCAGTCAGAATATGCATGGGACTTGCTTAAGAATTGATATTCAACACTTTGCTAACTACCCACCCTCAGCTTTCAAAGAACTAGGGGGACTGAAAAAAGAGTTAGATGTTATAAGAGGACTTTTTGGAGAACTGTTGTCTGCCGTAACTCAAAGGAAGGGACAGACACTAGGTTATTCCCATCGGCCCCTGAACCTTGGGACCACAACCACCAGGTTGAGGGACTGATGGGAATGTCCTAGTATCTGCCCCTCCCTTTGAGGAAAGGACTTTGATGGGATCCCTCTGAGAGCTTGACATGTATCGCTCAGAACTGAGGGCAATGTGGACTAGTGCCCGACTCTGGGACTTTTAAAGGGAGGAAGATGACTGGCCAGCTACTCTTACAGTGAAATAAAGATGACTATGCCAGGTTCTGACCATGCTCCCAGGGTTTGTTTAAGCAAAAGATGCCTAAGTGTTCCCAGGCATGTGGTCGCTGAGAAAACAAGCATATAGGTAACTTATGGCCACCTGGATAGTAAGGTGACCCCAACAGAGCATGAACTATTGGATACCCAGGGCTAAGGAAGGAGATGCATGGGACCAGCCACTAGAAACATATTTGCAGGTAAGAAAAACCCAGCAAGTCTTCTGTACAGGGTGAGGGAGAGAGAAAGAGGTAGAATGTAATCTGTGAAAGTGTTTGTCTTAGTCAGCTCAGGCCACTAATAACAAAATGCCATAAACTGGGTAGCTTATAAACAATAGAAACTTATTTCTCATAAATCTGGAGGGTGGAAGTCCAAGATCAAGACAACAGCAGATTTGGCATCTTGCGGGGGCCACTTCCTCGTTCACAGATGGTGCCCTCTCTCTGCATTCTTGCATGGTGGAAGGAGAAAGGGAGCATTTGGGGCTCTCTTTTATAAGGGCACTAATCTCATTCATGATGGCTCCACCCTCGTGACCTAATCACCTCCCAAAGGCCCCACCTCCACATACCATCACCTTGGAGTTTGAGATTTCAACATATGAGTTTGGGGGACAGCAGATACAGACACTCAGAACAAAGCAAACCTAAAAAAGTCATTTTACAAACCTTCTAAGTCCAGGTAGCACCCATGCCAACAGGTGGTGCCTGCCTCCCTTCTCCCCTCCTTTGACAGTCATCCCCAGCTATGGTAAAGCACTGTATGGAGCACGTGGAAAAGAAAACAACCAACACACACCACACCCACCTATAAGCCTGCAAGGGGGCTGTTTGCAGCAGGCCCAAGCTGAAGGGAAAAGTTTATCATTAAATGAAAATAGGTGGTTTATGTACTACTCTGGATTGGACATAGTAATTACTAACCCAAAACTGATTTGTTATTAAAAATAACCAGAGGACATTTTGTTATCGGGAGCTAACCAGAAAATCAAGAGGCAACCCCTGGGGACAAGAGAAAAACAAACAGTGGGTGAAATGAATGAGGGGATTTTTAAGCACGCCCCATGAGCCCTGCTGGCTCGACATGGTGACGTTATTAAACATTATCCTTGCCGAGCTTACTTACTGGATTCTTCCATAGGCTTCCATATATGGGTGAGGAATACACCTGCCTGCAGGTCCACTTGGAGTGGTACCATATGAGGGGAGCTGGGAACACGAGGACTCTTGAGAGCCCCACAGTTCTGAATAGACCAGCCTCGCCCCTTGAGACATCTAGGTCACCCTGTGGGGAAAGGAGACGAGGTGCATTGAAGTGATGCTTCAACACCCACATCTACCAAGCCTCCCTTTCTGCCAAAATCCAAATGTGTAGCCAAGAGCCAAACAGGAAAAGGAGTGACAGAAATGACTACTGCCTGTTACAAATTCAGTGGCCACCAATATCTAAAAATGCCCCCAAAGCAACTTCATTGAATCATTTTCCTTCCCATTACCAATGTTTTTTTACAATAAACTACAGGGTTCCCTTTTCTGGTGATGCCCTTGCAGTGGCCAGGGCAGGGGAATTAGTCCTTCCGGGTAACATGCTGGTTTTCCTCACCCCAGCCCAGCCCAGCCCAGCCCAGGCTTGTTTCTAGCAATGGGAGGGAGGGTGCTGTCAAATTTAGAACTGAATCGAAAAAAGTGTAATTTCTAAACCTAGAATAAAACTTGAAACATTTGGAATTTGTATTTCATTTGGCTCTGGAAAAGATGAGTTTGAAGCCACTGCAGATTTTGTGATCTATTTCCCTGGGGTGTCTTAGAGGCTGGGTAGATAAACTTCAGTGTAATCCCAGCAGAGTATGGAAACTGTGATATCTTGAAATACCTGAAATGTGTGGACTATAAAGGCTGCATTTCTAAGCACTGATTCAGTTTGTGGTAACTGTCTAATGCTCTCCCGTATAAGCTGAGGAATTGTTAGGTGAGTTGGTTTATAGCCCTGGGAACAATCCCCTCCTTAGCCAGCTATTTGTCCTTACCATACTAGGACACACAGTTTCATTTTTGCCTCAGTCGAATTCACAGCAGGAATGGTTCTGATTCTTCTATACCTAAAAATGACAGATCAGATACAGACACACATACACTCACACACACCCAAAAAGTCCAAGCATGGAAGAATGTGTCTGACAAGCATAATGGGCAGAAAAGAGCTGGAAAGTAGAGCCATGTGCTCCGTAGGACTCTTCTTGGCTTGAAGGGTTTGGTCTGTGCTTGCAAGCCACATGCTGTAAATGAGGAAGTCCACTGTGGAGTTGACAGGTAAGATACAGTAAGTGCCTATCAGAAGTCAACTCACAAAACCAAGCCTTTGACAACACACTGTGATGCTCAGTGGGAAACATGGAATCTGCCAGCTGGCCCAGCAACAAGGAGAGCTACATCCAGGACTCTCAGCTTCCTCTCTCCTACAGAAAGGGGCAGCCCCTTTTGATTTCTGGTTGGCATGCAGAAAGGAGGAATAAGGGAGATAATCATTGCTTATGATCAAAAGATTGTGAAGACAAAATAAACAGTGAAAGTCACTGTTAATCGTGCTCCGCTGGACTCTCATCAGTACAAAGTGAATGTACAAGGTAGAATCCAGGCCCAAAGACGATTAGAGCAGCAAACAGGAGCCTACCCACACAGACAAAAAGATGGGGCTCATGTAAATGTTTGCCTTTCATTTATTTTGAGCAAACATTTCCTTCCACGTAACAGACTCATCCTGATCAGCAACTTCCACCTGGTGTTCTTCAAGCCAGATGGAAGCGTAAATTATTTAAATACATGATCTTCCATTAGCTATTGAGCTTAAGTGCCTCAAAAAAAATTTTAAAGTGCTTTCCAGGATTCTAGAAAGCATTTGCACTAAGATAGATAAACATGTTCTCAAGACACAACTCCAATGACAGCAATTTTTATATTTTAAAATATAGTCAGCATCTATAAGTAATTATGACTTCTGCAAAGGATTGTTTACACTGGAAAAGTAAAATCAGAGCTAATGAGCTAACTAAGGTTTGGTTTTTTTTTTTTTTTTTACCCTCCACATGACACTGTTCCATAAAAAACAAACTTCAGGTTCATCCTGACACATTGAGAAGCAATAGTGACCTGTCTTGAATAGTTTCTCTCATTCATGGTTCAGGCATATTTTTTTCAAACTATGTTTTTAAGTAAAAATAAATATGAAGGCAGGTTTTAAGCTTAATCATTTTCCTGAGGTAAATCAGGTTAGCACTTCTAATAATGTAATAACTGCTGTGTTGGTGTGTGCATACAGTGTGTAATGGATAGACTCATGAGTAAAGACATCCTAGTTGACTTCCAAAACTGTAATTACTCACTTGAGTAGAAAGGGAATATGTTATAGTTAAATATTGAAAATTCATAAAATTTCAGAAATTGGAAAGCCTGTAGAGATTACCTAGATCAGCGCTCATCAACCTGGGCTTGTTAAAATACAGATTCTCATTCTGTGGCACTGGCGTGGGTTCTGAGATTGTCCATCTCTAACGCACTCTCAGATGATGTTGATGATATTGGTCTGTGGGGCACTCCTTAAATAACAAGCCCTAATTGCTAGATGTGCCCTCATCAGCCCTTCTGGAAATGCCACACATCTTGGGAGGATAAAGACATCAGATTTAAAAGATAAGAGAAAAATCACTTCTTTGCCTTTAGCATACCATTAGTTAAGTTTTATATCTAGCGGTTGACCAGATATCAAAATAAAGGTTACAATACTGAGTGCTGCAGTTATTTTTAAATTTATTTTAGTACAAGGAATTGTTCATTGAAACATATTTTACTCAGAAATCTAGTCTGTAAGGGATATAAAAGTGGTATTATTCAAGTTAAGAGTGTGTGTGTGTGTGTGTGTGTGTGTGTGTGGCCTTTTCCACCTTAACCCTGACTCTCCCAGCTGTCACTTATGGTCCAGAGGGCAGAAGTCCTCGCCTTTGACAAAATGAGTCTGAAAACAACTGTGACCCCAGGTATCTTTTTCTTGTTTGGATTATAAGAGTCTTGATCCCAAGCTACTCTAAAAAGTGATCCCAACCTAGCATGTTTACTTGCCTCCTTGACTTGAGAGCACATGGTAGTATGTCTACATTCAAGATCTTATGTCAGACTCCACTTCCCTTTTTTTCTTTTCTTTTTTTTTGTATCACCTTAATTTTTCTTCATTGCCCCTTGACAGTGAATATTTGATATCGCTCTTCCTTTCTTCGTTCCGTCAATATTGTTCTTCATTTCTTCATGACTATAACTCCTTTTACATGGTTTTTACTTCCTACTTGACTTCTCCAGTTGCTTTTTGCTCCTCCCACTAGTGGAGGATGGCTTGAGAGATCACTTCACAGTGAGCAGAGGCTATGGAGTTCCTACTCCATTACCTCAGCTGATATGTCTGTTTTTCTCTTTTAAACAAAATTTACTTACCAAGCCTAGCTCTTTTTTTTTTTTTTCGCAGTCTTGCTCTGTCACCCAGTGGCACTGGTGTGATCTCAGCTCACTGCCACCTCTGCCTCCCAGGGTCAAGCAATTCTCCTGCCTCAGCCTCCCAAGTATCTGGGACTACAGGCATGCGCCACCATGCCCAGCTAATTTTTGTATTTATAGTAGAGAAGGGGTTTCACCATGTTGGTCAGGTTGATCTCGAATTCCAGACCCCAAGTGATCCGCCTGCCTCGGCTGGAATGACAGGTGTGAGCCACTGCGCCGGGCCCCGGGTCTAGTTCTTCAGAAGCCCCTGCCTTTTTACCAAGTTAATTGATGCTATAAATAAAGTTAATGTTAAAAATATACTTTCTTTACATATTTGAGGTATGAAAGGCTTATAAATAACACACTTCTTTTCCCCAACCAAGTTCAGAATTGAGAGACACACAGAGTCAGGGAGATGGAAATAAAATATCACCTTTGTTCCTAATAAAGTTGTGGGAGAATTTGCTTCAGATGAGAGAGCTGAATGGTGTTGCTAAGGATGCTCTACAGAATCAAAATGACACACTGTGTCAGAGGAAGTGCTGGAGGGCTGCAACTGCAGGACTCCCTACAGCGGTCCCTGTCTCCTCCACTCCCAGACACTGGACAGAATCGGTGGTACGAAGTTGCCTACATACCCAAGAGCAAATAAGTATACATATTCTCTGCAGGTTGGAGACATTGAAACTGCAAGTGAGCCGCCTCTATTCTTTTTCTCATACTCACCTCTCAGATTTCTCTTGCTCTACTCACTCCTCCTCCCTCCAGAAACACCAAGTAAGAGACAGAGGGAGAGGCAAGGAACATTAGGATATCACTTCACCAGGCAACACAGTGAGTGCTTACTAGCATTTCCTCTGAACGTGGACTTATATTTGAACCATTTCATATAACTTGCCCATTCTCTCCTTACATACAGATAGCGTTGCTGGCACTGCCATAAAAGAATCTATTCTGTTTGCTATTCCTTATCAAGTCTCCAAACAATTTCCGTAAACTAGAACAAATTTATCATACAAGGAATCATGCCAACATTTGTAAGGGGTCCACAGTATAAGACACAGTTTATGCCCTCAAAATGTTTAAAAATCTAGTTGGAGACACTAGACTTGAACAAGCAAAGTTAAGTGATTAAATATTTTAATAACAACTCAATACAATCCTGTGAATACAGGTCAGTACACAATTAACTTTTATGTGAATTTAAAGTAAAATAAGAGCTCAGGAGAAAAAATCTTGCTAGGCTGGGGTGGTGGGACAATGTTTTGCTGAGGAGGTATGATTTGGGTTTTCAAAAATGGACAAGGATTTAAGAGAGAAGAGGGAATCATAAAAAGACAGAAGAAGCCAAAGGAAAAACCGTAGCCTGCGGCAGAGGTGTTTTACAAGGGCAAGCTTAGAAAGCAATTTTCAAAATTCAAATCTGTTTAGCAACAGTCTCAGTGGCCTCAATTATAAAATTGGTATTCCACTCCAAGGTTTTTGTGAGTATCAAGTAAGATGTATGCAAAGCAACAAGAATATAGTAAGTACCCAATAAATGTTAGTTATTGTTCTCAATATCATCATTACACATTATTGTTATTATTCCTTACCAGTTCAATTGCCAATGATTTCTGGAGCATTTGCTGATAAAATTTATTAATGTAGAATTTATTTGGCCTCTCATGTCCTAGCAGCCTGTTCAGCCTTCTCTAAATAGCACTCTTTTTTAAAAACAAAGAAGGAAGGACAGAAGGAAGGATGGAAGAATGGAAGGAAGGAAGGAAGGAAGGAAGGAAGGAAGGAAGGAAGGAAGGAAGGAAGGAAGGAAGGAAGGATGGAAGGAAGGAAGGAAGGAAGGAAGGAAGGAAGGAAGGAAGGAGGGAGGGAGGGAGGGAGAGAGGGAAGGAAGGAAGGAAGGAAGGAAGGAAGGAAGGAAGGAAGGAAGGAAGGAAGGAAGGAAGGAAGGAGGGAGGGAGGGAGGGAGGGAGAGAGGGAAGGAAGGAAGGAAGGAAGGAAGGAAGGAAGGAAGGAAGGAAGGAGGGAAGGAGGGAGGGAGGGAGGGAGGGAGAGAGGGAAGGAAGGAAGGAAGGAAGGAAGGAAGGAAGGAAGGAAGGAAGGAAGGAAGGAAGGAAGGAAGGAAGGAAGGAGAGAGGGAAGGAAGGAGGGAAGGAAGGAAGGAAGGGCTCTTTATTATAAACAATTCCAAACATTTACAAAAATAAGAGCATATATACCCATCGCCCAGATTCAACTCATGAGCAATCTTACCATTTCAGCTGTATTGTACCCAGAATATTTTGAAGAAAATCTCAAACTTCGTGTCATTCTATTCTTAAATTTATAGCATGTATTCTTTTTGAAAAATATAACCACAATATAATTCCCACAGCTAAAAATATGTTTAAATATCCAAACAATGCTCAAATGTCTTCACTTGGTTCATTTTCTTAGTCGGTTTTGTGCTGCTGTAACAGAATACCAGAGACTGGATAATTCTTCCCCTCTGCTTTCCTCCTCAGTCAGGCTATAAGCACTACTATCTCTCATATTTTCCTTTTCTTCTTTTGATGTTCAATATTAAACATTTAATATCAAAAATTACCTGTGCAATAATATTTTTCAAGTTATAAGAAGTCATTCCACCTCACCATGGGTAATATAAAGCATAGTGTTGGTGTCTGGCAGGGCCTTTATGCTGCATCATTCAATGGTGGAGTTGGAAGAGTAAGACAGGGCAAGAGCAGAGAGGGCCAAACTTGCTTTTATAACAAATTCACTCTCGCAATAACAAACTCGCTACTGTGATAACAGCATTACTCCCTTCATGAAGCAGAGCTCTCAGGAGCTGTTCACCTCTTAAACTAAATGACCTCTCAACACTGTTGCCTTGGGGATTGTTTCCAACATGTGAAATTTGGGGCACAAATTCAAACCGTAGCAGTTATCATTGATAGTATTTTTGCTTTTGAATTATTTTTAAATTGTGGATTTAAGCATATTCTAAATGTTTTTGTTCACTGTAGTTGTGGTCCTCATTGATAATCAAATTGTCACATCATTCGTCAGTGGGGATCCCTAGTAAAGTTGACTCTTGAGTCCTTTGGCTGCATCTTTGATGGTCTTTAATAGGCTCTGTGCTTTGTAGTATGCTGAGATGCTATAGGGTCATGCTGAACATTTTCTGCCCCAGATTTTCCACTTCTCTGAGGAATTCTGGTTCCTTCGGGAAATAAATGGTGCTACCAGGTCAAGACCTTGATATTAAGTTTGCTGATTGCTACTGGGTCAGGCCTTATTTTCAGGATTTCTTGGTGAAAAGCTATAAATATGTTGTTATTTTGTTGTTGTTTTAAGGTAATATACATCATAAACTAAAATTTATATTTCTGATTCAAACTTAGGACAAGATTTTTATCTTAGCCTCTTTTGTGTTACATCTTTTGACAAACACACAAACATAACTACTCATTTACTTCATCCACACAATACACATTCAAAAGTCTTAGAATAAGAACGTTAATACTATCACCTACAATGTGATTACTAAAATAGATTTAAAAAATGCTTTTCAGCCAGGCGCAGTGGCTCATGCCTGTAATCCCAGCACTTTGGGAGGCTGAGGTGGGTGGATTGCTTGAGCTCAGGAGTTCAAGACCAGCCTGGGCAACATGGCAAAACCCTGTCTCTACAAAAACAATACAAAAATTATCGGGGTGCAGTGGTGTGTGCCTGTAGTCCCAGCTACTCAAGAGGCTAAGGCAGGAGGATCGCCTGAGCCCCGGAGGTGCAGGTTGCAGTGAGCCAAAGTCATACCATTGCACTCCAGCCTGGGTAACAGAAGTGAAACTCTGTCTCAAAAAAAACAAAATTTTTTTTTTAGAGATATGCCACTAGGGAAATATTGTCAAAGGAGTGTGTTTGAAAGTCACTTGAAATACTTTCTTTCTGAAGGGTGTGCCATAAACTCAAATTCTGATATTAATTTATTTCACTTTACTTTTATTTCTATAATTTTATATTTAATTTTGTATAATTATGTGAATATCTATATGATTTCAAAAACAAAATAATATCTATTCAGAGAAACACAAGCTTCTATTCTTGTCGCCTCCAACACATACCATAAATGCACACACATACTTGTTTACCCTATGTTAGAGGTTGAATTATGTTCCCCAAAAACATATGTTGAGGTCCTAATCTAAGGTACCTGTAACTGTGACCTTCTTTGGAAATAGGATCTTTACAGATGTAATCAAGTTAAGATGAAGTCATACTAGATTAGAGTGGACCTTAATCCAGTGACAAGTGTCTTTATAAGAGAAAGATAAGGGAGATTTGGATCCAGAGACACAGGCGCACACAGCGGGAAGACAGTCACATGAATAAGGAAGCAGATACTGGAGTGATGCAGCTACAAGCCAAGGAATGCCACGGATGGCCAGCAGCCAACAAAAACTAGGAAGAAGCAAATTAGGACTCTTCCCTAGAGCCTCCAGAGATAGCATGTCCCACCAACACTTTGATTTTAGACCTTCATCCTTCAGACTATGAAAGCATTAATCTATGTTGTTTTAAGTCACTCCATTTATGGTATGTTTTTATGGCATCCCTGGGAAACTAATACGTACCCTCCCCACCCCCATTCCCCGGGCCCTTAAATGAATGATACACTGAGACACACACTTTTCTTCATCTTGCTTTTTTCACCTGAAATCTATATCCCAAAGATTACCCCATAATGTCATATGAAGACATTTCTCATGCATTTTTACATCTGCATAGGACTCTAGTTTGTGCATACACCATACTTTATTCAACTAGTTTGTTGATCAAAATGTGAGTCTTCTCTAGCATTTTGCTATCATCAATAGTACTACTAATAGTCTTCAGAATGATCTTTTATATTTTTTCTAGTATCATGGTAGGTACAGTAAGTTCCTAGAAGTGGGATTACTCAGTCAGAGGGTAAAGGCACATATAATATTGCAAAATATTACCTAATTCCACCCCAAACATTTTCCCCATCTTGTATTCACAGTAACCACATAGAAGAGTGCCAATTTCTCAGCAGATTCAACAATAAACTGCCTTATCAGTCTTCTGGATTTTTATCAATTGGATAGGTGAGAAATGTTTTATTTGCACAGTCTACATTTGCATTTTTCTTATTATGAGCAAAAGCATTGCTCTTCAAGTAGTTTGCAAAATTGAACAGACATATATGAATCGATTCTTCCCCTCTGCTTTCCTCCTCAGGCTATAAGCACTACTGTCTCTTATATTTTACTTTTCTTCTTTTGATGTTCAATATTAAGCATATTTAATATCAAAAATTACCTGTGTGATAATATTTTTCAAGTTATAAGAAGTCATCCCACCTCACCAAATCTATAAAACACTTAATTCAATAAATGTTAAGTTAGCACCTATTATGCAGCAGGCACTGTACGAGTTTTTAGAGAGTATAAAAACAGGAAATAGAGAAAGAACTTCTTTCTTAAAACCTTATCACCTAAAAGGAGATATAGAAACCTGTAGGTAGGTATGTAAACCTCCATATAACTATGCAAAGTTATATGGATGATATTGATAGAGGCATGTGTACATAACACACACACACAGCTCGTAACAGAATAACACAGTAGTAGTAGAATCGAGAAAGGGCAAGGAGGAGAAAATTATTCAGAGGATTATCTCAATTTTATTTTAAGACACATTTCTTTGAGTTAATACAGTACTCTATAAGCACAAATATTTCTGGAAGTGGTAAAACACTTGGCTATGTAATCACTCACAGCTTAGCAAAAATTAGCTAACCCAAATATTTTCCTTTTTACCATCACCTGAGATCTGTTGCCTTTCTAAATGAGGAATCTCCCTAGAAATAAAAGGATATAGTGTGAAATGAGAACATTTGACGACCAGAAAATAACAGGAGAAAATGAGGTGAACTAGAAAGGCTGCATAATCTTGTGCTTAAAATCTAGGGCTCTGGAGCCATAACAGACTGGGTTTGAATCTTGACTCTACAACTAACTAGCTATATAACTTTGTGCAAGTTCTTTAAGTAGTCTGGGGCTGTTTTCTCATAAAATACATAATACATAATTTCCCATTATTACATAAATAGTAAGTAATAATAATCATACATATTCCATAGCGTTTCTGTGAGAATTAAATGGGGAGAAAAGAGGGAATATTAAATTCTTGCTGTGCCTTCTGCTTCCAGGTAGGATAGATAATTTGTGGCACTTAATGTCCCCACTGAGAGTAACTGAAAAGGCTTGATAGAAAAAAAAGTCTGGAGAGTTGGAAACCATGGAAGCTGAGGGATGTATTACAGCTGCCTTTTTCCTCCATGGGTATATCTGCTGATTATGGTGGCGGGGTGATGGACTGAGAATACGAGATTTGACTGAATAGAGGGTGGGGTGCAGAGAAACCAGTAGACATTTTCAGTCTTAGCCTCCAGAGAGACAAGATTGGAAACATGAGGGGCCAAACTGCTTTCCTTTGAGAAGGAAAGGATGGAGAACAGAGCCTGACACACAGCCAGTTCTCGCTCAGGACATATGTTGACTTCTGAAACTTCATAAAGTAAAGAGTTAACCAGAAAGCATCTGAGAAGCAGAGGAGAGCTTTGGACAGCCAAGCTATATTAAGAAGCAAAGACTAGAATTCAGAAACTGCCAGAGTGAAGTACAAGTAAATACACCAAGTTCTCAGTTGAAAGTCCTAGGGGCTTTACAATAGAAGTGGTGCAAATCAGCAAAATCACAACCAAGTCTTCAGCTCAGAATCTGATTAAAGTAAGGTGACTGGACTTCAATCTATCAGCCTAGCAGAGAAAGGGTTAGACCTCTCTCCTAGAAGACGGTAGGTATTACCTGAAGTCTCTAAGTCATTTTCAAATGCATCATCTACCATTCAATTTTAAAATGTGCTAAATGCCAAGAGAAAATCATATGACCAAAATGTTCTAAAGAAAATAAATAGACAGTAGAAACAAGCTCATGGTTGATTCAGATATTGAGTTAGCAGAAAAAGGCTTTTAAATAACTATGATTAATACATTTGAGAATATATTTTTTAATAGAGAAAGACTAAAAAGTCCTTAATTCATCTTGAGTTGATTCTCATATAAGATGATGATCCAGTTTCATTCTCCCACATGTGGTTAGCCAGTTTTCCCAGCACCATTTGTTGAAAAGGGTGTCTTTTTCCCACTTTGTATTTTTGTTTGCTTTGTCAAAGATCAGTTGGCTGTAACTATTTGGGTTTATTTCTGGTTTCTCTATTCCATTCCATTGGTCTATGTGCCTATATTTATACCAGTATCACACTATTTTGGTGACTATGGCCTTATAGTATATTTTAAATCAGGTAGGGTGATGCCTTCATATTTGTTCTTTTTACTTAGTCTTGCTTTGGCACTGTGGACTCTTTTTGGGTTCCATATGAATTTCAGAATTGTTTTTTCTAATTCTGTGAAGAATGATGGTGATATTTTGATGGGGATTGTATTGAATTTGTACTAAAGTTGACATCTATATAAATGTATCAATGGAAATTTTAAAATATATATATAGTAACAGTTATGGATTGAATTATATCTCTCTAAAATTCACATATCGAAGCCCCAATGCACTGTGCCTCAGAGAGTGACTGAATTTGGAAACAAGCCCTTTTAAAAGGTAATGAAGCCAAAATTAGGTTATTAAGGTAGGCCCTAACCCAAGCAATCAGTGTCCTTAAAGGAAGATATTACAACACACAGAGAGCCATCAAGGGCACATGTTCACAGAGGATGCCCATGTGAAGGGGCAGCAGGAGGGCAAGAACTGCAAACCACAGAGAAGATCCCAACCCTGTCAGCAACTTCATCTCAGACTTGTAGCTCCTAGAACTGTGAGAACAGAAAAGTCTGTTGTTTCAGCCACCTGGCTGGTGGTCTTTTGTTATGGCAGCCCTAGAACACTAATACAAAAACTGAAAACAAGAACTCAATAAACAAATCTAGCAGCAAAATGAACACAACTGAACAGAAATACAAATCAATAGAAAATATCCAAACTGAAATGTAAAGAAAAGAGAGATGGAAAATGCAGAAAAGAGCTGGTTGACAAAGTAAAAAATATTATTTGTATAGAAGAACAGAGAGAGAAGGGAGCAGAAGTGATGTTAATATTTGAAAAGATGGTGGATGAAAATTTCTAAAACAAATAAAAACCATCAAATGATAGCTACAAGAATCTCCACAAACCCCAAACAGGATAAATATAAAGAAAATCACACCAATCACATAAGGGTAAAACTTTTTTTAAGAAAAAAAGGCAAAAATAAAAAGATATATTATCTTCAAAGGATCCACAACAACACTAACAATCAATTTCTTAATTTTTTATTATACTTTAAGTTCTGGGATACATGTGCAGAACGTGCAGGTTTGTTACATAGGTACACATGTGCTATGGTGGCTTGCTGCACCCATCAACCCATCATCTACATTAGGTATTTCTCCTAACGCTATCCCTCCCCTTGCCCCCTACCCCCATCAGGCCCTGGTGTGTGATGTTCCCCTCCTTGTGTTCATGTGCTCTCATAGTTGAACTCCCACTTATGAGTGAGAACATGCAGTGTTTGGTTTTCTGCTCCTGTGTTAGTTTGCTGAGAATGATGATTTCCAGCTTCATCCATGTCCCCATAAAGGACATGAACTCATCCTTTTTCATGGGTGCATAGTATTCCATGGTGTATATGTACCATATCTTCTTTATCCTGTCTATCATTCATGGGCATTTGGGTTGGTTCCAAGCCTTTGCTATTGTGAATGGTGCTGCAATAAACATACGCGTGTGTGTGTCTTTATAGCAGAGTGATTTAGAAGCCTTTGGGTATATACTCAGCAATGTGATTACTGGGTCAAATGCTATTTCTGGTTCTAGATCCTTGAGGAATCACCTGTCTTCCACAATGGTTGAACTAATTTACACTCTCACCAACAGTGTAAAAGTGTTCCTATCTTCCACAATGGTTGAACTAATTTACACTCTCACCAACAGTGTAAAAGTGTTCCTATTTCTCCACATCCTCTCCAGCATCTGATGTTTCCTCACTTTCTAATGATTACCATTCTAACTGGCATGAGATGATATCTCATTGTGGTTTTGATTTGCATTTCTCTAATGACCAGTGATGATGATCTTTTTTTCATATGTTTGTTGGTCGCATAAATGTCTTCTTTAAAGAAGTGTCTGTTCATATTCTTTGCCCAAATTTGATGGGGTTGTTTGTTTTATTTCTTGTAAATTTGTTTAAGTTCTTTGTAGATTCTGGATATTAGCCCTTTGTCAGATGGATAGATCATAAAAATTTTCTCCCATTCTGTAGGTCACCTGTTCACTCTGATGATAGTTTATTTTGCTGTGTGGAAGCTCTTTTGTTTAATTTGATCCCCTTTGTCTATTTTGGCTTTTGTTGCCATTGCTTTTGGTGTTTTAGTCACAAAGTCTTTGTCCCTGCCTATGTCCTGAATGGTATTGCCTAGGGTTTTCTTCTAGGGTTTTTATGGTTTTAGGTCTTACATTTAAGTGTTTAATTCATCTTGAGTTAATTTTTGTATAAGGTGTAAGGAAGGGATCCAGTTTCAGTTTTCTGCATATGGCTAGCCAGTTTTCCCAACACCATTTATGAAACAGCAAATCCTTTCCCATTGCTTGTTTTTGTCAGGTTTGTCAAAGATCAGATGGTTGTAGATGTGTGGTGTTATTTCTGAGGCCTCTCTTCTGTTCCATTGGTCTATATATCTGTTTTGGTACTAGTATCATGCTGTTTTGATTACTGTAGCCTTGTAGTATAGTTTGAAGTCAGGTAGCATGATGCCTCCAGCTTTGTTCTTTTTGCTTAGGATTGTCTTGGCTATACAGGTTATTTTTTGGTTCCATATGAAATTTAAAGTAGTTTTTTCTAATTCTGTGAAGAAAATCAGTGGTAGCTTGATGGGGATAGCATTGAATCTATAAATTACTTTGGGTGGTATGGCCATTTTCATGATATTGATTCTTCTTATCCATGAGCATGGAATGTTTTTCCATTTGTTTGTGTCCTCCCTTATTTCGTTTGTATTTCTCCTTGAAGAAGTCTTTCACATCCCTTGTAAGTTATATTCCTAGGTATTGTATTCTCTTTGTAGCAATTGTGAATGGGAGTCATGATTTGGCTCTCTGTTAAGACTAACAATCAACTTCTTAACAGAAACAATGGCAGCCAGAAGATAGTGGAATGATATATTTAATGTGCTAAAAGAAAATAAGTGCCTACTACAACTCTATATCCAGTGAATATTTAAAAATAAAGGTTGTTTCAGACTAAAAAGAAAAAAAAAGAAAGAAAAGATAACCTGAGTGAATTGATCATTAGACGTCCCACACTAAAAGAAATACTATAGGGAGTACTTACGCAGAAGGAAAATTATCTCAGATGGAACACAAAAATGCAAGAAAGAATGAAGAACACCAAAAATAGTGACTATGTGGGTGCTACAGATTGAATGATGTTTATGTCCCCCCACCAAAGTAATATGGTGAAGCCCTGACCCCTAATGTGGCTATATTTGTAGACAGGGCCTCTGGGAAGAAATTAAGATTAAATGAGGTCATAAGAGTGGAATCCCGATCTGACATGATTAGTGTCCTCTGAAGAAAGAACTTCCTCTTTCCCCCTCCACACATGCACACAGAGGCAAGACCATGTGAGCACACAGCAGGCAGGCAGCCAACTGCTACCCAAGGGGAGAGTCCTCACCAGACACCATCCCTGCTGACACCTTGATCTTGGCCTTCCCAATTTCCAGAACTGTGAAAAAATTAATTTCTATTGTTTAATCCACCAGATTATGGTATTTCATTATGACAGCAACCCAAGCAGACTACGACAGTGGGTAGACCTCAGTGAATATTGACAGTTCCAACAAATAATAATAATGTCTTGTGGAGGTTAAAAATGTGTTCAGAATTTAAATGCATGACAACAATAATACAAAGTTAGTGAGTGGTAAATCAAGTTCATGTTTTAAGATTCTAACATTATTATGGAAGTGATAAAATTAATCATTTGGATTTTAATAATTTAAGAATGCAAGCTATAATCTCTGTAGTAACCATTTTAAAATAATTAGAGGATGTATAACTAACAATATAGAAAAAAGTACTATAATAAAAGATATTTGATTAATCCAAAGGAAGGCAAGAAATGAGAGAAAAGGACACTTAAAACAGGTGGGCCAAAATAAGAGGCTTATTTTGGCTCATGATTCTGGAGGCTACAGTTGCCAGATCTGATCATCTTCTGATGAGAGCCACACGTTTCATCACCAGATGCATGCAAAAAAGGCAAAACACAAGGGCAGTTTCACTTTATAGCACCTTGTTCTTGTGGCAATTAATCCAGTCTCATGAAAGTGAGAACTCCCACATTCATGAGAATTTACCCAGTCTCATGAGAACAGCATTAATCCTCTTAACATCCCAATCACCTTTTTATTTAAAACAGGTGGGTCAAATTAAAAAAAAACTAATATAGGAGGTATCAATCAAATGCATCAGTAATTACATCAAATACAAGTGGACTAAATATGACAATTAAAGGAGTGTCAGGATGTATTTTTTACCTATGTGTTTACAAGGAGATGCATGCTAACTCCAAAATCCTTAGCAGGATGCCTGGCATATGGTGTCCTCAAAAAGGAGCTGGTATTGAAAGCCATAATTAATACTATTGTGAATGGAATTACCTGAGGAACCAGGATGAAAGTTTTTCAGAAGACATACAAAAAGGGACATGGCTAGCTCACAATTGTGCCCATTACTGGTCCACCCAGTAGACATTAAATTCACTCCATGAAGGCATAATATGAATTAAAACCAAATGTTACATGCTTTGCTTATTAAAAATTTCCCTTATTCAAAGATGGTATTATATCAGTAGAATTTTACACTGTGTTCAAACAACTGATTTATACATGAGAATTTTGAGGAAGTTCTTTATTCCATGGTGACCATTTATCGATTTTAGTTACTTCTCTAAAACAAGATTTGTTTCTTAGTTAACTAGACCTTAAAGAGCTTGGAAGTCAATATGGTGATAGTTATAGTAAAGTACTGCTCCCAATATTTGAGGCTTATTGCATAATCCAGTATCATGCTTCAAAAGCAATCTACACAAATCAGTGAACAGTCTTCTTCCATTGCAAATCTAACTTTAATTAGAAAAAGTTTCCATCATTTCTTCAGGAAATTTTGGAATTAAATGTTTAAAATTTCAAGAAAAGAGTAAGTCTTTTTTATTTTTTACTTTGAAAAAATTCAAACTGCAGGAAACTTACAGAAAAGTTGCATGAATATAACAATAAACTCTTAACCCTGATTTACTAATTTCTGCTGTTTTGCCACATTTGCTTTATATTTTTCTCTGTCCACACATAAGTATACACATGCATGTGTGCATATATAGGTCTGTGCAGCAGTTATTATTATTTTGCTGAGGCTTTTGAAAATAAATTTCAGACATCATTACTTTTTGCCACTAAATATTTCCATTTATATTTCTAAGAACAAGGAAATTTTCTTACATAGCTACAACATAATTGTCAAATTTGGGAAATTTAAAATGATACACTACACGTAACTAATCAAGTCAATATTTAAATTTTGAAATCCAGTTTATATATCATGTTGTCAGAGAAAACTTTCTTGCCCCCCCTTCCTTCCTACTCATTTTTATTGAGTCTTCTCTAACCCCTAGACTTTTGATATTATTTTATTGTCATGCTTGCCACAGTCCAATACATTTCCTCTTACGTCTTCTCTCCTATCTGGCCATGGCATCCTAGGGGGCAGTAACCAGGTTTTGCTTATTTTTGCATCTCCGGTTCCTTGTACAATGCCCAGCACCTTGAAGATCCCCAGCAATGTTTTCCGAATGAATGAAACGGATGCATCATATATACTTTCTTTGCTTCTTTGTCTCTTTGTCCAAAACACGTTTATATCACTGATTTATATTTAACTTGTGGTCACCTTAAATATCTTGTTCTTTCTCTACTATATTATTTAGTCTTACTATATTACTACATACTCACCATAAAATTTTCAGTTTGTTTGTTCATTTCTAATTAAATTCAATATTTCCAGCTTCTGCCCAATGAGCAGTTACTACCATATAACCAGTTACATTATAAAACTAATATTTTTGAAGACACATGAATGATAAGGAGGCATCTCATAAAAATTATAAACAAGTAATTATGTATCAAGCAAAAAAAATAGACGTCCAAATTAATATTAGTGGTTTATATCCTTGGCTTTCAATCTGACATAACTCTTCTTCCCTATCCTTTTCACATAAGCAGAAAAAGGATTGGTGAAGGGGTTGGAAAGGGGGAGAAGAGGAGGAGAAAATATTGCTATAGTTAGTACTAAAACCGAGACTTGTGTCAACACAGATGTCATTTGGAAGTACACAGTCCCCAGCTAAGTATGACAAAGAAGAAAGTAAATGTTAAGTAGTGGCTTCCATCTACTCTAATATGGCTTGGCTCTGTGTCCCAACCCAAATCTCACCTTGAATGGTAATAATCCCAATGTGTCAAGGGTGGGACCAGGTGGAGATAATTGAAACAAAGGGTTGGTTTTCCCCATGCAGTTCTTATGAAAGTGGGTTAGTTCTCACAAGATCTGATGGTTTTATAAGGGGCTTCCCCATTCACTGGGCACTCATTCTCTCTCCTGCCACCCTGTGAAGAGGTTCCTTCTGACATGATTATAAGTTTCCTGAGGCCTCCCCAGCCATGCAGAACTGTGAGTCAATTAAACCTCTTTCCTTTATAAATTACCCAGTTTCGGGCAGTTCCTTATAGCAGCATGAGAATGGACTAATACATATCCCAATGTTCTGTATCTAAAAATTCCAACAATGAACATTCATTTAATTGCTACTATTTTCCAATTCTCTGATAAATTTGATCATATATTTTATCTTGCTCTATCTTCACAGCCAACCTGCAGCATTATCACAATTATAGATTTGAAGACATAACTGTATTATAGCATCTCATTGAGTCTAAATCAACTTTGATTGCCATTATTTATGTTCCACTAAGAAAGAAATAAAAATGCTGAACTTTAAACTACAACAACATGCCAACATGTCATTGATTATAAAATGAGTCTCAATTTCAGACAAGTTAAAACATGTCTTCGAATGGATGAAATAAGTGGTAGAGGTAGGACTTGAACCAATATCTGTCCATTTTCCTGCTCAGCACAAATTCTACTTCCATAGTGTCAAAGTCAGATACTTCATGTTTGTGTCCAGACAGGTTGATGTTGGACATTGCTGATTCCTAAGTCTGGGTGGCTCTGAAAGGAAAATGACATTTCTGACCATTCGCCCAGGTGAGAAAGATCCGGGTTTGCCTCCTTGGAGGCGATGAACATTCCAGGCCTAACAGACACTAGAAAGAAGGCAATGGAAATTCCAGGCCACCGGAAAGAAGGCAATGATTGCCTGACCAGCACATGGGAGAGACATCATTTTCCCTATATTCCTTACAGTGTGACTGAGAGTTATAGGCAATGGATCTTGCACCTGAAGGCCTAGACACAGAAAAGTTCAGGACTCACCCAGCAGTGCAATCCATCATGCACAGCATTGAAACTGAAACGTGCAGTTTCTCACCCCCAGGCCTGGCTGAGTCCACGTTGGCATGCTGCTTTCTCTGCACAACTGTGATTCTTGCTGAATAATTGAAGCCCAGGCTTTGTCCATACCAGGGATATTACTGCTTGATTTTGTGATCCCAGAGGGACAGCTGCAAACTGCTGATGCCTGTGCTGGTGCTGAAATTGCTACAGAATGTGGGAATTTTTTGAGTTTCATGTTGGAAAATCACCAGGCATTGCTCTGGAAAGTGGGAGCTTCTTAGAGGTTTAAAAAAAAGGTTCAGGAGTATATAGGTGGGAGGGATGAGAGGTTAATGAGATGCTTTTCTGCAAGGCAAGATTGCATCTGAGCAATAAATTGTAAAAAAATTAATTATAAATGGAATAACCCAGCCCCGAAGGAATTGAGATAATGCAGAATAAGTTCCCGCTAATGGAAAGATGTGAATTTTAATACACACACCATACCAGAGTAATACTGTACACATTGACGGATTATAAAAAAACATGCTTTATTCCCCCACCTTACCCCAAGAAAAGGGGGAAAAGTATCACAAAGGCTGAGTTACAAATGACAACTTCAAACATAAATCCCCCAGATGTGAATTCATAAATGCAATAGGCTGGCTGCAGTATCATCCTGTGAATAAGGCCTGTGATCTCCGCCTTGCAGTTCCCCAAGTGGGTCACAGAACATAGTCTTATCCAGCAGCAGAGCTTGCGTTCTTTACCATATGCATCTGCAAATATCTTTCCAAAATGTTTAGCAGTCGTTGCTCACAGAAATAGAATTGCTCAAATATCTGTGATTTTATCATGTCAAAAAATATTTTGAAACAGAGGTACAGAAAGATTCAATGACTTGGCTGAGTGCAGTGGCTCACACCTGTGGGATCACACATGTAATCTCAGCACTTTGGGAGGCTGAGGCGGGCAGATCACCTGAGGTCAGGAGTTCGAGACCAGCCTGGCCAACATGGCGAAACCTAAAAATACAAAAATTAGCTGGGTATAGTGATAGGTACCTGTAACCCCAGCTACTCGGGAGGCTGAGGCAGGAGAATCACTTGAACCCGGGAGGCGGAGGTTACAGTGAGCTGAGATCGTGTCATTGCACTCCAGCCTGGGCAACAGAGTGAGACTCTGTCTCAAAAAACCAAAAAACAAAACAAGCAAACAAAAAGATTCAATGACTTGCCTTAACAAAAGCACATAAACTTGAATTCATCAAATTCTCAGTTTTAGGCAAAAGAACATAAACAAAACATATCTCCCTGATTGGTGGCAAAGAACCTGAAGGGAAAATAGAATTCTGGAGTTTGCTTTTCAAACCCAAATTATAAAAAGACACAAAACAGCTGACTCCCAAACAAGATGTGGAAAAGCCACTCTCTCATATTCCTCTTTTTTCCCTCTATAATCTCATGGCCATTAACAAAGTGCACAATTACATATCAATCTTGCCTATCTAACATGAAAAGAAAGCTTTAATTTGTCTTTCAAAAGATAGTAGCTATGACAGTTCATAAATGTGTGAATTAGTAAGAAATTCATTTGATGGAGGAGGCAAATGAAAAAACCAGGGTGCTGAGATTCTGGAATTTTGTTCGAAGTCCTGTTTTCTGTGGAAGGGGGAGGCCTGAATTTGAAGCAAGGAGATGTGGGTTCAAATCCCATCTCTCAAGCCTGGCACTTCATTTACCCACTCTGTGCCCCAAGACTCTTCAGTGATATGGCAGAGTAAAAACTTCCCACTGCCCATTCTTGTTGACACAGGAAAATTGAATGGTGAAAGCTCTTAGCACAGAACTTGGTCTCAATAAGTGTGAGTTGACCTGGTAGCCAAAAAGAAATTTATTTCGCAGATTGCAAAAAGCACTGTTTGAGGGGCAGCCTTATATAGGAATCATTCATTACAATATATTGTCACCAAGAAAAAGTTCTAATTTTCTGGGAGGCAAAGAATTAACAACACAGGGGGAAAAAAAATCTCTTATTTTATTTTAATCGATCTGCTTTTGGTGTGGATTGGGTTTGAGGTTTAAGTTTGTTTTTGAATTTGTGTGCATGCACATGTGTGGTGCCTACTAAATGTTAGGGGCTCAGTAAATATTAGGTTGGTGCAAAAGTAGTTGCAGTTTTTGCCGTTACTTTTATTAACAAAACCACAATTACTTTTGCACCAATCTCCTATTTGTTGAATGGAATTAAAAGGGGGAAGAATTTGGTCAGCTATTTTGTCTACCCTGTAATGAATTATGCAGGAACCCCCCTGCCCTCTATGAGTAGTTTCACTTTCTGCAGTTTCAGTTATCCATAATCAACTAAGGTTCCAAAATATTAGATGAAAAAGTTCAGAAATAAATGATTCATAAGTTTTAAGTTTCATGTCATTCTGAACAATATGATGAAATCTCACCCCATCCTGATCTGTCCACCTGGGTCGTGAATCCTCCCTCTGTCCAATGTCTCCACGCTGTAGACACTCTCTGCCCCGAGTCACTTAAGAGCTGGCTTGGCTATCACATCTACTGTCAAGGTATCTCAGTGCTTGTGTTCAAGAAATCCTTATTTTACTTAATATGGGCCCAAAACACAAGAATAGTGATGCTGGCAATTCAGATAGGCCAAAGAGAAGCTGCAAGGTGCTTCCTTTAAGTGAAAAGGTGAAAGCTCTCAACTGAAAGGAAAGAAAAAAAAAATCACATGCTGAGGCTGCTGAGATCTATGGT
This sequence comes from Chlorocebus sabaeus, assembly GCF_047675955.1. Taxonomy (NCBI): domain Eukaryota; kingdom Metazoa; phylum Chordata; class Mammalia; order Primates; family Cercopithecidae; genus Chlorocebus; species Chlorocebus sabaeus. The sequence goes on from NC_132911.1 coordinate 69,632,830, forward strand.
AAGAACAAATCTTCTGTCTGTGAAATTGTGAAAAGGGAAAAAGAAGTTTGTGCTAGTTTTGCTGTCACACTTCAAACTGCAAAAGCTACAGCCACAGTGGGTGATAAGTGTTTAGTTAAGATGAAAAAGGCATTATGTTTGTGGGTGGAAGACATGAACAGAACATGTTCCAATTGAGAGCAATCAGGTTCGGTGCTATCCACAGTTTCAGGCCTCCACTGAGGATCTTGGAACATATTCAGACAAGTGGGGACTTCTGAATTCTGGGGTCTTCTGTATTCCCAGGACTTATCACAATTCTGTGTATATATTCCATTTTCAATGAATATTTGTTACATTACTAAATACTCATTTTTTTGTTTTTAAAATAATAATTTTTCAAGGTCTTTTCTATTACATTTTATACTACCTTTCTAAATTTCATTTCACTGCCAGTGCCTTCTCCCTTTATAGAAGTTATGGCCTTTCTGTAGCAAATGGAAAATACATACCCCTGTCTGACCTTCAGTATTTTAGAAAACTGTGTTGTTTTGTCAATATCACAAGTACTGCCCACAATACAATATTTTGTCCAATTGTCTCCCAGTTTTATTATCTCCCAACTCTTTTCACCATAATAACTCATGTCCCTGAGCTTCTGGTACCTTATGCAGCCAGCCCTGTAGAGGTTCCAAGAGCATGTGAGTCCTTCCAACCTCTTGACCCAGTTCCACAACTTAAATTTAACCTGTTTCCTCGCCCACCATCCACCTGCACATTCAAAGAAAACAAGAACATAAATAACATAAATGCCATATAGCAAAAAGAAGGAAGAACTCCCACCTTTAATTGTCCCCTAATCACAAAAGACACTGTCAGAATTCTCTGAGCCCAAAGGGAATGCCAAATGCATCAGATGAGTGAGGGCTTCAGGAGGATATGGGAGCTGGAAAAGAGAAGCAATCATGAGTCATTTAGTAGCTGTGACCCTGGGCAAGTCACTGCCTCTCACTGTCTCAAGTTTCTCATCTTAAAATGGACATAATACTAGTACCCAACTGATAGGGTTGTTATGAAAATATAAAGAGGTTTGTATTTTAAAATACTTAGAACCAGGCACTTTGTAAGTTAGATATATATATGTGTGTGTACATATATACACACATATATACTTTATATATACACACATATATATATAAAGGTACCAAATTAATGAGAAAGAGATATTTTTAAAAGTCCTTTGCAGTTGCCCTGTAAGACACTGTATTCACAACTGCCCACAAACAATTACCACAGAATACAATCATCAGACCCAATCACTGCAATATTCTGAATGTTTATGTCCTCCCAAAATTCCTATATTGAAATCCTCACCCTCAAGATGATGGTATTAGGAGGTGGGGCCTTGGGGAGGTGATTAGGTCATGGGAGTGGAGCCCTCATGAATGGAATGAGCACTCTTAAAAAAGAGGCCTGAGAAAGACCCTTCACCCTTTCCATCATGTAAGGTGAGGGTAATAAGAAGGTTGTTTATAAGGAATGGTCTTTTGCCAGACACCAGGCCTGTGTGCATCTTGATTTTGGACTTCTTAGCCTCTAGAGCTGTGAGAAATCAATACCTGTTGTTCATAAGCCATGCAGTCTATAGTACTTTGTTACAGCATCATGATATGGTTTGAAAGTGTCCCCCAAAAGTTCACATATTGGAAACTTGGTCTCCAAAACAGCAGTGTTGAGAGGTGGGACCTTTGGCAAGTGATTGGGTCATAAAGGCTTGTTCGTGGATTGATAAGTTATCGAGGGGATGGATTAGTTATCACAAGACTACGTCTGTCATAAAAGCCACTATGGACATCTCTTGTGAGCCACCTCACCACGTGTCACCTTGTGCCATTAGGGACTCTGCAGAGTCCCCATTCTCAAGGACACACTCAGCAGATGTAGCCCCTCAAATTTGTACTTCCCAGCCTCCAGAACTATAAGACATACATTTTTTCTTTATAAATTACCCAGTCTCAGGTATAATTGCTATTCAATTACAGCAACAGAAAATGGACTAAGACAGAGCCCAAACAAAGACAGTCACTCTGTGGCTACAAGGGGGAAAGGGTGGAGACAAAGCTTGTTCAAGGCCCTATTTGAAATGAGATGGAGACAAGGATGCTAAAAATCCCCTACATTCAGCTAACATGCGTAACTTCTGCTTCTTTACCAGTGACGGTTCTACTCCTACTCAAATCCTCCTGCCTCTTGGAAAAAAAATTACCAAGATATTCGGTCATCAAATTGACCCTGCTTCTTGAGAGCATTCCATCCAAAACCAACCTCAGTTTCTTTAAATACTCCTTAGAATCACCCAGCACAAGCCCAGATCCTACAATCCACCCCTCCCAAGTCCCTCTTAGCAAGTCAATTTAAGGCTTTCCCACTTGCACTCTCCCTGCTGCCACAAGCTAAGGAAACTTGACTTTGTTCTGATTCTAGGTGTGTTCTTGGTGTTCTTTGCCTGATGGGCCATAAAATAATACCTCTAACAACAAAAAAACAACAGCTATTACTTCTTGAGTGTTTACTCTGTGCCAGAGACTTTCTAAAGTCTATACATATATTAACTTCTAATCCCTACAGCAATCTATATCCTGGACATAGAGAAGTAACTTCTGTAGCAAGTAGAGAAGCAAGAATTCAGACCCAGGTCTGTCTGACACAGAACTGGTGCTCTTAGGCAATGCATTCTGCTGCCTCTTGAATAGAGGGCAGTTGCCCAGGGCCGGTTTAATATCTTCTGTATCCTACATTGAAATTGAGTACAGCTTGCCCCAATTCTGCTTGATTATTTCCCAGCTCATGTTTATGTTCAAAGGGATGGGAAAGATAAAAAGAGAATAAGTCATCTCACCACATGGAATATACTTTTCATTTTGCACTCATATAAACTTGAAAGGGGGGCTATTGGTTTTAAATTTGAAGCTGAGAACAACTTCTCAGCTGAGGGAGCAGAACAACCCAGAGAGGACAGTGAAATCCAGGAGAGCTGATTTAGTCCTGGCTGCAACCCTTCTAACAATGTGAACTTTAGGCAAGCCCTTTAACCTCTCTGAAGCTTGTTCTTCTATTCTGTAAAATAGATACAATAACGCCTGCCTCAATGTGAGGCAGTGAAGTGCTTGATACTTAAAACCAGTGGGCATATGAAAGCTATTATGGCTACCATCATGAAACGTAGTGATTCTCAGTACCCCACAAAGATGGTTTGCAGTGGCTGACACCGCTTGATAAATCATAAAAGGCCCAGATGTGTCCTTCTAATGTTCACTAAGGGTCATAGAGGCTGTCAGAGCCAGGGATGAGGACAGGGAAGGGAAGGCAAGAAGAAAGGAACTGTTTAAAAAGAGGAAAGAGTCTTGTTTGAGATCCTGTGCCTACTCATCCTACAGGCCAACACCACAGAGAAACGAAATAACAATATTCTGGGAACAGGACATTCTAATTTTTGGATACCATTCTTATTCAAACCAGGAGAGACTTTGGTTCATACCCCCACTGGACAACAACAAATTTTCCTCTTCATGATAATCCTGGAGACTTCACAGACAGGCTTCAGAAAGAGAAAGAAAAAAAATATATCTACATGCATGAGTGTGTGTACACATCTATACATCAGAAAAGAAAGCTACAATGACTACCAGCAAATGAACAACTCCCTGTATTTACTACAAACCTCTCTTTAACAAACTGCAGCCTATTCATTAAATGGGAGGGAAAAAATATGAGGACAGGAAATGGAAAGGGGCAGAAAAGTGAGGAGGAGACGAGTGGGTAAAAGAAACCACTTTGCTTCTAACGTAGTGCAGTAAGATATAAATACAATCAAAGGGGTTAATCTAATCCCTTTGTGAAGCACTGAGTCAGAGAACAAGACAAAAACAAACCCGTGATCTGGAACTTCTCGAGCCCCCACTCGGGGGGATTAATGAGGAGTACACGGCTGTGAAATTACGTGTTCTCTGAGTCAGGAAAATGGTCCTACTGGTGCATGACCTTGAAATGAGGGGACGCAAACTTCACCTGATCCACAATTATGAAGCCCAAAAAGGAGGGGCTCGGGGAAAAGGGAGGATGTGGAAAAGAGGCTGTCCAAATGTTCGGGATATGAAAATCCACAAATCTCAACCAACCCTTGGCTTGCAGGGGGATCTAAACACAACATAAAATATTCAGAGGACTTTAAAAGGACACTGGCATTTGTGAGAAAGCATTAGGAGGCAATCCTGTCCTCTTTATTTACATGAAGTAGATATTTTGTGGCTGTTGTTATGGACTTAGTGATGTTAGTCTCTGTTCAATTTTCCCTTTGCTATGAAAAATTGTTGCGAGATGATTTCTAGTCTTAGCTGCTTTACATGACAGTATTATCAAGGATTCATCAAGAGGCCATCTGTCGAATTTATGAAAAAAATATGCAAAAACAAAACAGATGAAAAGGAAAGAGCAAGACAGACTGGTCCAGGGGAAGATAGATGTGGCAGCATGTGCCTCCGTGTGAAAATTACAACATTTAAATACTGCGGAATAAATTACTGTGCCAAAAAATTAGTGATGCTCTCCCACTTCAGACGCTACCCTTACCATAAGAACATAATGAAACAGATCACATATCAAATCACCCTTTCCTCAGACCATTATTATATTCTAATGAAAAATTAGGAGAGGAGAGACACATAAACCTCAAATGGGAGGGATGAAAATGAGCCAGATTTGCTCTAGTATTGAGCCATGAGAAGCTTCTCCAAAATGCACAGTCCATATGGAAATAAGAGCTTTCCTCCACTATTTATTAGAAAGTCAATAAAATAAATTACAGATTGTGTGAAAAACTGAAATAATATATATTAAGATGACAACGAGGCTGGCCAAGCTTACACCCAAATTAGATGGGCTGTAAAAACAATGTATTTCAGAAAGGAAATAGGAAGGAGGCAGAGAAACGCATCTGGATACAAATGGCCAGTGCTGCAGGTGGCGCCCCCTGAAGGCAAGACGCAGAACCACAAGTACATACTGTTCACTCTTTCCTGAGGAAGAAGGACCCAGGAGCAACTTGGTCAGATCCGCGCCCCGCTGGCACTGACTCCTGACTGACCAGAAATGGGGTAGCTCCCTTTAGGCTCTATTTCCAGCCCACAACCGTCAGAGCAGCTTCCTCCACCCCTAGGGGGCGGTCGTCCTCATTTCCTTCCATTTCATCCTTCCATCCTAGAGTTTAATCTGTAGGAAAACTTCTATTCCCTTCCCTTAGGAAGATATTTAATAGTATTGGTAATAATATATTATTATTAATTTCACACTATCAGTAAGATAATAATTGACACCCACTCCTAGATTTCAAAGAAGAGCAAAGTCCTATCTCATCATGAGCCAATGAGGGTAATAAACCTACAATGGAAAAGTACGAAAAAGAATAGCATGCTGTAACAGTAGCCTAAGTGCATTAACCAATCTAACCTCACACAAGCCCTGTGAGAGAATTACTATTTATCAATGGTCCCCATTGTACAGATAGGAAAATGGAATCACTGACAGGTGTAAGTACCCCATACAAGGTCACATAGCCAATAAGTAATGGTGCGGGGATTGGAACCCAGACGGTTGGGTTCAGAGCACAGGCTGTAATCTACCAAGAACTGCAACACCTCCCACTAGAAAAGCATCCCTGTGGTACCTCATTGTGCTTGCAAGGTTACAAATTGTTCAATCAACAGATATAAGAATAAAAACTGTCTCTATGAAATAAGGTTGGGCTATATCATCTCTCAGACAATTAGAAACCATATGTAAATAGGTATCCTTCACTCATCAGAAAGAGAGCAAACCATAATCCTAAGAAGCCCTGGCTCTCTCTCCTAGTTTGCTCTCTTTCTGTTGAGTGAAGGATATCTATTTAAAGGTGTTTTCTTCCCTCTATTATGGGACTAAAGAAAATGAGGTAATAATAATAAAGAATACTATGTCAACAAAGGGTTAAAGGTAAGGCGTGATACCCAAAGGTCTGGTTTAAGGAAACTTCTTGGAACTAAATTAGGTCCTCCCAAGACGCTCTTCATTTTGCTTTTTTCTTGAAATGTTTTAGACCTAGGATATATTCAGAGTTTGTAGAAATTTTATCAACACAACCAAAAGATCTCTAATCTACATTGAACAACTGATCAAAGACTTCGTATCTGAACTAAATATTGTGTGTATTTGCTATAGCAAATAATTACAATAGAACAAATAACACTATTTTGGAAATGAAAAATAATTTCAGCGTTTGAAATATGCAAATAGCATACATAACCTCCATAAGAATATATTATTTGTGCTGGTCCTTGTAAGAAATTTAAGTAGAAATTTTCTTCTATTTTCAACATAAAGAGAAAGTTAACCAACTTCAATTAAGTACCCTTTTTTTCCTAACTTTCACTTTTGATGGAATTATTATTTATTATCTGTAAATTAACACTGGAGTTCAAGAAGCTTGCTGGTCTCAACTTACCTGCTACTGATGGCAATGAGAGATTAACCACTTCTCATTCGGAAATTCACCAGTCAGATAATAGAAACATCTCAGCCATAGCAAGATGGGGTGTCAGTTGTCCCTTCCTCTCTCCTTTTATTCTGCCTTTCATGTAAGCATAGCAGACATTAATGACACTTCCTGAACATATAAAAATAAATTTTAAATAATTTTAAATTTTTTTTTTAATTATAAATATAGTGGGATTATACTCATTGGTCATCTAATATAAGCCCAGCCCTTAATCTTAAATTAATTTCTATCCAAAATGACCTCAAAACTTGGGACAAGGTTATAGATTGGCCCTTTCACACATGCTGCTAACAAGTTATTTGGCTTGATAAATCAAAATATCAACACTAATATAAGTAACTTAGACTGAGCCAGAGCTTTCCAGTATGTGAATTAACTAAGACACAGCAAAACTATTTCCAGCTATCTCGGTGGCTTCCCTCAGACAAATTTAAAAATGGATAGGCACACAAAATACTTTATTTATCTGCCATGTTTATCCAAACATGTTCCTTCTCAATTCTCCTGTTCCTCGTCTGTCCCCAGACTAGGAGCCACCTTGATGGCCAGACACAGACCATGCATACATCTCCTCATAAATAGGACTCTGGCTACCCCAGATCCCAGTACCTGGTATGACTCTCCACCCAGAAATTATTTGGTAACTGAAATTTTTATTGATTTGAATAGGTGCATAAGAACGAGTTTGCTCATTGAATTCCAGCCTGAGATAACTTGCCTGTCCTTGACCCAGAGACCTCTCAAAGACCTTGAAGAGGTATCTAGTACGTAGGAATACATGCTGCTAGCGTTAGATATACATCACGCTGCACAGCTATCTCTAAAATACTAGCTCTTCTTGCTCTTCTATTATTTCAACTGTGCTTTACTTCTGCCTCTACTTACTCTTTCATTTCAGTCATTAAATCAGAAGTTTATATTTGATAGGCCTTCATTCAGATGTATATTTGGAGCAGTTAATAATGATGTTTTCCTCTTCTGGAATGCCCTTATATTTTTCATCCATCAACCCATCTTCCTGGTCTCTTTCTAAATTAAGCTCCTCCGGGATGCATTCATTGGTCACCTTAATCCACAATGCTTGCTACACTCTATTGTCAGGTATTATTTTTTTCTCACAAAAACAATCCAAAGAGCTATTTAAGTATCCTTTATACACAGGGCCATATCCAGGTAAGTGTTCAATATGTCTGTTGAATTTAAGCAAATTGATTCATTGTTTGTTACTGATCTATTTAAATAAAATTCATTTATAACATTTATAATTTAGTTAATTTATAACATTTTTCCTATGTGAATAAAAAAGTAAGTCACGCAGCTATCCTTAAACTTATAACAGGGAAAAAATATACAACATAATAGGCATTTCTAACTTAATATGTACTACTGAGAACTCTTAATTTTTATACCCAGGAACTATTCCACTCTCAGCATGCATTATCTGTAAAAATGTCACCATCATCAACTTAGCCAGTTTCTTAAGCCAAATATCTTGTATCATCCGTGCCTCCCTCTCTCATTGCTAACTCATTCTTGGCATTTACGAATGCCCTTGTTATGTGACACCATCTATAAAATGAGAAGAATGATATTTACTAGCTTCTATTATGGTGAAGGCTGTGATGTCTCTTCTGCACAAACAGCTTTTCACCAGAAAAGTTTACAAAATAAAAAATAGATTATTATTGTAACAGTGAGGACTGCACAGAAACTAAAGATAACCTTCCAAAATGCTTAAAGGTACTATACTTCCTTTGGGGTATTTTATGAAACATACTAACCTTAAATTTTGAAGAATCAAAGAGATCTCCTCTAAGAATATCCTGTAGACGTAGTTGTAATAAACTCTTACATTTGTACGGTACTAAGCATTTGTCAGTCCTATCCTTATTAATGGCAACATCTCATGTTTATATAGCAATTCACAATGTGCTCATCAAGTGCTTCCCCCTTACCATGGCACCATGACACCGATTTCACTGTTTTACAGATGGAGGTGCTGGTTAACTTGCCCAGGGCCACTTAGTGTGCCAGTGCTAAAATTCACCCCACGACCTCAGTTTCTTAATGCCTGGGAGGGAGCACACTTTACTAGAACCTTCCCTGGGCAATTCTTCCCCCTGTGAAATCAGCAGAAGAGTCCAAATATGTGTGTGTATTTGCACGCACACATACATGCATGCACACATGCAATACACATGCATGCCCCTATACACACGTGTGCCCCCACTCACAGGCACACACTCATGTATACACACACACACACACACACACACACTGAGTTTCTTTATGGTTGTCAAAGAATCAGGCTGTTTCAACAGTTCTGCACCACCCCCCAAGTTTAGTGATTTGCCTGCTTTGGTATTTGTTGGTAGACTAGGGTATTTCTTGAGAGGCTTGACAGGAATCATCTGAGATCCCATTAATGCATATTAAATTAGTCACTCAATGCATGACATTGCCCCACAATGGAGTCACTGACACCAATAACCAAGGCCGCTCCTCCCCAGGCCCCTTGGCTTGGCTTGGCTTACACAGGAGAGAGAACTCGGGGGAAGTAGGGAGTGAAGACAGAGCTATGAGGCAAATATCCTGAGTGGCAGTCCAGCCTTGGCTTGCACTTGAGTCCATTTTGTTCATTTTAAAGTGATTGTCCTTTGTAGAACAAATCTCTTCTGATCTGTGCCTGCTCAGCATGTGGAGAGGAGGCTGGGGAGAGTTGGTGTTATCTTAAATAACTGTTACACCAAATAAACACACTATGCACACCCCTCAGCATTATAGAAGTGGAAAATAAATCATCACCAAAAAGCTTATTTTACAAACCCACAAATCATCAGAAATATAAATGCTTTCCTTTCTATTCTCACGTTTTAATAAAGACTCCCCCCTCTTTTTTTTTCAGACTCACTCAATTACAATATCACTATCAGTTCACATTACAGGTCAGAGATATGGTGCTTAATGTATGAGGAGCCAGTTCTTCTCTCCTAATAGCCTGTCATTCCGGGGATTTGAATGTCAGAATACAGCCTGCCGCAGTAATGCTAGTCGGCAGCCCAATGATGAAAACTTTGGACAAATCATGAAGAACACTCCAGATCCACATCATCGGAAGGTTACCGGGGAGAGCCTTTCATTCCGCTTTGACCCCTTGATCTGACAAGTGACACCTACAAAATGAACAGCTCTCCAACTTAAATTGTTTAACTGTAGCCTGATCAGTTTTATTATCTTGCTAATCCAGATATCAGCCGTTTCATCAGAATGGAAGATATGCATATCATGAATTATTTTGACACGGGGACCTTTTAATTTTTGCCAGCAATATTTCACTGCCCCAATCAGGGCCTGCAGTCACTGATGCCGTTCGCCTCCTGGGACGTCAGCGGACAGCGCACTCCTGACAGCACCAAATCATCCGGGAGCTGTAACGAGCCATTGCTGCGATTATTATTATCTCTCATAGTCATGCATTTCATTACAGCACAGGCAGCCAGGGGCTTGGGTTTCAGGGCAGTCTTCTTCAGGAATCTCTGCCATTTTATGGGTATGCCAAGCTCTGGGGTATAATTTCCCTTTTCTTTCCCCTCAATAGACAAGGCGAGGTGAATTTCTAATAAAAACAAACCCTAGGTAGGGACTGCAGGAAGAGCGAGTTCAGTACAGGACATTAAGCAGCGGTGAGGCAGCCTGAATGGCCCACTTGAAGTTTATGAAAGCAGTGGTTAATCAGCAATATGGTTTGCTACAGAGAAAAATAAAGAAGAGTTTATCCTGGAGTCAGGGGAAAACGCTCCTTTCTAAACTGCAAAGTGCTAAGAATGCTTTCTTAAGAAAAACTCCCTTCTTCCCTTAGATGGGTTTCTTAATTTCCCTCTCCCTTGATAACCATTTTCTTCCTCTGCTTGTCCATTCTAAGAGGATCCATCTCCACTCCAAGCCTGAACTGCATTGTCTGCTTTCACCGAATTGTGCTTTGGCATTATGCCATAACTTCACTGAGCAGTCTAAGGAAACTCACTGTTGTATTTACTCTAAAGCTGTTATAGATCTTGTCAATCAATACGTTACATAACACATTCTTTGAGAGTACCCATGAGAGAAAGTTTCCCCTAGTCTCATGAACAACTAATCCATGTTAACTTTGGGGGCACTGTGAATCATATAATTTATGGTTTCCTTCCTTGCAATGGCTGCTAGAAACCTCAAAACTAAATTTGCTGTTCTTTTAAAAATTAAACATAGAACTATCTTATGGTCCAGCAATTCCATTTCTGGGTATATACTCAAAAGAATTGAAAGCAGAGACTTAAACAGGTATTTCTCCACCCATGCTCATAACAGCATTATTCACAACAGTCAAAAAGTAGAAAAATCCAGTGTTCATCAACAGAGGAATGGATAAACAAAATGCAGTATATAATGTAACTGAATGTTATTCAGTCTTAAAAAAAGAAGGAAATTGGCCCGGCATGGCGGCTCACACCTGTAATCTCAAGGCGGGTGGATCACCTAAGGTCAGGAATTCGAGACTAGCTTGTCTCTACTAAAAATACAAAAATTTGCTGGGTGTGGTGGCAGGTGCCCATAATCCCAGCTACTTGGGAGGCTGAGGCAGGAGAATCACTTGAACCCAGGAGGTGGAGGTTGCAGTGAGCTGAGACCACGCCATTGTACTCCAGCCTTGGAGACAGAGCAAAACTCCATCTCAAAAAAAAAAAGAAAAGGAAGGAAATTCTAACACAAGCTACAGTATAGATGAGCCTTAAGGACATTATGCTAAGAGAAATAAACTAGAAAAAAAAAAAAGACAGATAGCATACTATGCCACTTACATGAGGAACTTAGAGTAGTCAAATTTGTAGAGACAGAAAGTAGAATAGAGATTGCCAGGAACTGGGAAGAGGAAGAAAAGTGAAGTTGTTATTAATGGGTTCAGAGTTTCAGTTTGGGAAGATGAAAAAGTTCTGGAGAAGGATAGTGGTGATGACTGTACCACATTGTGAATGTACTTAATGCCACTGAGCTGTATGCTTGAAAATGATTAAAACTGTAAATTTTATGTTACATATATTTCACCACAATTTTTAAAAACACAAAATTTGCAGCCAACCTCTAACAAATGTAAGGGATCTCCTAGAATGTACATTCTGTACTTATCTCATTAGTGGCTTCATTTATTCTTCCTATACTTACATTATCTTTGCTTTATTTTCCTCGTGAACTTTTAAAAAATATTATTTTATTGTGTGTTACTTTTTATACAATGATTTTTTTCACAAAACAGGAAGGATTTCAATGTTAGAATATATTCAGTCTGGCAAGACAAAGCTGTCGAGTTACTGTGTTGCAAGAGAGTAAAAGAAATGTGTATTTCTGAACCCCGTGCGTGCGTGACACTGAGCTGAGATGGGAAATCTCTCCAAGGTAAGGCTGCTTCTCACATCTCCTTGAGTCAAGGGGTCGATCTGACCCATGCACTACCAGGAGACACTGTATGGTGCATTCCTGGGCCTTTTCCCTCCACCTTGGATCCATCTGTAGCCATCAACCCTTTCCCTGACACAGAGCCAGCCTCAGAGGATGTGAGCTGTACAACCTCCCAGAGCCCCACACTCAGAAGGGCCCTGTGCTTTAGTGCTCTGCTATCAAATATTAAAATTCTTAATAATTTTTTATACAAGGAGCCCTGTATTTTCATTTTACACAGGGCCTCAAAAATCATGTAGCTAGTCTTGCCTCCTGTAGACAGTGAGCATCAGCATCTTAGAGGTAGAAATCCCATCACATTTTTCGTCAAATCCCCAATCCCAACCCAGTGCCTGATAGGCAATTCCATGGGGGATAGTCAGTATAGAGACTGAAACCATATCAAGCCCTTTATTCCACAGTCCTCAACATTCTTTCCTCATAATCGCTTATCAAATCCACTCCAAACAAGGCCTGCAAAGCAGGAAGGGCAAGTCAAGTAGGGGACAGGGAGACTCATTAGTGCAACCACAAAAAAAGAAAGACAGTGTCCTCCATCTTCTCCAGGTTCAAATGCACCTGTGGAAATCACCTGTGATGTGAGGAAGGTGATGTGTGTTACACCCACAGCTTGGGCAGTCATAGCCCAGGTCTCAGCTGCAAGAGGGAACTACATACGGATTTACTCCAGGAAAATCACTATCCATATGATTTTACAAACTCCCCAGAGATGTGATTTAATAACTTCTCTAGGTAAAAACAGCTTAGCCATCCCATCATTCTTCACCGTTTTCCTGGGAGGTAAGACTTTAATAGTTATCCATTTTAACTAGACAGAAATGCAGAGAGAACAGAGCCATAAGAAAATTGAGAGAAGGAAAAGAAGAAAGAAAAGGAAGGAAGACAGAAATGCAGACAGTTAGGAAGAAAATGGCCATTGTGGATCACGGCTCATGGTTCATGGCTCACTTCAAGTTCAAACAAGGCCCCTAGGACATCAAACTGCCAGTGAAGATTGTCCAGAAGCTGAGGGCTTCCAGATTATTTTATTCACTTCCCAAAACCTAACAAAACGTAAAAAAATTTCAACCAAAGAGTAGCCATTTGGAGTCTTTGGAATGTGTTCATTAACTTCTATTTTCATGAAGATTGGGGCCCAGAGTAAATCAATGGCATTAATTTGAGGCAGAAAAGAGGGAAGAAATAGAAGATTGGGTGTGGAGGGCGACAAGGGGATTGGAGAGGAAATGTCGCCCAGGGCAGCATTTTCTAATTTGCAGACTTGCACTCAGCCATCCCCCACCCACATGCTCATTCTGTTCCTAACAGCATCTTCATCAATTAAGATTCTATGAGACTGGCAAGCTCCAAGATCAACCGTACCATCCACATATTCACTATTCCACTGGCACGGTGAACAATTCCGAATATTAAAAGTAAAGCAACACATTCTGCCATGTCTTTTGTATACAGACAGCTGAAGCTGTGTGAAAGTTTGGCACCAAAAGGCCAAGTACCATATTTTCAGCCACCCACACGCCAAATCCTATAATAACTGCAGACTCTAGATGTGAAATTTTCAGACATTTGCAGCAAAGGAAAACTAATAGTCATGTTTCTTCATGTGCTTCTTTTCTGAACAGGGCAGTTTCTCAATTGTAAAACCTCATCAGTGTAAGCTAAAGAGAACAAAGGGTGCTGCGTAGATCTTTTCACCAGATGTCAAATGATGCTTATTTATTTAAACAGAAACCCCCACTTTGTACATTTGGTTCATTTAGTGGTATGTGCTCTGTAACAAGTATTTTTTATGAATAAAAAGCTGCCACCGGTGTACTTAAGTTACAATAGGGCTTCGGGAAAGTCTGTTAGCTGAGACTAAATATTGCTCTTTTTGCTTTTAGTTGAGATGTAAATTCCACTCCCATCGTCCCCCTATAATAGGGGAAACATTATAGCTAACGCCATACGAAGACTAATAAGTAATCCTTCTTCTGTGGTCAATTCTAGAAGCAAGGATGTTCAGTCTTGCTGTGCTTTTGAAGGCAGATATAGAAGCAACAGAGTATTGATTTTCTCAAAGATAACAACAGAAAACATATTAATTCCCTCCCCTGTGAATATCGGGGCTCCTGTGGCCTGAATGGGCCATAAGAACCTAATGGGTAAGAGCTTATTTTTCCCACTCAGTGAGGATAATAAAATGATTAACCCAAAACTCTTTTGAACTTCAGCAAATAAGAAGGGAGAATGTTAAATATTTCTATACAAGAAGGGACTTGGTGTCCCCCATTCTACCCATCAGAAAAATATATTTTCAGGTCAGATCTCTGTCAAGGAGCTTCCCCACTTGTCAGAAAGGAGGTGTTTGAGTAACCCTCCTATCAATAAGGTGAGAGACAGTTGGACAAAGATGACACCTTGCTGAAGTTAGAAACAGACAAAATGTCTCAGAGATAAGCAAATATATGGAGAAATATTCCCAGATTATCAACTAATCAACTCCACATTCTCCAGATCATAGTGCAAAATGCCAAGCCCCTTAGAAATACAATGGACAAAGAGTATGTTTACCAGGAGAATTCTGAACAAGTACAAAGAGAATCTGAGCATTCTTGGGTAGTTTAAAAGCCCTAATATAAGAAGCAACTTCCCAGCACAGAATGATTTGAGACACAAATGAGGGGAGAAACTAGAAAAGGGTCAACAGCATTCACACAACGTAAAAAGGGGAAATGTGTCTAAACCCAAACAAAGACTGTTCACTTAGTTATGCTTGGTGAAGAGTTTTCCTCGGTTCCTTGATGAGGAGACGTTGGCAGCACTGTATGCCCTTTATGAAGTACAGTACATGATCTTATCTAACATAACTTTTCAGTAACGTGTACACAGCTCTCATTCCCTACTGCTCTTCATCCATACTTAATTTTTCTTTTTCAAACTCAAGTTCAATTAATTAAACTTTGTATTACAGTTAGAAATCTAGACAAAAAGGGGCCAAAATAACGTTCTAGTGAAGATGTGGATATCTTTATTTATCAGATATCCATAGATGAATTATCATAGATATCCATTGGCAGAGTAGCACCACTTTCAGAAAGCTAACTCAGCTTCAATTTCCATCAATACACTGGCTTATATTGCTTTTAAAAATCCACCACTACAGGGTCTGGCGTGGTGGCTGACACCTATAATACCAGCACTTTGGGAAACCAAGGTGGGCGGATCACCAGAGGTAAGGACCAGCCTGGCCACCATGGTGAAATCTCATCTCTACTAAAAATACAAAAAAAAAAAAATAGCTGGGTGTGGTGCTGCGCACCTGTAATCCCAGCTACGCAGGAGGCTGAGGTAGGAGAATTGCTTGAACTCAAAGGTGGAGGTTGCAGTGAGCCAAGATTGCACCACTGCACTCCAGCCTGGGCGACAGAGTGAGGCTCCATCTCAAAAAAAAAGAAAAAAAAAATCCACCACTACAAAACACCTGGAAATATGGATCTTTTTTTAATCCTTTTTTTTTTTTTTTTTTTGAGACGGAGTTTCGCTCTTGTTGCCCAGGCTGGAGTGCAATGGCACGATCTTGGCTCACCACAACCTTCGCTTCCGGGTTCAAGCGATTCTCCTGTCTCAGTCTCCTGAGTAGCTGGGATTACAGGCATGCGCCACCATGCCCGGCTAATTTTGTATTTTAGGTAGAGATGGAGTTTCACCATGTTGGTCAAGCTGGTCTTGAACTCTCGACCTCAGGTGATCCGCCCAGCTCGGCCTCCCAAAGTGCTAGAATTACAGGCATGAGCCATCATGCCCGGTCTTTTAAAAATTCTTTAAGTAAATATCTGAGCTCACAAAAAAAGTAAACTAAAGCTTTGCAGGACAAAAATAAAGAAGAAACTGAGTAAGGTAAACCAGAGTAATGAGCCATCTCTGAGCTTTTGACTGTATTGAGAACATTTATTATTCATAAAAATCAAGAGTCTTGTGTCTTAGTGGCCAAATATGGACAGGAGACATGGCCTTGCGTCCAAACATTGGGTAATGTAATGGAATCTCTCTATAAATCAGGGATTTTCAAAAACTACAATTTCAGAGAAAGAAAAGTTAGAAAAAAAAATCAAAGCTTCAGCCCTTAATAGTAAAAAGATATCTTGTGAATCACAGCCTGTATCCCAGGTTTAAAAACAAAACAAGGCCACACGCAATGTCTAACGCTTGTGCTCCCAGCACTTCGGGAGGCCAAGGCAGGTAAATCCCTTGAGTCCAGGAATTTGAGACCAGCCTGGGCAGCATGGTGAAACCTCATCTCTACAAAAAATACAAAAATTAGTTGGGCATGGTGGTACACAACTGTAGTCCCAGCTACTCAGTGGCTGAGGTGGGAGGATCACATGAGCCTGGGAGGTTGAGGCTGCAGTGAGCCATGATTGTGCTACTGCTCTCCAGTCTCAGTGACAGAGTAAGACTCTGTTTAAAAACAAAAAGAAGAAGAAGAAGAAGAAGGAAGGAGAAACCAAAGAAAACAAAAAGCTTCTCTGATATTGGAGAATATGGAACTTTAGGTCTACATTCTGATCCAGAAACAACTAGGCTGAGATATAAACATAAAATTGGTACCTGACTTGTAACATCCCCTAGGGCACCTAAAACAACAAAATGCAAAAGCTTCCTGAAGGTACATGTCTTCAGTCCAATAAATTCAGGCTACACAGGATTTCCATATAAAAATCCCAGTGAAAATGAGTTCAAAATCAAAAATTACAAAACTGTATGGGAGAAACAAGTCAGCATCAGCAAAATCTATGAGACACAAAAAATAATAGAATTAGAACCCTGGGAATACCATTGAATACAAAGTAGAAATAAACAGTGAAATTAAACATAGATAAAAGTAAGATCTTATTAGAAAAGATGCAAGTCAAAATTTTATCTTTTCTATTCATCTTGTGTCAGGAATATTTTTAAAAGAATAATATAAAATATCTGAAATTAAAATATAGTCATAAATGATTTAAAACTCAAAAGATGTTTTAAACAGTAAAGAAGATATGGTTAAAAACAGAATTGGAAAACTAGAAGAAAAATGGAAATAAAATAGTCAGAATAGAGCTCAGAAAAACAGAAAAGGAAAACATGAAAGAGAGTTTAGCAAACATGGAAAGGAGAATGATGTGGTCCAACATTTGGACTAGGCACCTCAAGGGAAGAAAATAAAGAGAATGGGGGATAGGTAAGAGATGCTTACTGAGAATTTTCCAGAATTGATAAAAGATGCTGCTTTTCAGATTCAGGAATACCAAAGAATGCCAAAGAGAAAGGAATTTGCACCCAGAGATTATCTTTTCTTTTCTTTTTTGACATGGAGTCTCGCTCTTGTCGCCCAGGCTGGAGTACAGTGGCACAATCTCAGCTCACTGCAACCTCTACCTCCCAGGTTCAAGCCATTCTCCTGCCTCAGCCTCCTGAGTAACTGGGATTACAGGTACCCACCACCATGCCTGGCTAGTTTTTGTGCTTTTAGTAGAGATGGGGTTTCACCGTGTTGTCCGGGTTGGTCTCGAACTCTTGACCTCAGGTGATCCACCTGCCTCAGCCTCCCAAACTGCTGAGATTACAGGTGTGAGCCACCACACCCGGCTGATATTTTCTAAATCTTTAAAGCAACCAGCGACTAGAGACAGATTTCTATAAGTAATGACAAATTAGACTAATAGGAAATTTCTCAGCAACAATTGATGCCAGAAAACAGTGAAATAATAACTCTTAAAAGGTAAGAGAAAATAATGTTTAACCTATAACTTTATACCCAACTATCTTTTGAGAACTGAAACAAAGACATCTTAGACAAGCACACTGAAAAAGTTTAACAACCACAGTCCCAAATTAAAGAAGTGCCTAACAGATGTATTCAGGAAGAACAGAACTGAACCCAGAAGTATGGGCTGAATTGCAAGAACACATGAGCAAAAACAATTGATAAATATGTGGACAAATCTAAGAAAACATTATATAGAATAATATCTATAGTAATCATAGGTAATTCTGGTAGCAAAATACTAAATGTAGAACTAAAAGTCACCATGTTCATTTGAAAGGGGAGAGACGTGGAGAACCCCACATGAGAGGATTTTATATGCTAGGCTTGGAAATGGCACACAGCATTTCCACCAATTTCACTGGTCAGCACTAAGTATGAGCCACATCTACCTACAGTACCTGGAAAGAAGAGTGCACACAAGAAGACTTGAGAAAAGTTTACTAATGGTTAGCAAAGATTCTGCCACAGGCTGCATTCTTTTTCTAATAACTTTTTGTAAACAACAGCTTTACTGAGAAATAATCCATAGATCAAAAAGTTTACCATGTTAAAATGTACAATTCAATAGTTTTTAGTATATTCACAGAGTTGTGCAACCGTCACCTCTGGCTAATTTTAGAACATTTTCATCACCTCAAAAAGAATCTCCATACCTATTAAAAGCCACTCCCTTTTTCCCTCTCTCTCCGACCTCTAGCAACTACAGATCTATTTTCTGTCTTCATGGATTTGCCAATTCCAAACATTTCATATAATTACCTATAAATGTAATGTAATGCAGTATGTGCCTTTTCACTCTAGCGTCTTTCACTTATAATATAAATTTTTTAATTTTTAATTTTTGTGGGTGCATAGCAGGTTATATACTTAGGGGGTACATGAGATGTTTTGACACATGTATGCAATGTGAAATAAATTTATCATGATATTTTCAAAGTTCATTTATGTTGTAGCGTGTATTAGTACTTCATTTCTTTTCACGACCAAATAATATTCCATTGAATGAACATTTCACATTTGTG
Organism: Chlorocebus sabaeus; assembly: GCF_047675955.1. NCBI lineage: Eukaryota > Metazoa > Chordata > Mammalia > Primates > Cercopithecidae > Chlorocebus > Chlorocebus sabaeus. Next base: position 69,651,704 of record NC_132911.1, read on the forward strand.
TATCCATTCATCAGTTAATACACCTTTGACTTGCTTCTACATTTGGCTATCATGAATAATGCTGCTATCAACATTCGTGTGCAAATTTTGGTTTGAACACCTGTTTTCTGTTCTCTTTGGTACATATCTAGAATTGGAATTGCTGGATTATATGGTAAGTCTACGTTTAATAATTTGAGGAACTGCCAAACTGTTTTCCAAAATGGCTGCAACACTTTACATTTCCAACAGTAATGTAAACGTACCAATTTCTCCAAGTCCTTGTCATTTGTTGTCTGTCTTATTTTAGCCATCATATTGGGTGTGAAGTTGAATCTCATTGTGCATTTGATTATCTTTTCTCTAATGACTAGTTACATGACGCATTTTTTATGTACTGATTGGCCATTTATATATCTTCTTTGGAGAAATGTCTATTCAAATTGTTTGCCCATTTTTAAATTGTATTTTTTGTCTTTTTATTGTTGATTTTTAAGAGTTATTTACATATTCTGAATCAAGTCCCTCATTAAATGTATTACTTGCAAATATTTTCTCCCATTTTGTGGGTTATCTTTACATTTTTATGATGTCCTTTGAAGCACAAAATTTTTATTTTTGAAGTCTATTTTTTTTTTTGCTGCATATACTTTTAGTGTCATTTGAAAAAAAATGCCTAATTCAAATTCACAGAGATATATTCCTATTTCTTCTAAGAGTTTTATAGTTTTTGCTCTTACATCGAAGTCTGTTATTTCTTTTGAGTCAATTTTTTACATAGTGTGAGGCAAGGATCTAACAACATTTTTACTGTTCTTCTCAGCATAGAACGCATTCACTGCCTCCACAAGGGGGACCAAAACTAGTCCTATTTGATAACTGGATTCATTTTTAATTTTAAGGCAACTTGTACTTTTCTCAAACAAATGTTGATATATATTCAGTGAACAAGGTTTAGTGACCTATGGAAAAAAATATAAATTCTCTACACTCACAGCACACAAAATATAACAGTGGAGTTGGGCCAGGGTAACCACAATAAAAACCTCATTTTGAAAAGGGTAGAATGAGTAGCACCCACAAGTCACTGGCCCTGGAATCCTGCTAGCAAGTCTATGTGAAAGTTGTCCACCCCAAAGTGAGTGGTGGAGGAGAATGGAAGCTCCTTGATAGGAAGTGCCCTTTTCCTGCTCTCAGAGGAATTCCCTTATGAGTTGTGTTCCTTGATCCCTGAACTGTAACCTCTGAAAGGTGTTTCCATGACCATTGTCCTTCATAGATCTGAAGTGAACACTGGAAAAGATTCCCTCCTTAGAAGTTACTTAGCTTTCACAATGATGAATACAACTTCTATGGAGAAAATTATAAACCTTTACTTCAATATATTTTAAAAGAACTATAACTGGGCTGGGTGCAGTGGCTCATGCCTATAATCCCTGCACTGTGGGAGGCCACAGCAGGCAGATCACCTGAACTCAGACGTTCAAGACAAGCCTGGCCAACATGGCTAAACCCTTCCTTTACTAAAAATACAAAAACTAGTGGGGGATGGTGATGCGTGCCTATAATCCCAGCTACTCACGAGGTTGAGGCAGGAGAATTGCTTGAACCTGGCAAGTGGAGGTTGCAGTGAGCCAAGATTGTGCCATTGCACTCCAGCCTGGGTGACAGAGCAAGACTCCACCTCAAAAAAAAGAAAAAAGAAAAGAAGAACTGTAACTGAAACCCCAGGGGTTCAGTCTAGGTCCTGCTGCCTGCCACACAGAATGCCCATCACTGAGTCAACAAGTATTGCCAGGGAAAAAGGCTTTATTCAATTACTACCTCAAGGAGAACAGGAGATAAAGTCTTGAATCTTTAATTGGGATGTTTATACAGCAGGGAAGGCAGGAAAACAGGAATTAAGGAGGGAGAGGAAGTGACAATGATGAACAAGGGGGTCTGGCATCTCATTATGTGGATGTGGGGATCTGATGAGTTTCAGTGCCTTGCCTGAAGGTCAGTTTCCTGAGAAAGGAACTCAGATGAGACAAATGTAAGTTTCAAGTTTTAAAACCAGGGAGGGTCAGTTTCTATGTTTATTTAAACAATAAAAAAAAAACAGAAATATTAGTCCTATGGGACAAGTGGGCCCCAGTTTCAGAACCAAATAAATGTAGAAATATGGCATATTCTCTGACATATAGATATCAAGTCTTCCTAGATTGCCTAAATTGATATATAGTTTCAAAATGCAACTCCATTCAAAATCCCAACATGCTGGAATATTATGCAGCCACAAAGAGGAATGAGATCATGTCCTTTGCAGGGACCTGGATGAAGCTGGAAGCCATCATCCCCAGCAAACCAGCACAGGAACAGAAAACCAAACACCACATGTTCTCACTTGTAAGTGGGAGCTGAACAATGAGAACACATGGAAACCAGGAGGGGAACAACACACACTAGGGCCTGTCCGCAGAGCCAGGGAGGTGTTGAAGTGAGGGGGCATCAGGAAAAATAGCTAACGCATCTGGGGCTTAAAACCTAGGTGACAGCTTGATAGGTGCAGCAAACCACCATGGCACACATATACCTATGTAACAAACCTACACATTCTGTGCATGTGTAGGTTTGTTACACTTAAAGTAAAAAATAAATACATAAAAATTTAAAAATCACCTTGTTACACTTAAAGTAAAAAAAAATTTCAACATGTTTTTGTGTGCATGTATGTATATAACTGAAACTTGATAAAGCAATTGTGAAATTTTTATGAACGATTAAAGAGCAAAGAAAGTCCTTAAAAATGGACAAGGGAGAAGGATTTGGCTTGCCAGATATCAAAACTTATAAAAATATTAAGACTATGTGGTATTAATGAAGAGACAGATAAGACATAAACAAAATTAATTAATAAAATAAAATAGAAAGCCTAGAAGAAAATCTATACACGTAATGTTTAGAGCTGGCTTTGCATATCAGTGGAGTATAGAATTTTAATAAACAGTTTTGAGATACTGACTATCCATTCTGAAAAAAAATAAATCTCTATGTTACACCATCTGAAAAAGAATAAGGATGTATTTTAGGCAGATTAATCCAAATGTGAAAAGCAAAATGATAACACTTTGGAAACAACATAGGAGAATATCCTTTTTGTTTTGTTTTGTTTTGAGACGGAGTCTCGCTCTGTCGCCCAGGCTGGAGTGCAGTGGCCAGATCTCAGCTCACTGCAAGCTCCACCTCCCGAGTTTAAGCCATTCTCCTGCCTCAGCCTCCCGAGTAGCTGGGACTACAGGCGCCCGCCACCTCGCCCGGCTAGTTTTTTATATTTTTTAGTAGAGACGGGGTTTCACCTTGTTAGCCAGGATGGTCTCGATCTCCTGACCTTGTGATCCGCTCATCTCAGCCTCCCAAAGTGCTGGGATTACAAGCTTGAGGAGAATATCTTTATTACTTGGAGGTAGGGAATAATTTCTTATGATATGTAAAATATAATGCATGATAAAAGATCTATAAATTTAACTTCACTACATTTAGAGACTTTGGTATTTAGAACTCCTGAATATCAATAAATAAATGCCTAAAACAATCCAATAGGAAAATAGAAAAAATACTTGAAGAGACACATTACTATAGTAACCTGATTGCCAATAAACATATAAAAGATGCTCAGACATTTTAGAAGTAGGTCAAATACAAATTGACACTACAGTGAAATACGATTTTATACTCACAAGACTGGCAAAAGTTTCAAAGTCTGACATTATCAAATTAATCGGGATATGGGAGTTTGATTTAGTACCCTTGCTATGGAAAACACTGATATTATCTAATAGAACTAAAGATGAGTATATTCTATGACCTGTAAATTCCCCTTATACTTTTGTACCCTGGCAAAACTCTTGTAAACAAATACAAGAATGTTTCTTCACAGAAACACCATGGTCATAGAAAAAAAAGTATGTCCATAGCAACACTATAATAATAGAAAAAAAATGAAAACAAAATAGAAGCAGAAGTAACCCAAATGTCTATCAAAAGTAGAATGAATAAATCAGTTGTGGTATATGAAGTCGTTCTTTGGTATTTGTGGGAGATTGGACACCCCCCACCAACAGATACCAGAATCCTTGGATGGTGAAGTCTCTTACATAAATTGTGTAGCATTTGCATGTAACCTATGCACAGCCTCCTGTTTACTTTAATCATCTCTAGATTACTTGTAATACCTAATGCAATGCCTACACATCACTTCATTTGTGTGGATTCAACCACCAGTTGTGAGATAAAACATTACTAATATATCAGCTTCATTCTTTATATTTAAAGTGTTTTACGATTTTAACCAGAATGTATCTTTGTGTGCATTTCTCAGTACTAATTTTGCCAGAAACGCTGTGAATCTTCTGGCTTCTCAGTTTTAGATCATTTAAAAAATTGGAAGGAGGCAGGGAGTAGTAGCAGACTCGTCCATAATGAGCTACTGCAAATTGTGCTCTTGATATTCCTTCTTTATATCCTTAGCCTCAAACATTTTACAGTTAAAAACTCTTCCAAATGAAGGTTAATGGCAGTTATGGAGAGATAAGACCCAGGGAATGCATAACACTAAGTTGGAATATGTAAAAAGAACTGTTGGCATCTCTTTAGCAGTATGTCAATAAAAACATCGGAAGAGAGCTAGTAATGCTGAATTGCATCAAATTATCTTCTGCTCTAAGTCAAAGCCTGATTTATGTGTCCCAGTCTAAGGATTATTCTGTGTTAGGAGTTAGGCAAAATTCACCTGTAGGTCACCCTCTTCTCTTCCAGAATTTTCCATGATGAGATAATCTTTTTCCTCATTGGTGTCTCAAGTGCTCATGGCATAATAGCCAAATTTCTCTGTGAGCTTTCCAGTTGACAGCATGGAGAGGGTCAGCCTAGTGTGGTGCATGGACTTTGCAGCCATCCCCCATGCACATCTGTGTGGCTTTGGGAAACTGGTGCCATCTTTTTTTGCCTTGGTTTTCTAATTTCAAAATAGGAGAGATTGTCATAGGGTTGTTCTGAGGGTTGAACAAATCAATATACAAAGCGCCCAGCACATAGTAGGTGCTCCAGAAAAGTTGTCTTCCCAGTCACTCTCTTTGCACTGGTGACTAAATCCTCCATCCCAATATTCTGAATGTCTAATTAGAATGGCCGAAGGCTAGAATCTGAGATTATTAAAGAAGGAGGATTAATAGAGCAAAGACACCTAGATTCCTACTCTTACTGCTTATGATTATTGTATGTTTTCAAAAAATCATTTATGAGCATTTAGAGCAGTTTTCTGTTGTATGAGCTTTACACTACAAACAACTTTATATTTAAAATTTTTGTGAGAAACTAGAAATTCAGTCTCAGCATGGCTTGAGATCATAAATAAATGAATGATAAAACAAAGCTACTAAAAATGAATGTGAAATCTCAGAGATTAAGGGACTTCATTTGATTTTCACCTACACATTTTAGAAACCATTTTAAAGATGTTTGAATTTTTTTTTAATTTTGTGTTGTGAAATATAGATAATATTTTGGCAAACTGGGAAACAAATAACTATTTTAAGGTTGGTTTCAAGAGGCTTCCTCACAGTCAGCTGGTGTTTATTTGTGTCTCCTGTGTGTGGCTTTCCATTTTTCTTAGCACAATATTAAATAACATGAAAATTTTAATTCTTGCCCTCTAAGGGTTTACATTCTAGAATATCACATTCATTTGGGAGAAAAGTATTCTTTCATTTTGAAAACAGTAGGCAGATGGTTTAATCCACTGGGTTTAGTTCCAAACAAACAAACAAAAACATTTTTGAGGTGTAGAAAAACTAAAAGAAACAGATAAAAACATGTCAAGAGTTTTACATATAGTTTGGCTTCATGGGAACTTTCAATATTAAGGGCAAAAGGGGAATATTATTTACACATTTATCCTAAGTCATCAGCTTAACATTCTTCTCCAGCTTCCAAAAGATTCCATTGAATTCAGCAAGTATTTTTTCAATACTTACAATGTGCCTGGTTGCTACACAGAAATTGTACTGTCATTGGTTTGCCTAATATTTGTTGAACACCCACCATGTACCTGACAAAATTCTAAATCCTGAGACAAGAAGCTTGAATAATACCAACTTCCTGCCTATTCATCCAGTATCAGTGTTGAGCTATTTTCTAAATACCAAACATGAATAAAGATGCAAGGAGCCTTGATTTGTGTTTTGTCCACCATTTTCACAATGAAAACTATTGAGGTAATGTCAGAATGTGTGCTATATGCATTATAAGACTATAACATGCATGCTGAAGGTTTCCATAGTTATCTGAAGGCAGTTGCTAGCTAGAGATGGAAATTAATACCATCACTAAATTCCACCCATAACTTCAGTTCCTAATTAAAATTCGAAGTTAAGTAGTATTAAGGACAAGAAATACTAAGTGCAATAAAATAAGGAATGCCCTTTAAATAACTGATTCTAAAGCAACAGAGAAAAGAGAGAAGGCTGCAAGATAACTTCCTAAGAAGTCTCTCATCCCTAAATCTATTGCTGTCTCTTGCCTGCAAAATACCTGCAAGATTTCTCATTGTGTTGAGATATAATCACTCCACATAAATCACCTCCTGCTCCCAGAGCTCAGACACAGGTCACATTTCTGACCCTGACACTCAGGAAGCTGAGCTCCTTCTCCATGCGCAACTACTCCTTCAGGCACGTTTTCTATTCCCAAACTAATTCCCCTTTCATTTGCTCCCAAAACCCTTGTCTTGGTCCTTCATAGCATTTTTCACAATTGTGATTAAGTACTATTTGTTTAATGTCTTTTTCTCCCATTAAATTGTGAGGCCCATGAAAAGTGTAACCAGTATTGCTATACAGACTCGGTCCATGCTTTTTGCTTTTCACAACTATATGCCCATTATTGAGCATGGTGCCTGGCACATAACAATAAACATAAATCAGTGTAGGCATAAATCAGTGAATGAATGAATAAATGATGAATGGATCAATTTCCCAGGTTTAGTCAGAACTACACTAAAGGGCTCATTATGAACTCATTCTTGAGCTGAATCTATCGTTGAATAGGATCCCAGAGTGGGAGCTGATCAAAATCATGAAAGACACAATCCCAAATGCCATAATCCAGAATGCTGAAATCCTGAAAGAACAAAATCCCCAATATCTAAAATCCTGAAAATCACAATTCCAAATGACCATATCCCAAAAATATAATTCGGGAAAAAATATTTTTAAGTTGACAGTTATTTCCATGTTTTAAGTAGAATTTGTTGGAGAAACATAAAAACATGACAGAAGACATTTTAGGCCACTTTACACAATAAAATAGAAAATAACATACATATTTTTGCAATCATAAACACTCAGGTATACTAACAATAGTTGCATGCATATAACAGTTCTGAGCAGATGCACTGTATACATGAAGAAACAGGTAAAAGAGAAAAATAAATAAATGCGTATCACAATGGTTGATAATTGTGTGCACCCAGCTTTATATATGCCGTCAACTAAAATACCACAATGGACAAGCTAAGTCTCTCAACGACAGTGATCAAACACTGCAATAGGTCACCACTGCACATGCAGTCACTCAAAGGGCCAAGATCTCAAGAAATTTTTTCATAAATGCAGGTGTACAAAAAGGACAGCTCTTTATTTACTGAGGAAGTTTCAATGTTTTTACTCATACACACAATGCTTACACACAGTCAATGTTGTGATAATACACTTTCGAGGAGTCGAATTTGCAAAAAATGCATAAAATTAATCAGAACTCTTTAAAAGTCTTTACACAATTTGTACCTCCAGTGTTAGAAATGATATGAAAATAAAATACATAACAGAGCAAACTGTAAAAAAATGATGCAGACAATTTAAAATAGTAGGGAAAAACTAAAATAAGAAAAAGACCAAAACAAAAAAACTAAAAAGAAAATTTGACATATGAAAAAGTGTATTACAGGATAGGTTATGGGCAATTGGATGGAGGGAGTCTATAAGAGTTGGTCAACTTTCATGATCATTAACTATGTTTTGAAGTCTTGCACCATGATGAATAGCTACGTTTTTTCTTTTATCACATAGCTTTCCTCAGACAGTATGTTCACAATCACTTTCTATTTAGTGCTGCTCTTTTTGAAATCCTTCCATGACTCGATATACACCAACATGAGCATTACCTATTAAATTTTTTTTGGCTTCTGTGCCATGCTTCTATGTTGTTTTGTGTACATGGAAATCTATTCTGCACACACTCATGTACGGATCACAGATTTGGTGGAAACAACACTGATGATCAAAGACCAACACCATTGCATATTTTCTTACACTATTGTGCAAGTTAGTTATTTTTGAACTGGTTGGTAATTTTGATACCTCCTTTAGGAAAATGTGGTTTTAATTAAAAGCTCCTGGAATTTCATCAGCTAAAAGAAATGTCAACGCAGACAAATGATGTATTTTTAAACTGAAGTTTTAATCGTTGCCATATTGCATGGTCAGTCCATTCATTTGAATTTTCTGCCAAATGTGAATAAAGACAATAACAAGGTAGCTGTTCCACCGAACATGATGCAACTAACATTATACAGCCCTACAACCAAAGATGAATGAATTCCTTTGCCAGAATTCGGCTTTCAGGATTTCAACATTTGGGATTTTAATCTTTCAGGATTATTACTTTAGGGATCTTACATTTTAAGGATTTTGATCTCTCGAGAGTTCAACATCCTGGATTACAGCATTCAAGATTGTGTCTTGCCGGGCGCGGTGGCTCAAGCCTGTAATCCCAGCACTTTGGGAGGCCGAGACGGGCGGATCACGAGGTCAGGAGATCGAGACCAGCCTGGCTAACACAGTGAAACCCCGTCTCTACTAAAAAATACAAAAAAAATAGCCGGGCGAGGTGGCGGGTGCCTGTAGTCCCAGCTACTCGGGAGGCTGAGGCAGGAGAATGGCGAAAACCCGGGAGGCGGAGCTTGCAGTGAGCTGAGATCCGGCCACTGCACTCCAGCCTGGGCGACAGAGGGACACTCCGTCTCAAAAAAAAAAAAAAAAAAAAAAAGATTGTGTCTTTCAGGATTATAATCCAACCCCACCACCACCACCACCACCACCACCACCAGCCCTGCCCCAGTCACTCACTTGAATGGCTTTGTAGTCAAAGTAGACTTTCCATTAGCAAGTATGAATTGAGAACACTTTTGTAATTCTATTACTTAGCATGTTGCCTGATACATAATAAGTGTTTTGTAAATGTTAGATGGATGATGGATGAATACATGAAAGAAACCAAACCTGGTCATTAGATTTGTCTACAGTTATTTGTCCTTTGGAATAAGCATAATCATCATCCTCATCAAATGAGCTAAATCTATTTACACAGATTTGAAAAAGTGCAGAGAGATTAAAGGATAGAGAAAATAAAAGGAAAAAACCCATATGTTCTGTCTGAGCTCTTAAAGTTGTGTTATCTGCAGTACACATTTGTCAGGTATATACTGATGTGTTAGTTAACCTTATACGTGTGTAGGATTTATCACCCCAACTACATTATCAGCTTCTTAAGATCTAAAAACATAACTTATAATTACCTATATCTTCCCCTCAACTTCCACTTTTACATCAGCTGGCTTAGCACCTGGCACGTAAGAGGTACTCAGTAAATATGGAATGTAGCATGACTCAGTGCTACTATATTCAGCTAAAAGCTGAGTGGTCAATTTATTCTCATGTGCTATAGATAAATGCTAGTTTCATCTCCCTGAGACTTACCCAGCCTTTATCCTGAGGTTCCAGTCTCTGATTGACATAATGATACTATTCTCTGGGTTGCAAACACTGGCCATAAAGATGATAAGGAAAAGATAAAAAGTTTTCAACTCAGAGCTCAAGTCACTAAAATTCTAAATTACAGTAGCAATTGTGACAATAATTATAATAACAGTAAGTTAAAAATGATCATTGCTAGTTGTGATTAGAATAGGTATGATTTAACAATTTATTTTGCTCTAATAATTCAGAAAGAGTTTAATATGCAGTTTCTGAAATAAAAGACATCTGAGAGGTTCGTATATTTGTGTTAGGTTGCTGAAATCCAAAAGAATAAAATATCATATTATCAAGTTTAGAAGTGATAAATTGTTCAAATTTAATTGTTTAAAGTTCTTGGCCAGGTGTGGTGGCTCACACCTGTAATCCCACCACTTTGGAAGGCCAAGGCAGGTGGATCACTTGAGGTCAGGAATTTGAGACCAGCCTGGCCAACGTGGTGAAACCTTGTCTCTACTAAAAATACAAAAAATTAGCTGGGTATGGTGTTACGCACCTGTAATCCCAGCTACTGGGGAGGCTGAGGCAGGAGAATCACTTGAACCTGGAGGCGGAAGTTGCAGTGAGCCGAGATTGCGTCACTGCACTCGAGCCGGGGCACAGAGCAAGACTCCATCTCAAAAAAAAAAGGTTCTTATACACCAGGCCCAGTGGCCCTATAATCGCAACACTTTGGGAGGCCGAGGCAGGAGGATCACATGAGTCCAGATGTTCAAGACCAGACTGGGCAACATTGTGAGACCCCATCTCTACAAAAAGTTTAAAAACTAGGCAGGCATGGTGGTATGTGCCTGTAACCCCAGCTACATGGGAGGCTGGAATGGAAGGATTGCTTGAGCCCAGGAGACTCAGGCTGCAGTGAGCTGTGATCACACCACTGAACTCCAGCTTGGGCAACAGAATGAGACCCTCGTTCAAAAAAAAAAAAAAAATTTGTTTAAGGAATAAAGCACTAGATTCCATCAAGACCAAATAACTGGGAAGGGAGGGAGGGAGGAAAAAAGGGGCTACAAAAGACTGCAAGATTCTCAGATTTTGCCAGTCTTTGACCTCATTGCTCTGCTCACCTCTCAGTACTGAGCAGCCTATCACCTGCAGATTCAGCTCAGTTGGTTGTTTGACCCAACCCTGCACACCTATACAAAGCTGGATTAGCCAGTGTGTTAATGTCCTTGTGCCTAGGCATGAGACATAGCACTCCATCAGTAAAGACTATTGAGCATGCACCTGTCTCCTATACACATACCTTTATTTATATGTAAACTATATATGAGTTATGCTGCTGTAATATATTCATCATAGGACATACATAAGGATATATATATATATATATATAAAATCTTCATTGGCTTTTATTGGCAATTCTAGAATCGGGAAATGCTTCACTGTATACAATGGAATGTTTCCAAAAGAATAATTTTTTTAAAGAATGAAATAGTGACCCAGATAGCCCAGTCAGTAGAGCATTAAATTTTCAAAGAATGAGATAAAAACAAATGTAAACAGCAGTTCTGTTATGTCCTTTCTTCACTCCTGTGAATCACCGCATACTCCTTGGGACAAATACTCTTAGCTTGGAGACCTCGTGTGAAAGTTGGCCTTGCAAGCCCCCTTTGTGTGTTTCTCATCAGGGTGACTGTGCTTTTGCCTTGGCTTCTTGATCTGCCCTCTGGCTTCCTCTTCCTACCTGCCCACCAAGGGCCGCCCCTCTCTTCTGAACCTACTCATCCAGACTCCTAAAACTGATTTTTTGTCTGTTTGCAATCCTTTACTCCTGAGAGCATGGACCTTGCTCTTAAACCTCAGTCACAGACCAGGGCTTTGATCTGCAAACATTACGGAACACCTGCAGCCACTGACCTGGCTCGACCATTGGCTCTACCTGGAAATTCATGCTGTCATATCAAACCCTTCAGAGTGCTTGGCTACCACAATGCTGCTCCTCGGGAAGTAAAACAAGAGATCTTCAAAGAAAGCAACCATCTAGTGTTTCTCATATCAACAACATGTACTCTCCTTTCTCTACTCCTGAGTTACATAATATACAAGCAGGGATGTGTCAATGTGACAGACTATAGCAGCACAAATCCGAGTATTTATTATAATACATGTCTAGTATATCTTTGGTGTTGGCTCTGTTGACTTTCCTATCAATCGTTAGTACACTAATTAAATCAATATTCATTTATTACCACATTTTAGATTAGATTAGCTTTTTCCTCTTTTTGCCATCTGGTGTATCTTCTTCCACTGCAGTCTCTTTCAAATATGTAATCTAAGGGTTATAAAACTCTGTGAAAATGTACTAACCAATACCACAGTTAAACAAAAACTTTCAAAGGAGAAGAAAATCACTCTGTTCAGCTTTCCTAAAGGATCAATCAGCTGTGAGTGTGACATCAACAATCAGACTCATCCGTAATGTTCAGCAGCCCCAAAGTCACAGTGTAATTTTGATTCTCTGAAATCAAGAGTGACAGACTCAGAGGTCTGGCCTCAGCTTCTCTTCTCATGCTTAGATTCTGTCATTCTTGAAATTCTCCTTTGATAAGAGTCTGTTATTCTCATCAAAGGAGAAATGTAATAAGCAGATTTAAGATAATCTTGTGTCCAAAGAGCTATTTGTAAGGGTCATGAAGTATGTCTAGATTTGATTATCTCACAGGAAGTGTTGCAATGAAGAAATAAAGAAAAGGCAGGAATGAAAAGTGTCCTATACATATAAACAAAAGGAACAACTGCAAAACAATCCTAAAACAAAATCTAAGTACAAAGCATTCTAAACAGGGTAACTATTACTAAATTGACACAAAGAAACATTGAGAATGAAAGTATAATCATATTTAACAATTGCTTTATATCTCACCTCATAAGCCAGGGAATTGTAGGAAAAATCCATGGCTAGATAAAATGATAGTAATGAAAGATGAAAATAAAATAGGAACATTCACCAACACTGCATTGTTTCAACAAGGAATAGTTCATTATTAGAGAATATTAGTAAAACATAAACACTTCTGGTTTGATTATTATATTTTTCAGGTCTAAAACTTCTAGTTCATTCTCTTTCAAATATGCAAGTTCACTCTTTATAGTTTCCAGTTCCTTGATGAAATGTTTAAGTCTGAGTTTTCTCTTCATAAGCATAATATACATGTTTATGTCAATTTGCTTTTGGTAATTCTACTGTCCAGGTGGCTCATGGGCCTGTTCCTGTATTCTGTTGTTTACGGAGGTTCTGATTCATGTTTTTTTTGTCTCCTCGTGTGCCTAGTTATCTTTAATTGTGTAATAGATGTCATAGTGGAAAAAACAAAAAAGACTTTACAGTAATAATTTGAGTCTAAGGATAATCTTTCTCTTCCTCCGAGGAAGGATTTTTCATTTGCTTCTGCTGGGAAGCCAGGTACTAGCAATCTAGGATCCATTTGATCAACTTCAGACCTTCAGAAGTTTGGGGGCTCCCAGAGGACTTGAAGCCTGCTTAGGATCCATGAAAGTGTTGGTTTGTGTCTGGTTCACTACTACGATGCAGCCCTTTGGTTCCCCATCTTCAATCTGGGTGTTCCCATGGATCACCCTTGAAATCACTGGTCTCCAGCTTTGATTCCCTCTCCTCTGGGAAGCTATTACAAGCATTGCTCAGCCACCTGTTCCGGATTGGCAAATGCCCCTCCAGGCAGAAGTCATTCCAAAAGCCAGACTCAAGTTTCTGAATTTCTGTCTTCTTTCAGGTCTTGCTAAGGTAATTCTTTACTATCTTGACAGTACTTGGATGTTTTTAGAAAGATTTTTATATATCTCACCCAGCTTTTTCAATTTCGATAAGAATGCTGATCCAAATTACCTAGTCTAACATTTTAAAAGGTCAGAAATCTAGTCATACTTCAATTTTAAACACATGCTGAAAATTCAATGGGAAAGTAAGCAGTCAATAGACATCATTGTTCTTTTAAACAACTATTAAACAACTAATATATGTCAAATTTTCTACAACACTAAAGGAGATGTCATGGTTTTACTTAACAATATGTAATTCCAAAGAAATTATTCACACAAATTTTAAGATAGATTTGATTCAAATCTGTATTAAAAGTATAAATAAATAAACCTCCATGTAATAAAAATATTATTCACTCAACAAATATTTATTGAGGATTTATTATGAGCCAGTCATATTTTAGGTGCTGGGAATACATCAGTGAAGAAAACATAAAAGTTCCCTGCCCATGTGGTACTTATATTCTAGCAGTAATATATGACAAAAAAATTTAACATATAAAACAGTAAAGTAGATGGTATATTATATATGAATATATAGTATATTAGAAAGTAATGAGTATTATAAAATATAGTAGAACTGAGTAAGACATTAAAAGAGTCAGGAGAGGGAGAAGGTTTATAATTTTTCCATAGATTGAACAGAGTAGACTTCATTGAAAAGATGAAATTTGACAAGGCTTGAAGGTAAAGATGGAGTTGCCCATGTGGATATCTCGGGGCAGATGGAACGGCCAGAGGGAAGACACTAGGTGTGACTGTGTCCATCCTGATCATGAAACATCTAGGAACCATAGGGCTGGGGTAGAATGAGAAAGTAAGAGAGGAGGTGAGGAGGAAAGAATGAGTTAAGAGAGATAGTGGGAGATGGAGGGTGAGGACAGGTCTTATACAGCTTTAAGGGCTGCTGTGAGAACTTCAACTTTTAATTGCACTGAACGCAGAATGGATTTGATCATTCTGGCTGGGGCATTGAGGATAAGTGGAAAGAAAAACAGAAGACGAGATAAGAGCCCACTGCTGTAACACAGATTATGCAGTTTCAATATACTTTCGATGTATTTTCAAGGTAGAATCCAGAGATTTTTACAAATTAGATGTGGGATGTGAGATAAAGAAAGAATGCAAGTACATGCCTCCACGATTTTTAGCCTGAGCCACCAGAAAGGTGGAATTGCCATCTACTGACAAGGGGAAGGCAGAGGGTACAGCAAGTCAGGGAAGAAGATTGGGAGTCCAGTTTGGGTTGCATTTGAACATATCAACAAAACAAAGGGAGATATATATCCAAGTTGGATATACAAATTGGGAGATAAGGTGAGAGACCTGAACTGGAAATATAAGTGTGGGACTCTTAAGCTAACAGTTTATATTTAAAGCCATGAGACTCAATGAGGTTCTCAAGGGAATAAAAATAGAGAACAAAAATGTGAAAGACTGAGAACTAGAACATTAAGAGGTCCCAATACCATTCACATATATTGTTTGGAGAGATAAAAAGAAAAAGCTGAATGAAGGACAACAGAAAGACAATTTGAGAACAATAAGAAAGAATATACAAAATTAGAAAAACAGAGGAAGTATGGCCAGTAATTATTCCCTCTCTGGCCATCCCTTGCCAGACACTGTACCTCTCTCCCTACTGTTCCTTGACCTTCTTGAAGCTAGAAGTAGATGTCATTCAGCTAGGCAAGCCAGGACCATCAGTATCCCACACCTCAGAAATTTTCTACAACACTAAAGGAGATTTTTCAGAATCATTAGATACAGGAGAGGCCAAGAATAAGTTTTCATCTACTGACTCCACAGTCGTGTAAAAAAATGTGACAAGGTAAAACTTCATCGCCAATATCACTCATGTCCCTCCCTCTCTATCTCTCTTCCATACAATGACACCAAATCTTCAACCCAGTGGGTAGCCAGTGACTTCAAACTAATCTCTATCAAAATGTACCTGTTCTGAGTTTTAGAACATCACAGACTTATCCTCCACTAGAAAACAAAAGTGCTATCATCTGAGAGTGATTTAGTGTGTGATTCTACTCCAAAACATTTGCACTTAATCGCAACTTTCAGAACTACTCTATTGATTACAATGGACTGACTGTGTCCCACCAAAATTCACATACTGAAATCCTATGTGATGGTATTTAGAGGTGGGGCCCTAGGGAGCTGATTAGGTCATGTGCATTGAACCCTCATGAATGGGTTTAGTACCTTTTTAAAAGGGACCCCAGAGAGCTCTCCAGCTCTTTTCCATGTGTGAGGACAGCAAGACAGCCATCTATGAACTAGGATGAAGGCCCTCACCAGACACTGAATCTGCCAGTATCTTAATTTTGGATTTCCCAGCCTCTAGAATGGTGAAAAACAAATGTTTGCTGTTTAAGCCACCCAGTTTATGGTAATTTTTTTATAGTAACCAAAATAGACTAAGACGCTGATTCAAGTGAATGAGACAAGGGGTTTTTTGGAACCATGGCAAAGCTTCACCAGAGAAATGAAAGGAGGGCTGAGCATACGCCCCCACAAGAGGTCCTGCCTGGAACTGTTCACAATGAATGCTGCTAATCACCCTGGTTGGCCGAGGCTGGGCAGGCTTCTTCTTAGAATACCTAGGGGACATTTTAACTTGAGATTTCCTATAAGCAAAATAAAGCCACTTGACAAACACTGAGCTCACATTATGAAATGAAGTATATTCAGACTACCAGTGAATCTGGACATTGATTTCATTTAAATATTAAATAGCATCATCTGAAACAGCCTGTTTTAGGTAAAAATAAAAAATCAAATACTGGCCTTTTCATTTGATTCAATCTAATAGACATATGTACATGTTTATTTTAATACACAGACATAACTATTTTGTGGCTTTGTTGGCAAAGTCTAACTATTTTTCTTACCATTTGTGGCTACATAAATCTGCATATCACTGGAATTATTGCTGGAGACATGTGTCTCTTTGAATGTGAATGAACTCAGCAAAATGCATTCTACAGAGTGCCTTCTGCCACTGGTGTGGTGGAGGTCTTCGGGCTAATTATTTAAAGCTGACTTCAGCCTGTAAGACTCTTACCCACACTAAGAAGCCCTTCTTGCAATCCTATTTGACCCTTTCAAGCCCATTTCACAGACGTGATGAGTGTTGTCATCTTAGCATCACTAAATGTAACCTACTGCTTTAAGTTCCTTTCCTTACACTTAACAATGTAATTTTGCTACTCTGACTAGAAGGACATCTATGGGTCCTTGTATTGTTTTTTTCTAAAAAGGAGGATTCTGCTTCCCAGCAGTTGTGCAACCTTTGTCAATTCCCTGCGATAGACCCTGAGTAGATGTTCATCCCACCTGTTTCCTCTTCTTCCTGGAATCACAAGGTACCAGGCTTCCTTAAAATTAGGTGTGGCCACGTTGCTTAGTGAAATGTGAGTAAAAATGGTGTATGTCACTGCTGGACACAGCAGTTAAGAACAACTACTACTTCTACACTTTCTCTCTGACCTCAGCTCCCAGCCAGGGGCAGAGACTCCATGGGCAGACTCTGGGACCCTAAGGATGGCATATCCACTAGATGAAAACAGCCTGTGTCTCAAATGACTCTGTGATCCTCTCTGGGGCTCTCACTGGGTTGAGTGAGAAACAACCCTTAATTACGTTAGATGATACAGATGTTTGGCGATGTTAACAGCGATATTGGCGATACTAGCCTACTCTGTTGAATAAACTCCCCAACATTTTATTTCCTCATCCGTAAAATTTTCAAAATAATAGAACCTACCTTGTAGGGTTGATGTTAGGATTAAATGAGATAGCAAATGTAAAGCTCTTGGCACAGAGTAAAGCCATATAAATGGTGGCTACTTTGTAATTACCATCATCATCATCATCATCGTGATCTCTCTCTCACCTTTTGGAGGAAACATTTTCTATGATCCTAAAAATAGCCTAGGGCTCAGAAAATAACTTTTTGGCAGTGCTCAATGGACAGCATACTTCCAAGACCCAATATCTGACCCGTGTAGTAGTGTAACAGCAAAGCTAATGGGATACGGATAAATCTTTTCTGGCTCAGAACAGTTTTCATTGGGTAAGGTCAGATTTTAATGCCTATCATTTACTGAATAATTAAAATCATTATTTCCAATTGCTTTTGGGCATGCATATTTGTAAAATCCTCTTAGAGATACCATCCGATAATAATTTGTTTGCTATAAATCACATGTGTAGCAAGAAACTTTACACGCCATGCATGTTCTATCAATGCTTGTTGATTGACTAAGGGGTATTTCTTTTTTCAGTCTCAAGTTTCCTAATGATTTCCTAAAATTTATACTCACCAGCTCCTTTTTTCAATGAGATATTATTTGTCACTTCAATTAATATCAACAGAACACATCTATTTTTCCAATTGCAGTTTCTCAACACATCATGAGATAGTAAGTATGAATACACAGCCGCATAGATTATAGCACTAATAATTAGATTTAGATAATTTACTCATACTAGCCAACTTCAAAAAGAAATTTGTGTTGATCATCAAATGTAGCTTTATAAGTTATACAAGTAGTTCTTCCTAAGGTAAAATACCATTTAAGCAAATGTTGAAAGGAAAATAGAAATAAAAACCCAAGCTCCAAATAGAAACAGTCTTCTAACACACTCTCCAAAAATCCCTAAGACCTTCTCAAAAATGTAATATTACTTTGCATGCATTGTATCTTCTCTTTATCTCTATACCTAAATATCTGAGTCCACACTGGGGCATCACAGCTTGTGTTGAAACCACAACAAATGTCAAGAATCACAGGCTTGCTTTACATTTAGCTAACTACTTAAATCTACAACTTAATTCACAATCATGTTTTATTTTGCCATGTCTTTTTCCAGAAGTAAATTAAGGTGGTTTATAAACACATGTACAAAAAATTACTTAAATAATCTTGTTGAGGAAGTTAAGACTATAAACCAATTTAAAATCTTGACTGTTTGCATCAAGCAGTTCCTGAAAACCAATTTACCTGAATAAGCAATTGGCTCATCTGGGCAAATAACTTTTCTACCATCACCCAATTTGCTCACTTGAGCCAAGAGCTTCCTTTTTATGCAACAGTTCAATTATGAAGACTCATTTTAAGACCTTGCTGTATCCACCAAGATTAAATTACTGTGTCATGTATTTTGCCAAATTTCAATCTGTTCCCCACCTTGAAATATCTACCTTAATCTATTTGAATCAACTTACCAAGAGTTTATACATTTATCACCTGATCCTTCACCCCCTTCCTAAGCAACTACAATTGTCCATTATTGCAGTAAGTTTAATAAAGTATTGCTTGATCAACAGTTTATGCCAGTGGTCTTTTGGGGAACCAGAAGACAATAATCTGGTAAGAAATAAAATGCACAATATCCCATTTTTCTCTTAAAGTCAAAAGGAAATTTCTCTAAATGTTACAAAGTTAATATGGTGCTATAAAATCAGCCTTTAAAATTATACATAATATAATGGGATTAAGCAAGTATTCAGAGAAAATTAGCCAAAGAGAAAATGGGGGGGGGGTGTAAATCTAAATAAAGTCTTTGAGGGAGGTTGAAAAAAGCAACAAATAATGTGAAGTCTTAACACTTTCTAAAGATTAGCCACAAATTTTTCTCTGAGTTTCCTAGCAACCAGTGCAAAAAGAGAAACATGACCAGTTACTTAAGTCACAAGGTTCATTACTGTAACATTGTGAACAATGCCCAGATCAATATCCTAACCCTAAACAAATGTAATAAATTTCACAGGGCTATTTACTGTAACCTCCACAAATATTTTTTTTTAATTAAGTCTCAGTGGGACAAATGTCAAAATAAAAGATCATAATATCTCTTAACAAGTCTGTAGAAAATTGGGCATGGCCACAATGTCATGCTATTATTTGGAGATAAGTAGAGCTGGATTAATAAAACACTTCTTAGAAGATTGATTTGGAGTATATTTTTAAAGGCTAGAAATGATCCAGGACAGTAGATGTTTCTGGACCAAGCATGATGGGAAATGTATGAGAATGAGTGATCCAAGAGGTGAGAAGAACAAGAAAATTCCTTTGACAAGAAGAGAGTGGGACTTGACAGGAGAGTCTGGTTAAAGAAGGCAGGAAGGGAAAGAAGGAGGTGGGTTCCTGTTGGATGGGAGGGGTGGAGGAAATGTAATGACAGAGGATCTCTAAGCACTCTCAACAATACTTGGAATTTGATTCACTGAATATTAAGAAATAGAGAAAAAAAATGACAAAGAATATAACACGAGAGCGCGCTGGTTAGTGCTAGTGGTTAGTGAACCACTCTAACTGAAACCCACACACAATTGAATGAGTAAAATCGGGAAAGAAGAGACTCATATGTGAGAGAGATTCCATGGTCCAGCTGAATTCAGCTCTGTCACTGGGGACCTCATTTCCTTCTAGTTTGTGAATTTATCAAGGGGAGAGTGGGAGAAAGGGCAGAGGGGTTGGTAAGATGTCCTGAATTTTATACCTTGTTTATCTGTATTCACAGTGTGCAACACAAGAATGGCATGCAACCTACATTCAGATTTCAGTTTGTTGCTGGGAAAAAGTACAAAATTAAATTCATTTCATTAAAATATTTATGGTGACATATTTTGTAAATGAGTGGATGGTAAGGTAAAGAAAGGGAGGCATGAAATATTATCCCAAATATTGTACTAGAGAACAGAGAGAGAATAGTGGTTCGAACCGGAAAAGCAAGTTTGGTATTGAGTGTCTATATCTACAGGGCTATTTGTCATGTTTCAAGTGGCAATGATTCAGTCAAGTATTTGCACTCTTATGGCAAAAATAGATGTGTACTTCAGCAAAGAGAAATAGACAAGAATTATAGATAAAAATCATGACATCATCTGTATACAGTTGCTAATTAAATTTCAGAGAATTTGTGATCTTTTTAAAGAAGAGAACAGAAATGGAGAATAGTAATAAAATTTAGTTTAATGGAAGGAATGCTTGATTGGGAGTCAAAAAACGAGGCATTGGATCTCAGCCCCAATGCAAGTTCCCTCTCAGATTTCTGTTAACTTTCTTCTCTTCTTGGTCCAGGTTTCCTCAACTGTAAAATGGGGATGAGGAAGATGAACTCAGTCATTTTCAAAATGTGCAGACACCAGGGGTTTCTGGAAGGAAGGTAAGGCCAACAGGCCAGGTCTCAGGCCCAAGACCCAAACCTGTTGTTAGCAAAATAGATCTACTCTAATTTTTTGTTTGTTTGTGTTTGTTTGTGTTTTTTGAGAGGGGGTCTCACTCTGTCTGTTGCCCAGGCTGGAGTGCAGTGGTGCGACCTCAGCTCACTGCAACCTCTGCTTCCCAGGTTCAAGCAATCCTCTCACCTCAGCCTACAGGCATGCACCAAAACGCCTGGCTAATTTTTTGTATTTGTGTAGAGACAGGGTTTCGCCATGTTGCCCAGGCTGGTCTCGAACTCCTGGGCTCAGGCAATCCTCCCGCCTCAGCCTCCCAAAGTGCTTGGATTACAGGTGTAAGCCATGCACCCGGCCTAACTCTAACTTTTGCTATAACAAGAGGCTCTCATGCATGAATTCTTTAGAAGAGACCTACAACTTTCAAAACCCTGAAAAACCACTAGACTGGATTATTTCAATTGCCCTCACATCCCTAATAAGTCCCATTAAAGTCAGTAACATATTTGAGCAAGAGGTGTAAGCAGGTACTATCACTTCCATCTTACAGACTAGAAACAAACACAGGAGAATGAAGCAAACTCTCATTGATGGTAATGCCAAGACTAGCATCTAATTCAGCTGACTACCAAACCAAGGTTCTTATTTCCAAAAATTTTAAAGCTTTCTTTTAAGGTGTCTCACACCTGTAATCCCAGCACTTTGGGAGGCTGAGACAGGTGGATCACCTGAGGTCGGCATTTCCAGAGCAGCCTGACCAACATGGAGAAACCCTGTCTCTACTAACAATACAAACTTAGCTGGGCGTGGTGGCGCATGCCTGTAATCCCAGGTACTTGGGAGGCTGAGGCAGGAGAATCGCTTGAACCCAGAAGGCAGAGGTTGCAGTGAGCTGAGATCACTCCATTGCACTCCAGCCTGAGCAACAAGAAACTCCATCTCAAAATAATAATAATAATTATATGCCATAATTTGCTTATGTCACAAGCAATATGCAAAGAGGCACATGATGAAGTCATTTTACACAAAAACATGCATCCACATTTGCAGCAATATGCTTAGAGTCAATGAACATCTGTAATTAAGACCACTCCAAAAGCACTCTATTTTTGCTTCCTAAATATGGGTTTCCCCCCAATTTTTGGCCTTCTTGAAGTGCTCCACCTCCTTTTCGATTTGGGTTCCTGTTACTATATGACTCTGCATCCTATAACTACAGTTTGATGAATCACAAAAAAAAAAAAATGCTACTTGACACAGAAAATTCACAGTCCACAGTTTTGTCAGGGTAAATTATGTAAAATGTAGCTGTTGTACAGAATTAACATTTGATGAGTATGTTGGTCTTTTATTTTTTAGGAATCAATTTAGTTTAAGTGGGATTATCACCACTGAGCCAAAATGAACCATAATTTATAAAACAATATGATAAAAATATTAAGAATGGTTGTGATCTTTAAGGTGTATCCAAATTTGTTTCAGGTGGTTGTTACAAAGATGCGTTCTGAAGCCAGACTGCCTGTGTATTAGTCCGTTCTCACACTGCTATGAAGAAATACCCAAGACTGGGTAATTTATAAATAAATTAGGTTTAATTGACTCACAGTTCTGCTTGGCTGGGGAGGCCTCAGGAAACTAACAATCATGGCAGAAGGCACCTCTTCACAGGGCAGCAAGAGGGCGAATGAGTGCCAAACAAACGGGGAAGCCCCCTTATAAAACCATCAGATCTCGTGAGAACTCAATCACTATCAGGAGAACAGCATGGGGGAAACCACCTCCATGATTCAATTATCTCCACCTGGTCCCACCCTTGACACATGGGGAATATTACAATGCAAGGTGAGATCTGGATGGGAACACAGAGCCAAACCATATCAGCCTGTAATCCCAACTCTGTCATTTACTAGCTGTGTGACATTAACCTAGTTACTTAACCTCTCTGTGGCTCTGTCTCCTCTTCTTTAATATTAGAATATTAAGGATTCAATGAGTTAATTTATATTGTGCCTAAGTCATAAATGCTGAGTGTTAATTTAAAAATAAATAAATAAATTGGCAAAAAAACAATTCCAGTTTGTCTAAGCCAGTATTACTTGGGATCTCTCGTACATACAGAAAAACTTACCCTAATTAGAGTAGGCTGCTTACACGAACAAGAACTTGTTGAAAAGGGAATATAACATTTCTTATACATAGATGGGACATCAGTTTTCAATGGAAAAAGAAAAAGGTAATGAGTTACAAATTCAATCAAACAGCATCAGCTTTAAATTTAAAAAAAGTTAGCAACATTTTCTTCTTTCCTTTTTCCCTTCCTCCCTTTCTGAAGAATTCAATCTGAAAAGCATTAGCTCTAAAAGAGTAAAGTAGGAATCTGGATGGTCCAGTTGGGAGGTATTGGGAGCCCTTCCCATGGGAAAAAAAGAGAATTGGCACAAGAGCGTAAGGGGGGCTGTGGTGCTGGGAGATTTGTTAGGAGGTGGGGGTGGTGGTGAGTGACAAGATTTGATACATAGTAAGAGGACTGGTCAAATATGTAAACATATAGAGGATAATGAGAGCCAGGAAGAAAACTAGAATGAACTCTGTATGATTGGGTTTGAATTTTAAGTGTTGATGTGAACTCAGGGTTTTCAATATAGATGGTCACTTATAGATATAAGTGTAGTGAATGTGTGTTTGTACATATCTGCATATATTCCCTAGCTTCTCACTGAGAGAATCTGCAAGATGAGCCTGGAGCATCTTGCTGTGTCAAATCATAAGAAAGTACTTAAAGAATGATGGACACACATCAAAAGGACACAAAAGGGGTTCCCACTGAACAAATCTGGGATCATGTAAGTATCAAAATAAATGATAGTAATAGGTTGTAGCCCATTAAATGAAAAAATTCACGAGCCTGTACCGATATAAATAAATAAATAGGGAGCTGAGAAAGCTTTTCCTTACAATAGAATGTCATCTGATGAATGTGCAAGGAATTATGGAAACTGAAAATCACAATTTGGTAATCATGATAGTAATAACTCAGCCAAAAAACATCAATAGATGCTAAAACTAGTGGATGAAAGTTTGATGAGGGATGGAATATTTAGATAGTCTCAGAATACCTCCCCCCAAAAATTACTGACTGATTAGCAAGGGGGTAAAGAGTAACTTTACAATGGACCTGACAGTATTTTAACCAAGAAATCAAGATTAACATGACCGGAAATGAGACAAATATGATTGCATACCATCTGACAGAACCCAGCAAGAACCCAGCATCAATTCTGAGATATTCCTTCAAAAAAAAAAAAAAACACACACGCACACACAAACAAACAACATGTAACCTCAATCTAAACATGAGGAATTATCTGACAAACACTAATTAATGGACATTCTACAAAACAGCTGGCCTATAATCTTCCTAAGTGTCAAGATCAGGAAACTTAAGGAAAGAAATAAGGAATTATTCCAGATTTTAACCATCTAAAAAGACATGACGACATGGTCCTAAGTTGAGTCCTTTTTCTAGAAAGGATGACAGCCGTGAATGGGGTTTGTGGGTTCCACGGCTATAACATTCCATCTATGGTGACAGAGGCTAGGGAGGAGAATACCCTGGATTGTACTGGATTGCAGGAAATACTCATGACATCCACGGGTAAAGGAGCATCATGTTAGCCACTTGCTCTCAAATGATTCAAGAAAAACAACTCTACTACTCTTACAACTTTTGTGTAAGTCTGAAATTATTTCAACTGAAAAAAAAGCACAACCAAAACCAGGTGCAGTGGCTCATAATCCCAGCACTATAGGAGGCTGAGATGGGAGGATCACCTGAAGCCAGTAGTTCCAGACCAGCCTGGTCAACATAGTGAGACCCCATCTATTTTTAAAAAATCAAATATTTATTGTGAAAAGATTACACACTGTATCTATTGTTCAAACTATATCTTCATGAGCCTGTTGTGACAATTAAATGGGTTAATACCCAAAAAGCACTTAGCACAATGTCTCATATAGGAGTAGACCTTAAAAATAGTACAATATATTAAACTATTCAATCACAGACACACATGTTCTCTATCCCCCTGGCAAATGAGTATGATCAGGAAAGTCAAATGAAAGGATTCAGTCAGATGGTTAGAATTGTTACTACCACAAAGCAAATGTCAGGACCACATGACCTTGAGGCACCATTTGTACTTAATTATGTATGGTCCCATAGTGCTAATTAACATATTTCCTCAGCCCTTTCATAAGCAGCCTCCTGATTAAAAATCATTTATTAGGCACAGTACAATGTATACCACACCACCAAAGCATTATCAAGTCTTGATTAAACATTGTGCTTTTCCGGTTTCTCTCGTATCCTTACCTACCATCAGGCTGACATGACAAAGATGATATGAAGTGTCTCACCCAGGGGCACTGAGCAGTTGATGGCAGAGACAAGAGCAAATACCTTGACACCCATTGACCTTGTTTCTCCTACTGGTTCCAAATGGCCAGCTCAACTTACCAAATTTGAGGATAAAACTCTAACTTGGCCAGGTTTTTATAATAATAGGAACCCTAGCTCGATTTGTCCCTTTTCAACTTCAATCTTGCACTTAGTTCCAGATCCAAAAATATCCCTGGTGCTTAATACAGGATTTTGAAAATAATTGTACAGGACTCATCCTGTGCAGAAAGCTAAGTACCTTTATTTTCAAACTGTCATTGTAAAAAAAAAAAAAAAAAAAAAAAAAAAAAGGAAAAGAAAGAAAAATACAAACCGCTCAGACCTCGTATCTCATTCTCCTCACACCGCCTCATTCCTGGCGCACACAGTTCACTTTGACATCGAGGGGCGCTCTGCCAGGAAAGAGCCACATGGACTGCCGAAGGGAGTCACAACCTGACCCTCTCATCTCCTGCTCCTCCCCTTTTCCTGGGCTTCACTGCCAGCTTCACAAACGGTTAATTGCCTTTTCATGCAAAGAGTTTGACAGTCACTCTCCCACAAACCACACTAAAATCTTACCCCCTGTATCGTTTGTGAAAAAAAAAAAAAAACTGTTTCCATTTTTAGGAGAGCATAAGACCTGGCCCATTTTATTTAGAAATTAATAATAATCCTGAGAGCTCTCTTTTCTCTGTTCTGGAAGAGCAGTGAAGCAGCTCTGAAATGAAGCATTTACTACTGTGCGTGCCAGGACAAAAACAGATGGACCAAAGAAGTTTAGATGGATGAATCTGAAAAATTGGATGACCTTTATTATACCCCAAAAGTTATAAAAAATTAGAAGAGCAAAACTTACATTTGCCAGCAAGATTCTCTCCAATTTATAAATTTCATATTGTGGATCTAAACACAGGAGTTAAGGCCCACACCATTGTCTGGATAGCCAGACATCATCATCTCCCAACTGCCAGCAAAGCAGCCCACCTCAGTCTCCTTACCTCGAAAGTCTAGAAAACTGTTCTCTTCATCATTTACTACCTCCTGCCTCCAATAAAAAGAAGGAAGGTTAAGGGACTCAACTCACAGTCACACAACATCCTGAGATTCCTGAGGTTGAGCTATGGCAAAAGATGGGTACATTTCATTAGAACACCATTCAAATGAGACCAAAAGCTGGCTTAACTCTGAGGTGGTCCAGACTTCATGCTGCTGCCTGCTCCCAATTGAAGCTACTCACCTCACACATTTACCCACTATCAATATGATGTAAGAAATTGCAGATTTATAGAGTGTAATTGGGTCAGTACAAATCCAGCATCCATTACAAAATCCATTACAGTACCTGCTGTATCAAGGATGAGTCAGTAGCATGTAATTGTGTATATGTTTTGCACATAAATAAGCTAGAGAAAATGTTTGCTTCACAGTCTGAATAATTCCTAAACCATGTATAAAATGTACTATTGGGAATTTATGATAGAAACAGCCAAGGCTCACCCAAACTCAGCCCTGCTCTGCTTTTGGAGCATGGGAGAATTACACTCCTCTGCTACCCCTGTACTTGTATAGAGCCTTGTGAGTAGTTGTAGCCAATGAGTTATAAGAATGTGTCATTTTGGAGCTAGAGCATATAATTGCTGGAGTGAGACTCCGTCTCTGCTCTTCCTCAGTCACAGTAAACCTTGTAGCACCATGCTGACGGGTGGCCTCATAAGTAGAGTGAAACTTGGAGGAGAGCCCCCCTCAACCCCCACTCAATGTACAATCGACATTTTTTTCTCAGTAGGACGCAGTAGCTCACACCTGTAATCCCAGCACTTTGGGAGGCCGAGGTAGGCAGATCACCTGAGGTCAGGAGTTTGAGACCAGCCTGGCCAACATGGTAAAACTCCATCTCCGCAGAAAATACAAAAATTAGCCAGGCATGGTGGTGCACGCCTGTAGTCCCAGCTACTGGGAGAGGCTGATGCAGGAGAATCCCTTGAACCAAGGAGGTGGAGGTTGCAGTGAGCCAAGATCACACCACTGCACTCCAGCCTAGGCAACAGAGCAAGCCTTCATCTCAAAAAAAAAAAAAAAAATTCTGTTTTAAGCCTACATTAGACTGTTTTCCTATATTATATGTTCCTAAATAGCCAACTCAAATCTTATTCCCCAGTCTGATATGACTTAGCAGAAATAATGCCAGGCATGACAGATACCCCAAAGAAGTAAGAGGTGTACATCGGGCTTTCTAGGAGAACCTGGTGACAACACCAAAGCCAGGGAGGAGGGTCATCCACATGTGCACATGTAGGAAGCCTCTGAAGGCCTGAGGCACAGCAGAGGTAAGGACTATATCTACCTAGCCAGACGTCAAAAAGAGGAAACAATTCAAAGTCCAGAAAGAGAAGTGGAGTCTAAAATCATGCACCATCAATGTGGTTAGACGCTAGCCTAACTCTATGAAATTTCACCATTTTTTCCTGCTGTTTCAGATGGCTCATTGGCACCAAAGCACACTCAGGGACTCACTCTCTCACCCTGTGCAACCCTAAAAAGCACCATCTGAACTGTGACAACAAAAAGAAGCTCCCAAATGTTTTTAATTAAAATCTCTCAGAATCCTGTGAATTCTACATTTATTTTTATTAATTTAATTCAATTTGTGTTGTTAAATATCATCCAGATAAGAATCCTTAATTATCTCTTAAGTCTTTATCTCCTTTTCAAAACAATTGACTCAAACACCAATCACCAGCCACACACCATTTAATTCATTCTTGCTCTTACTCCAGGTACCCTGTGCATAAGCTATCGAGTCATAGAATCACGATCGATTTAAATCTTAACGGAGTCTTACAGACTAACACTCCTCCACCCCAAAAAAGCTGAACAAGAAATAAAAGCCAAATTTTTAAAAAAAGCTTTTCAATCTATCGCTGTGGTACTTTTATTTCAGACACTTCTGTAACACGAATAAAATAATGAAGCATCAGAGAGGCCACTGTACGTTAGTATAAACGTATCAGGAAAATATCCTACTAATAATTAAACCAGAATGCAAGCTGCTGGTATCCCTTAGGTTTTTTTATTAATAGCAAGATGTTATCATTTGCTCACATTCTTCTGCTTATTAGAAAATTTGGACTGTAATTTTGGATGCTGAGTCAAAATAACTAATTAAATGATAAATGTCACTTTTTCTCCCAACTTACACAACCAGGATTTTGAATAACATATTTTTCTATTATGCCAAACCAAGAGAGAAAATATTACTCTTTTGGTCTTTGGAGGAGCAAAGGGGACTCATAAAAAGTGATTAATTTGTAAATCAATGGCACTTTTGTAACCAAGGTTTTTCAGTTTTGCTTCTTTACAAGGTACATTTTTTTTTTTTTTTTTTTTTTTTTAAGACACAGTTTCATTCTGTCGCCCAGGCTGGAATGCAGTGGTGAGGAGCACGATCTCAGCTCACTGCAACCTCTGCCTCCAGGATTCAAGCGATTCTCCTGCCTCAGCCTCCAGAGTAGCTGGGATTATAAGCATATGCCACTACGTCCAGCTAATTTTTGCATTTCCTTTTTTTTTTTTTTTTTTTTTTTTTTGAGATGGAGTCTTGCACCATCGCCCAGGCTGGAGTGCAGTGGTGTTATCTCAGCTCACTGCAACCTCTGCCTCCCGGGTTCAAGCAATTCTCCTGCGTTAGCCTCCCTAGTAGCTGGGATTACAGGCACACGCCACCACGCCCAGCTAATTTTTTGTATTTTTAGTAGAGATGGAGTTTCACTGTGTTAGCCAGGATGGTCTCAATCTCCTGACCTCGTGATCCGCCTACCTTGGCCTCCCAAAGTGTTGGGATTACAGGCATAAGCCACGGCGCCCAGCACATAATTTTTGTATTTTCAGCAAAGATGGGGTTTCACATTTTTGGCAAGGCTGGGCTCCAATTCCTGACTTCAAGCAATTCGCCTGCCTCGGCCTCCCAAAGTGCTGAGGTTACAGACGTGAGCCACCATGCCTGGCCACAAAATACATTTTAAAGGCATTCATAATCCTCAAAGCACATCACAAACTAATTCACTACTTTGATAAAATCCCGAATGGCTTTCAAATTATCAGTTTCCCCATTTATATAAAGTTTATAGAGGCAAATGTATGGGAATCAAGTTTGTTTTACTCAAATAAGACAACAGTAAAACCTAACCTGGATTCCAAATAATTTTGTTCATTTGTAAAAGTTGTATTGTGGTCACAGAGTTCAACATTCTAGTCTTCTCCTTCCCTCTCCCCCATTTCCTACCAAAAAAAAAAAAAAAAGGGAAAAATATACCAATAAATTCAGCCAACAAGAGAAACTGGCAAGTTTTAACAAGTCAAAATATAAACTAAATAATACTTCTCTTTCCCACCTTTATGTCATTGATATAATCTTATATCATTCTCCAAATTCTCTGCCCCCTTAAAAGAACAGATATTATTCCAAGCATGAACAAACTACATCAACTCACTGCTAACTGGCATTTTCAGGTAATGGAATATTAACTATAATAGCGAGTATTTGTTGAGATCTGACTCTGAGCCAGCACTGTTCTAACTGCTGGATTAGTTCATTGTTTCATCAGGATGCCCCTATAAAGTAGGGATTGTGCTTCTTGCTTCTGTTCTACAAACGGGGAAACTGCATGAAGACATCATTTATCTTGTCCTGTGGCAGCCTAGGATTCCGAGCTGGGACATCAGGTCCTGGAGTTTGCTTTACTCCATACTCCCTCTCTTGTTAATCCAATGCTCTGCCCAACAGAGTTGTGCCATGCATTTCTCCAATAATTTTCGAAGTCACAATATGATAGTCACAGAGCAATAGAACTCTACCTAATTTTGCTTTTCTTCAGTGATTTAGAAAACCTATCAGTACTTTGAAGAATTTCAGGATCAGTCAGGATAAAATGGAAATAATAACAAAACCTACCTCGAGATACTTTTCAGAGAATTAAGAAAACTTAGATTAAATGTTTGGTCAGAGCCTGACCAATAGCATGTGTTCAATAAGTTGCAGTTATTTATTATTATCTTAATTAGATATTTGCAAGAATACTTTGAAACCATGTAAAATACAATTTGAAGAATGAATACTTGGTTCTTCTTTCTAATAATGCTGCACAATGCATTTAGATCTTCCTTAAAATAAGAGTCTTAATATTTTGTTGTAAATTGGAATTTTTGTGAAAGAAGGTATATCTTCCCACTGAAGGACATTTTCATTCAGATATACTTCTTTGTCTTCATGTTTGACTAAATTTCAATTAACAATGGTGGTTACAATGTCAACTTTACTCGGGAGACTGAGGCAGGAGGATTGCAGGAGGCCAAGAGTTCAAGACCAGACTGGGCAACATAGCAAGACTCCATGTCTACCACATTTATTTTTATTAGCTGAGTGTGGTGACATGTACTTGTAGTCCCAGCTACTCAGGAGGCTGAGGTGAAAGAATCCCTTGAGCCCAGAAGTTCAAGGGTGCCGTGAGCTACGATCACGCCACTGTACTCCAGCCTGGGTGACAGAGCAAGACCCCATCTCTAAAACAAACAAACAAAAATTCAGCTCCCCAGTTCTGCAGCCACCAGACTCTATCAAGGGATTTATAATCAATCAAATATGCCATTGCTCTTGAGATCCAAATATTTATAAAGCCTTAAAGTTTTTTTTAAGTGCATAAATCATGCTAATTTTGTACTTTCATGTCTGCATTTTCTTATAGAAGAAAAGAAGAAATGCTAAGTAACACTCCACCGAGCCCTCCTTTCCCCTGCTATGGAAGGCAAGTCCTTAAGCTTGTTGGGACAGAGCCCAGATGACTGACCAGGATGATGATATTGTAAGAGAAACGCATCTCTGAACTTCCCTCTTACCAGAGACTGTATCCTGTTTCTTGGAGACAGGACACCACAGAAATGAAGACTTACTCTGAATAAGAGTCCTATATAGTCCTGTTTTCCAGAAAAGGAAAAAGCAGAAACACAGCAAAGCCCAGCTGAAGCTGAGCAAAAGCACACCCAGGTCACAGTTCCTGACTTCAATTCTTCCCTCCAGGTCTCGGGGTGGTCAGACTATTCAATGGTAAGGCTTTGGGAAATGCCTCTCTGTAAACAATGGCAAACCAGGCACAGGGTGGACACCTGATCAATGTTAAATAAGTAGTATGCTAAACACAGTGAATGAGTGGTATTTGGTTTGGAGGGGTTTTTTTTTTTAGCATTTTCAGTTTAAAGTCTGAAGCGTGCAGCTCAATGAATTTTCACAGAATTCTACACCTGTGGAACCACACTCAAATCAAGATACAGAACATTTTCCGTACTCCAATATTACTTTTAAATTATTTTAAAATTTTATCTAGAGAAAATGCTGTGATCTGAATGGATCCCTCAAAATTCCTATGTTGAAACTTAATCACCTATATGACAGTATTAAGAGCTGGGACCCTTTACAGAGTGAGTAAGACATGAGGGTGGAGTCCTCATGGGTGAAATTCGTGCCCTCATAAAAGGATTTGAAGGAGCAGGTTTTTCCCCTTCCATCCCTCCCGCCATGTGGGACAGTGTTCACCCCTTCAGTTGTATGCCGATGCTGCAGAGAGGCCCTAGGCAGACACCAACTGCCGGGGCTTTGATTGGACTTCCCAGCCCTCAGAATGGTGAGAAAATAAATTTCTGTTCTTTATAAATTACTCAGTCTCAGGTGCTTTCTTATAACAGCATGAATGGACTAAAACAAAAAGTCAGACTGCATACATAGTATTTTTACTTTTACAGTAAGCTGAAAGACTATTAGGGAAGGTGGGGTGAATGATTAAAGACAGTGAGGTCAAGGGGTTGAAAGTACAGGCTTGGGAATCAGAAAGACCTGCCACCCACTATATTTGACATTTTGCAAAACAAACCTCCCTGCTCCAGTTTCTTCACATGTATTATAAGAAAATATATCTGTGGATGAGTCTTACGAGGATGAAATGAATTAACGCATGTAAAGGCTCACAAAGTGCTGGGGGACGCAAAATAGGTAAAAATTCAATGAATGACAGGTATCAATATTATTAATTAATCACTTTAATATTCAGCTGACGTACAGTGTGTTTGGACCAAAACATCTTCCTTCTTCTTGGCTTTCACTATCTTGGCTTTCATTATCACTTGCATGTGATAAAGCCCTCAAGAGCAGATAGACAATATTTTCATTCCTATAATTTTAATTTAGCTGTTGAAGAAAACTGTATGTCATTTAAACTACTTTATCAGTTTCAAAAGCAATTTTAAAAGCAATTGTTGGCCAGACACCGTGGCTCATGCCTATAATACCAGCACTTTGGGAGGCCGAGGCGGGTGAATCACCTGAGGTCAGGAGTTCAAGACCAGCCTAGACAACATAGAAAAAACCCGTCTCTAGAAAAAATACAAAAATTAGTCAGGCATGGTGGCGCATGCCTGTAATCCCAGCTACTGGGAAGACTGTGGCAGGGGAATCACTTGCACCCAGAAGGCGGGCATTGTAGTGAGCCAAGATCACACCACTGCACTCCAGCCTAGGCGACGGAATGAGACTCTGTCTCAAAAAAAAAAAAAAAAGGCAATTATTAATAATTCAAAGAGAGAATAAACTTATACTGTCTTTGCTCAAACAGGCTGCTATAATCAGAATAAATGTTCTGCAATGATCATGCTATTTATTTTTCAGAGCTTCCAATTTTTTGAAGCCTAAAATGGTTTAATTCTATCCCCCAAGCAATTAATATGTTCTACGAAACAAATCAGAGCTGGAGAACCAAATTAACACCTTTCAAGAGTGATATATCAACGCAGGATTCTACAGAATGCTTTATGACCCTGCCACCTAATTTAATGGATAAGTTCGAAGCATCAGAATGCCCAGCATGACTTGAATTCTTTCAGATACTAAAAAGCATACATTCATATCAAGTGCAAATTCTCAGCAGAAAAACAAACTTCACTACTATGTATGAAAATCTTCTGTCAAATCACTTATCTTTACCCTAAAACTAGACTAAAATCCTCTTAATTAACCCAGACTTAAATAAGTTAGGAAAGAAGATGTTCTGTGCAAATAGATAAGAGCTACGACAAATGAACACTAGACCTCTTTCTGGCCTCACCTGACTAATGAATCATATTCCAAGACAGAGGCCTCTCAGATGTGACTACCTCACCACGGTCCTTAGGCTGGAGCAACTGACCAGCCTTTCTATAAACCCGGTTGAAGGGTACATCACAAGCCAAACACCTCAGTCACATTTCCACCATATCAAAGTGTATAGACTTGGCTGTGCACGGTGGCTATCACCTGAAATCCTAGCATTTTGGAAAGCTAAGACGGGTGGATCACTTGAGGCCAGAAGTTCAAGACCAGCCTGGCAAAAGCCGTGTCTACTAAAAGATACAAAAGTTATCTGGGCGTGGTGGCATGCACTGGTAGTCCCAGCTACTTGAGAGGTTAAGGCGGGAGAATCACTTGAGCCCTGGAGGCCAAGGTTGCAGTGAGCCGAGATCACATCACTGCACTTCAGTCTGGGCAACAAAGCAAGATCCTGTCTCCAAAAAAAACCCACAACAAAGTGCACAGACTTGTTATTAATTTCTCCCATGACCTCACTCCCTGCTCTCCATGGAGTTAAAGTTCTTTGGGGAGATGTACAAGGAAAATTGCCTTTGTGTCCCCCAAAACTGTCTCCAATATTCCTTTTAACTTGACTTTAGGGACTAAAGTGCAAAACAATGAGCCTACCCAGAAATGCCCTAGATCGGACACATGAAAGAGCAATTAATACATGTTTCTGGAAGCAATTATCAGATAGTACTGCTAGACAGTGGGAAGATCCTAAACAACCCCACAAACAATGAAATCCTTCAAGGCTGCTTCTTTCCCTTAAAATAGAAAGGTTCCAAGATGGCACCTTTCTTTTCCCCAGCTCCTCCTCTGATACATCCGCCTGGGTAGAGAGGCTGACAGGGAACTTCTGTATTTTTTCCTTAAGAGAACTTAGAGAATGCCTTTGTCTTAAAGGGGAAAAAAGAGACTTTTAAAAAAAGAGAGAGAGGGTTATTATTATTATTATCATTATTAATATTATTGTGATTGCACTGAAAACAGGGCATTGACAACAGAGGCCAATCATAGGTACTGATAGTCCTCATGTGAGCAGAGGAACAAGAACTTACTGTGCTGATGAATGGTGAACCAATACAGAAATTGTTCAGAAAGATACCAAAATCATATATGGGAGATAAAAGGAGAAGAGCAGATCAGATGGGAGGTGGGAACCTGGAGCAAGATTCTAGAAGGTGGATTAAGGAACATGGCAAAGAAGAGTGATAGATTAGGTGACTTTATTAGTCCATTCTCACACTGCTATGAAGAGATACCTGAGACTGTGTAATTTATAAATAAAAGAGGTCTAATTGACTCAGTTCTACATGGCTGGGGAAGCCTCAGGAAACTTACAATCAAGGTGGAAGGCACTTCTTCGCAGGATGGCAGGAGAGAGAACGAGTGCAGAGCAAAGAGGGAAGCCCCTTATAAAACCATCAGATCTTGTGAGAACTCACTCACTACCATGAGAACAGCATGGGGGAACTGCCCCCATGAGTCAGTTATCTCCACCAGGTCCTGCTCTTGACACATGGGGATTATTACAATGCAAGATGAGATTTGAGTGGGGACACAGAGCCAAACCATATCAGTGACAAACACGAGATTGCCAGGCCAACCACTGCCAAGGACTGAGGGCTGAGCTTGGTTAATGAAGTCAGAAAAGTTAAGAGGGTGAGCAGCATCCAAAGCATGATCCTCAGACGCTGGAACATCCAGAGTAGCATCCTAAGTCAGAACTCCCTTACAACTTGACCTAGAAACTTCCTCTCCATCTTCCAGGGCAACATTCAAGGGATGACTGAGCTATAGGATAAGAGTCAGGATTGACAGAGTATACAAAGCAACGATTAAGCTAAATTACATGCACACATGAGCACACACGTGTACATGTACACACACCATAAAATAGCTGGTGATAGCTAGGAAAAGAGAGGAAGCTCACCCCAGAAGTCTCCTGGGATGCTACGAATCTAGGGCTGTATTGTAATGTTTTAAATAGTTTTGGGAGGCATAAGAAGGATAAAACTTTTTAAAAATAATAACAAAGACAACCATTTAATGGTTAAAGAAGCAGGTATTGGAGTTATTCTGAGTTTGAATCCAGCTCTGACCTTGGAAAAGTTTTAAAGACTTTTTCCTCAATTTTGTTATCTATAAGATGAAGACAATAATATTTGCTTATGTCCTCAGGTTGTTCCAAGGTTAAATTTGCATAAAATGCTTAGTACCTCCCTGAGTAAATAACAAAGTCAGTCCGTGGATACTCATGGTGGTGGTAACAATGATGATAATGATATATATGAATATAACCCTGATGTTCAGAGAGTTCAAATCCTCTTCTTTGTTAATTCTTCCATTCTGCCAATAAATCAGATATATAATCAGCAAAAACAGGAGCCTCACTCTGACCAAAACAGAATTCATTTGCTTTAAAATCATTACATTAAATCAAGTCTGAGGAAGTCCTGGCAAGAAATAAATCAGTATCTATAATAAACAGTATTACCTGTAATATCATGGAATTAACATCCTCACAGAGAAAATAAGGTAACGAGAAGTTAAAAGATCTCTCTCCCATTAAATAACTACGTAGACAAATGCTAAAAGGAAGAATGACTGCTCTGCTTCTAAAATCCCCATTAATGAATGTTTCCATGGTACTTTAGATTATTT
Source organism: Chlorocebus sabaeus (assembly GCF_047675955.1). Taxonomy (NCBI): domain Eukaryota; kingdom Metazoa; phylum Chordata; class Mammalia; order Primates; family Cercopithecidae; genus Chlorocebus; species Chlorocebus sabaeus. Next base: position 69,687,772 of record NC_132911.1, read on the forward strand.
TATTTACTCTTCACAAAAATCCAATAAATAATATACCATCCCCTATTTACAAATGAGAAAACAGAGGCTTAGAAAAGTAGAGACGCTTGCCTGTGATTACTCAGTTAGGAAAGGGAGGAGCTAAATACACATGCATTTGCCTCAAAGGCCTGCGTCCCCTACCCCTGGCTCAGGGAGGTCAGCAGGAATCAAGCCAACTTACCAAATCTGAGGCTGGGATACCAGTAAACTGTATCAATGCGAATTTTGACAATCTCTTTCTACAAAAGAAAACAAACTGAATACAAAAAGCAGCATGAAAATAGTTTCACCTGGAACCCAACACGCACATACTCAAAAACCAAATATAAAATTTTGAGCTATACCAGGCATCTATAAAAACAGAGATTAAAACTTATATTCCTCCTGCAAACAAAACAGAAATCATGGACATGAACCAGGGTAATACAAAACATGAAATTTTGCCCATCACTGGAATATTTGTACAACCAGTGCTCATAAAACAAAATTGAGACAGAACTATGTCAGTAACAGAGTCAGAAGATCTATGAGTCTGCCTGACATTCAGTCACATTAAATAAGGTATAGATATGTTCATGTATATATATGTGTATATTGTCTTTTTTTTTTTTTTTTTTTTTTGAGACGGAGTCTCACTCTGTCGCCCAGGCTGGAGTGCAGTGGCGCAATCTCGGCTCACTGCAAGCTCTGCCTCCCGGGTTCACACCATTCTCCTACCTCAGCCTCCCGAGTAGCTGGGACTACAGGCGCCCGCCACTGCGCCCGGCTAATTTTTTTCTTTTTTTTTAGTAGAGACGGGGTTTCACCATGGTCTCGATCTCCTGACCTTGTGATCCGCCCACCTATATTGTCTTAAATTTTATTTTTTATTTTTTTATTTTTCCGTAAGTTATTGGGGTACAGGTGGTATTTGGTTACATGAGTAAGTTCTTTAGTAGTGATTTGTGAAATTTTGATGCACCCATCACCATGGGTACACTGTACCATATTTTCAGTCTTTTATCTCTCATCCCCCTCCCACTCTTCCCCACAAATCCCCAAAGTCCATTGCCTCATTCTTACGCGTTTGTGTCCTCATAGCTTAGCTCCCACATATCAGTGAGAACATGTGATGTTTGGTTTTCCACTCCTGAGTTGTTACTTCACTTAGAGTAATAGTCTCCAATCTCATCCAGGTCACCACAAATGCTGTTAATGCATTCCTTTTTATGGCTGTGTAGTATTTTATTTATTTATATATATATATCAGTTTCTTTATCCACATGTTGATTGATGGGCATTTGGGTTGGTTCCACGATTTTGCAATTGTGGATTGTGCTGCTATAAACATGCATGTACAAATATCTTTTTCAAATAATGACTTCTTTTCCTCTGCGTAGATACCCAGTAGTGGGATTGTTGGATCAAATGGCAGTTCCACTTTTAGTTCTTTAAGAAATATCCACACTGTTTTCCATGTCGGCTGTACTAGTTTACATTCCCACCAGCAGTGTAGAAGTGTTCCCTGTTCACCACATTCACACCAAAATCTACCATTTTTTGATTTTTTGATCATGTTCATTCTTGCAGGAGTAAGGTGGTATCACACTGTGGTTTTGATTTGCATTTCCCTGATCATTAGTGATATTGAGCATTTTTTCACATTTGTTGGCCATTTGTATATCTTCTTTTGAGAATTGTCTATTCATGTCCTTAGCCAACTTTTTGATGGGATTGTTTGGTTTTTTTCTTACTGATTTGTTTGAATTCATTGTAGATTCTGGATGTTAGTCCTCTTCAGAGATATAGAATGTGAAGATTTTCTCCCACTCTGTGGGTTGTCGATTTACTCTGCTGACTGTTCCTTTTGCCATGCAAAAGCTATTTAGTTTAATTAGGTCAGAACTATTTATCTTTGTTTTTACTGCATTTGCTTTTGGTTTTCTGGTCATGAAATCCTTGCCTAAGCCAATATCTAGAAAAATTTTTCCAATATTATCTTCTAGAATTTTTATAGTTTCAGGTCTTAGTTGATTTTTATACAAGGTGAGGAATGAGGATCCAGTTTCATTCTCCTACATGTGGCTAGCCAATTATCCCAGCACCTTTTGTTGAAAAGGGTGTCCTTTCCCCCACTTTATATTTTTGTTTACTTTGTCAAAGATCAGTTGGCTGTGAGCGTTTAGGTTTATTTCTGGGTTCTCTATTCCATTCCATTGGTCTATATGCCTATTTTTGTACTAACACCATGCTGTTTTGGTGACTATGGCCTTAGAGTATAGTTTGAAATTAGATAGCGTGATGCCTCCAGATTTGTTCTTTTTGCTTAGTCTTGCTTTGGTTATGCAGGCTCTTTCTTGGTTCCACATGAATTTTAGAATTTTTTTTAATACTGTGAAGAATGATGGTGGTATTTTGGTGGGGATTGAATTGAATTTGTAGAATGCTTTTAGCAGTATGGTCATTTTCACAATATTGATTCTACCCATCCATGAGCATGGGGTGTGTTTCCATTTGTTTGTGTCATCTATGATTTCTTTCAGCAGTGTTTTGTAGTTTTCCTTGTAGAAGGGAGTCTTTTAACTCCTTGGTTAGGTATATTCCTAAGTTTTGTTTTGTTTTTGTTTTTGTTTTTGTCTTTTTGCGGCTATTGTAAAAGGGATTGAGTTCTTGATTTCATTCTCCGCTTGGTCGCTGTTGGTGTATAGAAGAGCTACTGATTTGTGTACATTAATCTTTTATCCGGAAACTTTGCTGAATTCTTTTATCAATTCTAGGAGCTTTCCGGAGGAGTCCTTAGGGTTTTCAAGGTAAATGATCATACTGTCAGCAAACAGTGACAGTTTGACTTCCTCTTTACCAATTTGGATGCCCTTTATTTCTTTCTCTTGTCTGACTGCTCTGGCTAATACTTCCAGTACTACATTAAAGAGGAGTGGTGAGAGTGGACATCCTTGCCTTGTTCCTGGTCTCAGAGGGAATGCTTTCAGCTTTTCCTAATTAAACATTATGTTGGCTGTGGGTTTGTCATAGATGGCTTTTATTACATTAAAGTATGTCCCTTGTGTGCCAATTTTGCTGAGCATTTTAATCATAAATGTATGCTGGATTTTGTCAAATGCTTTTTCTGCATCTATTGAAATGATCATGTAATTTTTTTTTTTTTTTTTTTTTTTTTTTGAGACAGAGTCTTGCTCTGTCACCCAGGCTGGAGTGCAGTGGCGTGATCTCAGCCCACTGCAAACTCTGCCTCCTGGGCTCAAACAATTCTCCTGTCTCAGCCTCCCATGTAGCTGGGACTATAGTCACCTGCCACCATGCCCGGCTAATTTTTGTATTTTTTGCAAATGGGGTTTCATCTTTTGGTCAGGCTAGTCTTGAACTCCTGACCTTAAGTGATCCACCCTCCTCAGCTTCCCAAAGTGCTGGGATTTACAGGCATGAGCCACTGCACCCAGCCATTATTTTTGTTTTAATTCTGATTATGTGGTGTATCAGGTTTATTGACTTGTGTATGTTAAACCATGCCTGCATCCCTGGTATGAAACCCACTTTATCATGGTGGATTCTTTTTGATATGTTGTTGGATTCAGTTAGCTTTTGTTTAGAATTTTAGCATCTATGTTCATCAAAGATAGTTTTCTTTTTTGGTTACATCCTTTCCTGGTTTTGGTATTAGGGTGATACTGACTTCATACAATGAATTACAGAGGGTTCTTTCTTTCTCTATCTTGCGGAACAGTGTCAAAAGGATTGGTACCAATTCTTCTTTGACTGTCTGGTAGAATTCTCCTGTGAATCTGTCTGGTCCTGGACTTAATTTTGTCGGTAATTTTTAAATTACCATTCTAATCTCACTGCTTGTTATTGGTCTGTTCATGGTATCTAATTTTTCTTGATTGAAGCTAGGAGGGTTATATTTTTCTAGGAATTTATGCATCTCTTCTAGGTTATCCAGTTTATGTACACAGAGGTGCTCATAGTAGCCTTGAATGATCTTTTGTATTTCAGTGGTGTCAGTTGTAATACCTCCTGTTTTGTTTCTTAGTGAAGTTATTTGGATTTTCTCTCTTCTTTTCTTGGTTAACCTTGCCAATGGTCTACCAATTTTATTTATCTTTTCAAAGAACAGCTCTTTGTTTCATTTATCTTTTATATTATTTTTGTTTCAATTTCATTCTGCTCTGATCTTCATTATTTCTTTTCTTTGGCTGAGTTTGGATTTGGTTTCTTCTTGTTTCTCTAGTTCCTTGAGGTGTGACCTTAGATTGCCTGTTTGTGCTTTTTCAGTCTTTTTAATGTAGGTGTTTAGGGCTATGAACTTTCCTCTTAGCACCACCTTTGTCGTATTCCAGAGGTTTTGATAGGTTGTGTCATTATTGTAGTTCAGTTTGAATAATTTTTTAATTTCCATCTTTATTTTGTTTTTGACCCAATGCTCATTCAGTAGCAGGTTATTTAATTTCCATGTATTTGAACTGCTTTGAGGGTTCCTTTTGGAGTTGATTTCCAATTTTATTCCACTGTGGTCTGAGCAAGTGCTTGATACGATTTCAATTTTCTTAAATTTATTGAGGCTCGCTTTATGGCCTATCATATGGTTTATCTTGGAGAAAGTTCCATGTGCTATTGAATAGAATGTGTATTCTGCAGTTGTTGGATGAAATGTTCTGTATATATCTGTTAAGTCCATTTGTTCCAAGGTATAATTTAGATACATTGTTTCTTTGTTGACTTTCTGTCTTGATGACCTGTCCAGTGCTGTCAGTGGAGTACTGAAGTCCCCCACTATTATAGTGTTGCTGCCTATCTCATTTCTTAGGTCTATTAGTAATTGTTTTATAAATTTGGGATCTCCAGTATTAGCTGCACATATGTTTAGGATTATAATACTTTCCTATTGGATAAGGTCTTTTATCATTATATAATGTTCCTCTTTGTCTCTTTTAACCACGGTTGCTTTGAAGTTTGTTTTGTCTGATATAAGAATAGCTACCCCTGCTTGCTTTTGATGTCCATTTGCATGAAATGCCTTTTTCCACCCCTTTACTTTAAGTTTATGTGAGTCCTTAAGCTAGTGTATGTCACCTTAAGCTAAGTTTATGTTACCTTAAGTGAGGTGAGTCTCCTGAAGGCAGCAGATAGTTGGTTGGTGAGTTCTTACCCAGTGGAGCATTTAGGCCATTTACATTCAATATTAGTATTAAAATGTGAGGTATCTTTGCATTCATCATGCTCTTTGTTGCCTGTGTACTTTTGTTTTTTTGGTTTTTGTTTTTGCTTTTTAACTTGTATTTTTGTTTTATAGGTCCTGTGTAATTTATCCTTTAAAGAGATTCTGTTTTGATATGTACCAGGATTTGTTTCAAGATTTAGGGCTCCTTTTAGCAGTTCCTGTAGTGGTGGCTTGGTAATGGAGAATTCTCTCAGCATTTGTTTGTCTGAAAAAGACTGTATCTTTCCTTCAAATATGATGCTTAGTTTCACTGGATACAAAATTCTTGGATGATAATTGTTCTGTTTGAGGAGGCTGAAGATAGGGCCCCAATCCCTTCTAGCTTATAGGGTTTCTGCCAAGAAATCTGCTCTTAATCTGATAGATTTTCCTTTAGAGGTTACCTGGTGCTTGTGTCTTACAGCTCTTAAGATTCTTTTCTTCATCTTAATTTTGGATAACCTGGTGACAATGTGCTTACATGAAGATCTTTTTGTGATGAATTTCCCAGTTGTTCTTTGTGCTTCTTGTATTTGGATGTCTAGGTCTCTAGCAAGGCCAGGGAAGTTTTCCTCAATTGTTCCCCCAAATAAGTTTTCTAAGCTTTCAGAATTTTCTTCTTCCTCAGGAACACCAATTATTCTTAGGTTTGGTCATTTAACATAATCCCAGATTTCTTGGAGGCTTTGTTTATATTTTCTGGGTTTTTTTCTTTTCTTTTTTCTTTTTTTTTTTTTTTTTTTTTTTTTGAGATGCTCTTGCTCTGTCACCCAGGCTGGAGTGCAGTGACATGATCTCGACTCACTGCAACCTCCACCTCCCAGGTTCAAGCAATTCTTCTGCCTCAGTCTCCCAAGTACCTGGGACTACAGGTGCACGCCCCCATGCCTGGGTAATTTTTGTATTTTTAGTAAAGATGGGATTTCACCATATTGGCCAGGTGGGTCTCAAACTCCTGGCCTCATGATCTGTCCGCCTCAGCCTCCCAAAGTGCTGGGATTACAGGTGTGAGCCACTGCACCTAGCCCCTGTTTATATTGTCTTATTCTTTTTTCTTTGTCTTTGTTGGATTGGGTTAATTCGAAGACCTTGTCTTTGAACTCTGAATTTCTTTCTTCTACTTGTTCAATTCTATTGCTGAGACATCCCAGAGCATTTCATATTGCTAAAAGTATGTCCAAAATTTCCTGAATTTTTTACTGTTTTATCTTTAAGTTATCTATTTCCTTCAATATTTCTCCCTTCACTTCTTTTATCATTTTTTGGATTTCCTTGCATTGGGCTTTGCCTTTCTCTGGTCCCTCCCTGATTAGCTTAATAGCTAACCTCCTGAATTTTTCTTTCTTTCTTTTTTTTTTTTTTTTTTTTCCCAGGTAAATCAGAGATTTCTTCTTGGTTTGGATCCATTGCTGGTGAACTAGTGTGATTTTTGGGGGGTGTTGAAGAGCCTTATTTTGTCATATTACCACAATTGGTTTTCTAGTTCCTTCTCATTTGGGTAGGCTCTGTCAGAGGGAAAGTCTAGGGCTGAAGGCTGTTGTTCAGATTCTTTCGTCTCACGAGGTGTTCCCTTGATGTAGTACTCTCTCCCTTGTCCTATGGATGTGGCTTCCTGTGAGCCTAACTGCAGTGATTGTTGTCTCTCTTCTGAGTCTAGTCACCCAGCAAGTCTACCCAGCTCCAGGCTGGTACTAGGGGTTGTCTGCACAGAGTCCTATGATGTGAACTGTCTATGGGTCTCTCAGCCATGGAAGCCCTCCTCCCAGCTGCGATGCCAGTGCCTGTTCCAGTGGAGGGGAGCGCACATGTAATGGACGCTGTGAGGTTTCTTAGCTTTGGTGGTTTAATGCTCCATTTTTGTGCTGATTGGCCTCCTGCCAGAAGATGGAACTTTCTAGAGAGCATCAGTTGTGGTAATATGAGGAGGAACCAGCGGTGGGCAGTGCCCTAAAACTCCTAAGATTATATGCTCTTTTTCTTCTGCTACCAGAGTGCGTAGGGAAGGACCATCAGGTGGGGGCAGGGCTAGCCATGTCTGAACTCAGACTCTACTTGGGCAGGTCTTGCTGGGGCAGCTGTGGGGGATGGGGCTGAGATTCGCAAGTCACTGGAGTTGTGTACCTAAGAGAATTATGACTGCCTCTGCTGAGTCATGCAGGTTGACAGGGAAGTGGGAGAAAGCCAGCAGTCACAGGCCTCATCCAGCTCCCACACAAACCAAAGGGCTGGTCTCACTCCCAACATGCTGCCCCCAGTCCATTTCCAGTTGTAGGGCAGACAGTGGAGAGCCATACAGGCTTGAAAACCTGCCCCAGGCTACCCTCCTCCCAGCTGCGAAAGAAAGGGCTTGGTTCTCCCCGGCCTGTGGAGTCTGCACACCAGATTTGCACTCTCCCCCGAGTTCTAGCCAGGAGGCTTCTCACCCCGTTCAAATTGTTAGAGTTCAGCTAGAGATTTCCTTCTCCCTGTGGAGTTTTACCCCCTGCTCCTCTCCTGTTGGATCCCTGTGGTGCCAGGCAGGAATGGGCTGCTTAGGGAGCCAGCGAGCTCTCAGGACCTTTCTGCTACTTCCTCTACCCCTGTATTTCACTCCACACTCCAAATTGACTCAGCTCCAGGTAAAGATGGAAAATTCTCCCGCTAACAGACCTTCAGCTTCTCCAGTGGGAGTGGGTGTTCAGGAGAGGAGGGTCTCCCTTTCCACTTCCACAGTTGGGGCACTCACAGTTTTGCGGGGTTTGTGGGGGAGTCTCCCGGGTCCTGCAGGAGCAGTCTGCTTCTTTCAGAGGGTTTGTGGGTCCCCTCAGATTGCTGATTTGTTCTTGCAGTTGATCTGGAGCTAAAATTGACAATGCGAGCCCCGCAAGCTGCTCTGTCTAGAGCTGCAATCTAGTCCTGCCTCCCGTCCGCCATGACGATCTGAACAGTCAGAAAAGAAAGCTGGTCTTAAATTTTTCTACAGGATTTATCTAATATATAATTCTATAAACATTTACAAATATATTAATAATTAAATTATTCACCCTACCGCTACTAATAGAATATTTGTTGGGATTTTAGTTCTTAAAATTAAATGCCTTCATTTATCCTTTCTTCCTTCTTTTCCTTCTTCACCATGTATTTACTTTAGCTGCATAGACAGTTTGGCAACAACCTTAGAACAAATGTGAATCTGGCGGGTATAAGAGAAAGTCACACAGTTTTGTGACCAAGCCCTACCTAAGACAAACCCATGAAAAAGAAATGAAATATACGTGAGGTGTACAGAAGGCTCCTAAAGAACCAGCCCATCTGCCTTTTCGGACACCCAGTCTCAGTTGCAAAATCACTGTGAGACTCATTGGTTCAGGGATGACAGTTTACTTGGCACTAGGCAGGATTCTGAGGACACAGTGCCTGCCTAGTAGAAGATCAGAGGCTGGACAGAAGACAGACATGGAACCAACAATTACAGAGCCATTTGACTAGAGTTGTAGTATGCACCAGATGCAGTGGCTATGAAAGAGTGTTCGCCCTTGAATTAAAAGGCTCTCTTATTCTGGTGTATTAACATGTACCGCATATAAATATTTGCTGGCAGGCTGGGTGCGGTGGCTCACGCCTGTAATTCCAGCACTTTGGGAGGCCAAGGCAGGAGGGTCATGAGGTCAAGAGATCGAGACCATTCTGGCCAACATGATGAAATCCCATCTCTACTAAAAAATACAAAAATTAGCTAGGTGTGGTGGCACATGCCTATAGTCCCAGCTACTCGGGAGGCTGAGGCAGGAGAATCGCTTGAACCTGGGAGGTAGAGGTTGCAGTGAGCTGAGATCGCACCACTGCACTCCAGCCTGGCGACAGAGTGAGATTCCGTCTCTAAATAAATAAATAAATAAATAAATAAATATTTGCTGGCATAACGTACAGATGACAAAAGATCCATATGATATACCCAGACCATCTTTTCCACCATTGTATCCCAGTGAGCTTTAACTTATCAAATCCTCACATCAGCGCCAAGTTGCAGATCACTACCATTCCATGTCCTCTAATATTTAATCTCATTACCTTTAGTTTCCAAACCAACATGGACTTTGTCAGACACCTTCCAGTTTAGGTTGAAGGTCATCACCTGGTCATTTAGATTGCTGTGTTCTCAATAAAATAGAGGCATATGGCTAATGTGTCCTTAATTGTGTTATTTTGTTGTGCTCTGTTACTATCACATCTCCTGAATTTTCTTCAGCCAATTGCTGTCAAGTGCATTTAATGTCTTCTATCTCATTTTAGCTCATTGCCAATATTTACCTCCCCATACAGTCAATATTCTGCTGTAGAAATATTTTACACTGGTACAAAGATTCACTCTGTGATAGTTTCTTGAAAGTGAAGTTATTCCTTTCTGGAAGGCCTGCACAGCCATTGGAAGAGCTGATTTCTTGTAGCTTTTCAGTGTACAGCAACATTCTTTATTCAGTATGTCACTGTTCCCATGTTACACTTAATTACATGATAATGTACACAGTGCCACTGTATTCTGGGAAAATAGGTTACTGTAGATGTCAGCAACAAGTGGCAGAGCCCACAGACAATGTCATTTACTCACCCTCCAGTCAATAAAAAATACACCTAAGATCTTAATAGAAAGATCTTAAGGTATGAATGAAAGATCCAAAATCTCTGTACTCATGTATAATGAGATGCTTTTTCCCTGAATGCACTATATTTCCTGTAGTTTCAAGTGTCCTCTTCCTTCTCACAAAATGGGGTAAGAACCATTTTTAATATCCTTGGTCTATAATACAATTGAAATGCTTCATATAGAAATTAGAAAACACTGTGATTGTACTTAGTGTATACTTTTCTAATTTTTTACATTATGAAATTGGTTATATGGTTTTACAAAATCAGTTGTATGGTTATATGGTTTTTTTTACCATAGAAACTGAACAGGTTACCTCGTACCTCCTGGACACAATTTACCTTTTTTTTATTTCTTTAATTTTTTTGAGTGTATTGTTTCCACACGTTTCAAACATTGGTTTTAAGATAGAATTTGTGATTTGAATCTTTTAGGTTAGATAACATCTATATTTTCAGTGAAAATCCTAAATGTACTAAGAAGTGAAGCATTTTTCAAAACTTGATATAGCTTACTCCAGATCATGATTTTTATAATTTTAGCTATTCAGGGAAAACAATACCAACTTACAAAAAAATAGCACAGCGTTTCATTATGAAATTTGTAGTGCATCAATACCAAATTTCTCCACTAAGATTTTTCAAAGGTGTGTAGGCACCAAATTTCTCCACAAAGGTTTTAAAGAGGATATTAGAAGTGGACTTAGAATGCAGGGTGGCAGCTGGTCAGACATGACAGACTTGAACAAATGTGCCAACAAAGCCCTTATGGTTTATTGGGTAATTATGGGAAGTGGCATTGGTGCCAGCCAATCAGATTCCTGGGCAGCTACTTCTAAACCCACTTACTCTTAAAGTAGATCATTAAAAATGCACTTTGGTGGAGAAGCTTTTCTCCTACTCAACATAAATAGTCTATTTGCAAAGTTAGTCATTTGGTCAAAATGCAGCACATCAGTGCTGGTACAGTGAACAACCACCTCTATATTACACAATCATCTTCCATTAAAAGCATTTCAGAGTGAAGCTTTCAAACATGAGAGAAACGAATGGACCTTCCACGGGCATGCCCCCATCCATTTCTGTCCATAAAACCACATATTGACACACAAAAGCAAGTTCATTCCATTTGTTTTCAGAGCTCTAAAAATTTCACTCCAGAGCTCCTATGTACAGTACAAGTTGAAACACATTTTTAAAATACCAAACAGAGGATAAATTTTTTAACTTGAAAAGACAAATGCTAATTCCTAGAAGCTGGTTAAGTCCATCTCCTCCTGCCAAACCACTAAACAAAGAGGTGATAACTGAAAAACCTTCCCCGCCACTAACCAAAAAAAAAAAAAAAAAATCACTCAAGAAGATTAGAACTTTTCTTTAATGACCTGGAGGTAAATATTCTTAAATACGCAATCATTCATTTCCCAAAACTTACAAAAACTGAGTTGGCTCCAAATACTGTCTTGGGGAAAAGGGGGAAACACATCAAGCATATCAAGAAGATTTTAGTCCAGGACTGGGAAATTATTTTAGAGTTACTATGGGATTTACATGGATTCAAATTTTATTTTCTAATATGATGCTTACCTTCATTTCCAGAAGTCAGTAGACATCTAATCCTGGAAGTCAAGCTTCCAACCAAATATTTTAGTCCCAGAAGAAGTATAGGCATGAAGGACTAGAAAGCTCTGCCAATAAAATCTGACTCATAACCAGGGGTGATGGTGATGTTCCAAATAGTTAATAACTAGGCACTGGCCAACCATTATGGATTCCGGATGTCACTGCCCTGGAGTAGGGTCTGAGATCCCTTTGTAGGGATTTCAAAGGAAGTCTTTGGATTAGGGGCCAAATTAGCCCGGGCAGCAGAGGGGGTACCCAGGGTCTCAAGAAAGGGACCATTTACTGATCAATTCAGACATTTTTCAATATTTTAACCATTAGTGTGGACATACCTGTGCATACTGGCTGCAAATCAGTTTTGCATCTACCTATATGGAAACATCCATTTTAAAAGGAGCATTTTAAAAGGATACTGGTGACTCACATTGAACATGTAGATGCGGGCCAGATGCAGTGGCTCACATCTGTAATCCCAGCATTTTGGGAGGCCGAGGTGGGAGGATTGCTTGAGCTCAGTAGTTCAAGACCAGCCTGGGCAATATAGCAAGACCCTGTTGCTACTTAAAAAAAAGAAGAAAGAAAGAAAGAAGAAAGAAAGAAAGAAAGAAAGAAAGAAAGAAAGAAAGAAAGAAAGAAAGAAAGAAAGAAAGAAAGAAAGAAAGAAAGAAAGAAAGAAAGAGAGAGAGAGAGAGAGAGAGGGAGGGAGGGAGGGGAGGGAGGGAGGGAGGGAGGGATAAAGAAAGAAGGAAGGAAGGAAGGAAGGGAGGGAGGGAGGGAGGGAAGGAGGGAGGGAGGGAGGGAGGTGAGGAAGAAGAAGGAAGCAGCAAAAAATTAAAAAAAGAAAAGAAGAGAAAATACAGATGCTGATCAAATACACCTGAGGTATTCCCCTCAGAACACAAGAAGGAAGGTGGGAGGGCAAGAAAGGAAAGAAAGGAAGAGACAAGTTCAGAAAGAGCCCTGACCTATCACAACAACTAAAGGATTTAGCACTGTGGACCTTAAGGAAAAGGAATCAACAGTGACTAGAGGGGAAATCTTCACCAAAAAGGGGCTCAAGGAGGTAAAAGGTAGCCTTTTCTCAAGCTGACAAGAATAACAAGTGTGCAGACCTCTGGGAGCAATGAAGTAGGTGCTGGTTTCCATCAGCATCTTAAATCCAATTTGAAACCATCATTCCGTCTTCAAAGTAACAGATGAAAAAGTTTACACTGAAGACAAAGCACCTGAAGTGGAATCACATCATCAACCTGAGACTGATGAGGCACTGCATGGATTTTCTATTACATTTCTACAGACTGAACATCTGTCTCAGAGTGAGCTTATTCAGCCTCAACCAAAAGCTTTCATATGCAGGCATAGTCATCATCACCTAAGGGCACTGAACTGAAAGATACTCTGAGGAGACAAGGCAGACCATCGGGAAATAGTTTTAACTCATGAAAGCTTATCCTGAATAAGAAAAACCACCCCAGATGAAGCAGCATGAGAAAGCAGCTATGGCCCAGCAACCAGGTTCTTTTAAAGGATGAGCCCCTTTACACCATTGCTGTGAGGAAAATGACCTTCCCCTTTCTGAAGCAAACCCAGGTACCAATGGGTAACTGACTTATTAAAAGCACAAAACACTATCATGGAGGCAGAAGAAAATTCATGTACTTCTATTTTCACACAATAGGCATCAGTAAATGTTGACCAAAAGAGTAAAAGAGCAAATATATCCAGCTCAATTTATTGTGTTATTCTGAAGGTAGGGAGTTACGACTTAAAATCCCTTCCCTGAAAACAGTGATGAGGGTAAGATCTACAGAAAATGGAGCAGGCAAAGATTCAGTATCAGCCCTGGCAGACCTTCCTTCCAGAAACCCTTAGGGAGGCCTCATAATATCCTGGAGCTCAACAGATTTGGGAAGCCATGACAGGATATATCACTCTCTTCCATTTTGAAGTGTCAGCTTTTTCTTTGGGCTCTTCTACAAAGAAACACAAATTGCAAATTACTACCTTCACCAAAACAGTTTCCCCTCAGCCTCACCATGAATAAGCAAATTGAATCCCATGTCTTAATTCTCCCCCAAGGAGATCTAAAGAAAATCTAAGCATCAAAGAAAAGACAATTTGAAGCAACCCTAACTTAAAGCTGTGCCTTCTTTCTCTGGGGAATTTTGATAGACAAGCTTCCAGATCTTAAGTTCTGAAACATTTTTGCAAATGATGTGGATGTGGAGGAAAATCTGTTGTGCTCTGTCATCTGCCCTTAAAGCTCTGCTTCTAGCCACTTGATCACAATCAGTCTCCTTGAGAGGCTGATAGACATATCTCAAAGCAGTGGCATGGTGCATTTCACAGAAAGCCTCTCCCTGGAAGGCAGAGCTCCTTGGAATGGTATCACTTTGGCCAGAAACCTTCATTTCCTGCAGTGCAGCATCCATCCAAGAAATGCTCTCTCCAGGACCAATATTGCCAAGAATAATACAGACAAACGTGTTGGCATTCACAAACTTTGAAGGTAGCCCAGAAACTGAGATGCTCAGCCCACTCACAACAGAAAAAGACATGCTCCCCTAATTTTTGGTCTAGATTAACTACCACATATCTGAGAGGTCTAGCTAGGCCACTATTGGTGAGAAAAGGCTGGCACAAGAAATAATACTTTCTTTGAGAAAAAAAAAGTGGCTCATACTTAGGAATTGGAGACTTGGACAAAATCAGATTCTACTTAGAAGTATACCTCTCAACGATGTCAACGATGGTGGTGTAGATCCTGCCAGTGTCTCTGTTCTACTTTGTGACTAAAGTGCAGCACTAAGGAAAAGGATCTCTAATAGGTCAACTGAAACTAATTGACTGCCCTCAGTCTAGATCCAGTGGAATTCATACATTTGATAAAGCTGACTTGAAGTTTATCTCAGCCAACTTCCAAATGCCCTTGGGCTACAGAGAATGGAAGTGTGACTGTCACGGTCCCCTTCCTGAACACCTGTCCCTCAGCCTTTTTAACAAGGAAAGGAAATATGCAGAAGCTACAAGAGTTTTGTTTTTTTGGTTTTTGTTTTGAGATGGAGTCTCTGTCACACAGGCTGGAGTACAGAGGTGCAATCTCCACTGTACTCTGCCTCCTCTGCCTCCCTGGTTCAAGCAATTCTCCTGCTTCAGCCTCCCGAGTAGCTGAGACTACAGGCGCACACCACCACACCCAGCTAATTTTTGTATTTTTAGTAAAGTTGGGGTTTCACCATGTCGGCCAAGGTGGTCTCAAACTCCTGACCTCAGGTGATCCACCCACCTCAGCCTCCCAAACTGTTGGGATTAGAGGTGTGAGCCACCACACCCAGCCTTACAAGAGATTTAAATATTGACAGGTACTGTTATACTCCCTCCAATTTTGTGCCAGGAAATCTTAGAATTTTCTAAATCCCTTTTCACCTTTCTAGGTAACCAGCAATCCCTAAAAATCCTAGATCTCTTTAGTGCTTACACACTCTTCTGGCTAAAATAACTTCTTACTATAAAAAGAGGGACCATTCTCTTACACGATAATTTTATTTCAGAACATTTCTGTATTTTATTCTATAAATATTCCCTAAGTTCTAAGTGCATTGATACACTGGGCTAATAGTTTAGCTTGTAAGCCTATTAGTAACTGAATTAATGCAATTTCATAAGGGACCAGTTTATATTCTAGAAATAATTCACTGTCCTGGACTACTTTAGGCAACTACATTCCCATGAACTAGGCTGAGCTTCATAAGCAAAATTTGCAGATGTTTTATAGCAAGGTTTGAGTTGAAGAAGAAGAGTGGCAGACACCCTGGAAAAAATAATGTTAGACATCGGAATCACAAGGCCATCAAGAGGCAGAGTAAAATTAAGAAAGATGGGCAAGGAGAAAATATCTAAATACCTTTTAAATGAGATTTGAAAAAGAGATGGTGGGGCAATGAGCTGTAAAGATAAGACAAAGGCAAACTTCCAGATTTCCAGATAAACAAGCAGACATCATTCACACCCAATGAACTAGTGATGCAGAGAGGCCATCAGACCTCACATGGAGCAATGCTTCCCCCTTGCACGTTAATTATAGGAGGAGGTCTAGTCCTTGTCTAGTGTATAGCTAGTTAGATTTCTAGTTTTCCATCTCACTGCTCTAAGGAATCATTTATGTTGGCTCAAGCCACCAGAGACTAATGGATATTCCCCACTCCATAAACCAGCCGCCACATTCACGTATTTCTATGGAGAGGCTGGGGAGGAGAACACGTATGTGTGGTTTTCTACATAACCAAAACTACCATCAACATTGATGGTGATACACTCCCATGTAAACCAAGTAGACACATATTTCTAAAATACTGGTCATCTTAATACGTAGGCAAATATTTGTCTGATTGGGTAGTGAGTTTTGTACAAAGCTGCACCAAGAATGAGAAAGAAACTCCAAGCTTCAGTGGGACAAATCCCTGTGTGACAGTAAATTTTTTAAAAACCTGCGTTGCTCTTTAGATCTGCTAAGGTTCCTAGAACAATGAAACATAACTGGCTTCCCAGGCCCCAGATTGGATTAGATAGTCAAAGAGATTGTTTGTGACTCCTTCTTCTACCAAAAATGCCAATTTTCAACCATATTACTATTTGCAGTAACTCCATCAAGGAAACTTTTTATTAATACTCAGACATTCTAATCTTAAAAGATTTCAAGTAACACCAAAGGAATAGACAGAGGAAAATAAGCAAAACAATCAGTTTATTTTCATCATGCTTAAAAATGTCTGAAAGAATATTGAAATTATGGATATGGTTTATTTTGACTTTGACCAGCTAAAAAGTTTAATCACTGATTAAAGCTGAGATATCATATTCAACCCAAGATACCAGGCACTCAATGACACTGTCTTCTATTTAATTAAGTAGACCATTCACATTTAAATATAAATAAAATAAAATATATTTATGAGAAAGCATGAAAAATTGAATTGAGAAAACATGAAAAATTGAATCATATTATTTTGAATTAACTCCCAAGTCCCATGAAATTAGCACCAGAATAAAAGGAATTCTTGGTAATTCTAGCTTTAATTTTAAAAAATTCACATTCCTGTCCTTGTGACTTTTTGGTTGATATGTATTTGTGGGTGGGGGGGGGTGTTTTGTTTATTTGTTTGGTTTTTCTGCCAGGACCTGGCTCTTTTGCCCAGGTTGGAGTGCAGTGTCACAGTCACATACTTCACTGCAGCCTCAGATTCCTGGGCTCAAGCAGTCCTCCCATGTCACTGTCCCAAGTAGCTGGGACTACAGGTATGTGCCAGCACATATGGATTATTTATTTATTTATTTATTTATTTATTTATTTATTTACTTTTTATAGACAGGGTCTTGCTATGTTGCCCAGGCTGGTCTCAAACTCCTGGCCTCAAATGATCCCTCGCCTTAGCTTCCCAAAGTGCCAGAATTACAGGCATGAACCACCACAGCTGTCCCTTGTTTGTCTTCTTTTGTGTGTTTTTTGTTGTTGTTGTTCTCTACTGAGCTTCAGAAAATTCAAAGATGATGATGGCTGAAAATTTTGCTCTGTAGCCTAGAACCTAGAGGTTGGCATAACCAAATTTACATGGCAAATATAAAAGTCCAGTTGCAGGGGCCCTCTGACATACTCAGGCTACTTTCGTAATTTCCAATTCAGGAATAGCAGGTTAATCTCAGTTTAAGACATTTAACTCACCTACTGTAGAGCAAACCTAAATGCTGTTATGAAATAAAATGAATCTAAACCATTTCTGTATCTGAATCAACATGAAAGGAGTTGTATCTGCCTGAACAAGTATCCTCTAAAATTCATGGAGAGTCATTTGCCCAACACTGTGGAGAAATCACCATTGTTTTGGGTGGTGAGTGGAAGTGACAGATGGCACTTAACCTTTCTGTTTTTAATAAAATTCTTTGTGAACAAGTCCTTATTTTTAAGGAGACATAATCTCTCCTTTTTCTTGTTTTTTTCCTAAAAACAATAAATGACAATTTCACTTTTTAGCCCCTCTCTAATTCTTAAAGAAAGCTGCAAGATGGAAACCGTGAGGATAAAAGCTCCATGGTAGCTGTGAAAAACAGCAATCTTGTAGCTACTGGAGGAAATAATGTGTGCTTGGAGCTCCCACAAAAGCTTCATCCCCAGACACTTGTTACTATTTGACCTTCTGAGAGCTGACTGAAAAGCTCCACTCTTGGGCTTGTCTTTATTTGACATGACTCAGAGCTCACTTTGTGCAAGCAGCCCTATCTACAAGACATTTGTCAAAAACAATCAATGCCAATGGTTTAACATTGTGGCTGCCTGAGGCAGCATGGCAACTGTGGCTAAAAAGAGGCTGACCAAGAAAACCTAAAAGGAAAAATCAGGAAATGAGATGCCCATAAAGACTTTGAAAAACCTAAAATATTCCTGAGAGTCAAGAAAGTCATGTAAATGAGCAGGGCTATGTGCATAAACCAGGACTGTGCACGTGCCCAGAAAGATGTAAGAAGACCATGATCTCTCACCCCTGCTGACCTTGAGGCCCTCCTCATGCAGAAAGTGAAGGCTAAGGTAGACTTGTAAATAACCTCTCATGGCATCAAGGGTGTTCTCCAACACAAACACAAATACACACACACACACACACACACACACACAAAGAGAGTTCTTCAGCAAAGGCTGAGAGCCTTATTGGCTCAAAGTAATTAAGTAAATCTCTGTCTAATCATTAGCTGATCACTAAGCTAATCAAGCAGAGACTTCAGTGGCCACGTATACCCTTATAGACTTTACACAGACTTTACAGAATACTAGCCCAGAAACATCACTTAATAAATAAACCAACAGGAACAACAAAAACTCTTGAGGGATGGGAGAGGAGTGAAGAGGAATGTGATTTCCAAAGCTGTCACATTATATAATTTTATTTGCCAGATTTCAACAACAACAACAAAAAAAACTACAAGATATGCAAAGAATAGGAAAGTATGACATATGTTTTTAACAATCCGTAATAGATGCTGTTCCTAAGGAAGCCCAGATGATGGACTTAATAGACCAAGAATTTAAAATACATTTTCCTGAATTACATGATAACAACGTAATTATAAGAGTTCTTAAAAGCAGGAGGGAGAACAAAAGAAGTGGTCAGAGTGATGCAATGTGAGAAGGACTCAATCTCCTGTTGTTGGCTTTGATGATGAAAGAAAGAAGCCAAAAGCCAAGGAATGTGGGCAGCCTCTAGAGGCTGAAAAAAATACAAGGAAATAGATTCTCCCATGAGCCCTGTCAGGCTGCTGACACTTTGATTACAGCCCAGTGAGACCTGTGTCAGATGCCTAACCTTCCGACCCACAGATGATAAATTCGTATTGTTTTACACCACTAAGTGTGTGGTAACCTGTTACAGCAACAACAGAAAACCTATTATGAATAAACCAGGCACAGAAAGACAAACATCACATGTTCTCACTCATGTGGGAGCTGAAAAAGCTGATCTCATGGAGGTTAAGAGTAGAATGATGGTTACCAGAGGCTGGGAAGGGTGTGAGTTGGTTAATGGGTACCAACATACAGTTAAATAAACGGCATAAATTCTATTCAATAGCACAGTAGGGTGACTATAGTTAACAATAATTTATTATATATTTCAAAATAGCTAGAAGATTTGAAATACTCCCAACTCAAAGGAATGACAAGCATTTGAGGTGATGGATATCCCAAATACCCTGATTTGATCACTACACATTACATGCATGTATCAAAAGATCATGTGCACCCCATTAATACATACAATCATTATGTATCAATAAAAAATTTTGAGTAAAAAGTAAAATTAATTTTGCTAATATATTTTATGGCAGGGCTCATACCTGTAATCCCAGCACTCTGGGAGGCTAAAGCAGGCAGATTACTTGAGCCCAGGAGTTTGAGACCAGCCTGGGCAACATGGTGAAATCCAGTCTCTACAAAAAATACAAAAATTAGCCAGACATGGTGGTGCACACCTGTGATCTCAGATACTTGGGAGGCTGAGGTGGGAGGATCACCTGAGTCAGGGAGGTTGAGGCCACAGGAAGCTATGATCTGTGCCACTGCATTCCAGCCTGGGCAACAGAGTGAGACCTCATCTCAAAAAATACATGTTTATTTTGTATTTTACCCAATATATCAAAAATATTATTTCAATAAGAAATTGATATAAAAATGATTAAAGCAATATTTTACATTTTTAAAAGCCAATCACAGCTTTTGTTTATGAGAGTGGGGCACTGATGTAACCAATACCTGAAAATGTGGAAGTGACTTTTGACTTGGGCGTGGACAAAGGCTGGAAACATTTTGAGGAGAACGATAGAAAAATGCTAGATTGCCATGAACAGACTGAGAGTCTGTTCAAGAAATAAGGACATTAATGATGCTGCTGATGAAGTCTGAGAAGGAAATAAGGGAGCATGGTAGAGAAAGCATACATCACCTTAGAAAGTTGCTCAGTAGGCTGGTCACAGTGGCTCATGCCTGTAATCCCAGCACTTTGGGAAGCGGAGGTGCGTGGATCATCTGAGGTCAGGAGTTCAAGATAGGCTTGGTTAACATGGTGAAACCCCATCTCTACAAAAATACAAAAAGTAGCCGGACATGATGGCGGGTGCCTGTAATCCCAGTTACTCAGGAGGTTGAGGCAGGAGAATCGCTTGAACCTGGCAGGCAATGGTTGCAGTGAGCCAAGATCACGCCATTGCACTCCAGCCTGGGTGACACAGCAAGACTCCATCTCAGAAAAAGAAAATAAAAGAAAGGAAAGGAAAAGAAAAGAAAAGGAAAGAGTCGCTCAGTAATCATTAACAGACTGTTGGTAGGTTTAGGGGAAAAACTGTTCAACAAAAATGTAACCAGTTAACCAGGACTTGCTGGTTTGGGGGATTCTCAGCCTTTCTGGATTGCAATTGATGCTAAAATTTAAGACTTTCACTGGCAGGAGAGGAAAAGGAGCTGAGTATGTGGATGCATAAACTTTTGCTAATACCTCAAAACCATCGAAAGGTCAAGGTATTTAGTCATATGTCACAAAAAAGATTAAGCGTGTGACTAATAAATCTCTTCAACCCTCTCATGAGAAGCCAAAAATAAAGATGAGACTGTCTAAGAAAAATTTTGAAGGACCCTCTTGTCTAATGGAGTGAGTCTCCAGTGCACGTGACGTATACTGGAGACCTACAAGGTTCTTGGGAATTTTAAATACGAGCAGAAACATTCCCATCTTGGATCTAAAAGGACAGATAGAGTAGAAAATGAAAGATGGTTGTTGGACAACCAAAAGTCTATAGGCAGGAAACTGGTAGAATGACTCAGTTGCAAAAATGTGCTACTTTTTCTGAAAAAAAAGAGGTAACTCAGAGCTGAGAGGCTAGAGAGTAGGACCCAAGCTACAGAGAGGATTCTCAGGCCTTGAAACCCAATAAAGTTTTCTCATTGAATTTTTTTTTTTTTTTTTTTTTTGAGACAGATTCTTGCTCTGTTGCCCAGGCTGGAGTGCAGTGGCTTGATCTCGGCCCACTGCAAGCTCCGCCTCCAGGGTTCAAGTGATTCTCCTGCCTCAGCCTCCCGAGTAGCTGGGACTATAGGCACCCACCGCGCATGTCTAATTTGTTGTATTTTTAGTAGAGACAGGGTTTCACGGTGTTAACCAGGAGGGTCTTGATCTCCTGACCTCATGATCCGCCCAACTTGTTGAATTTTTTAATTACTTGGGTCTACTGGCTCCTTTTTTTCATTTCATGGCTTCTGTTTTTGAACAGAAATGTCTAAAGCTGCTATCCTATGCCAGTCCCACTATTGCATCTTGTATGCAGATCATTTGTTTTCTGGTTTCACAGGTTGATAGATGGAGATTAATTTTGCCCCAGGATGGATTACACCAGAGCCTCACCCATACCTAATTTAGATTATTTAGATAATCAAATTTAGAATGGTTGAGCTAACAAGATGTAGATGAGATTGTGGAGTTTGGGGTGATGCTGTAATGCGTTGAGAATTAAAGACATATGTCTTCGCAAAAATGGGTGCAACATGTGTGAACTTTAGAAACAGTATGCTAAGTTAAAGAAGCCATACACAAAAAGTCACATAGTGTATAATTTCATTTTTGTGGAATTTCCAGCATATGCAAACACATAGAGATAGAAAGTAGATTGGTGGTTGCCAGGGACTAGGGGAAAGGAAATGACTGCTATGGCTATGGGGTTTCTTTTTGAGATTATGAAAATATTCTGGATTAGATAGAGATAATGGATGCACAGCTCTGTGAAAATACTGCAAACCATTGAATTGTATATTTAAAAGGACACACTTTTTTTTTTTTTTTTTTTGAGATGGAGTCTCACTCTGTTTCCAAGGCTCAAGTACAGTGGCACGTTCTCAGCTCACTACAACCTCTGCCTCCTGGGTTCAAGTGATTCTCCTGCCTCAGTCTCCGAAGTAGCTGGGACTACAGGCATGGGCCACCATGCCCAGCTAATTTTTGTACTTTTAGTAGAGACAGAGTTTCACTATATTGGTCAGGCTGGTCTTGAACTCCTGACCTCATGATCCGCCCTCCTTGGCCTCCCAGAGTGCTGGGATTACAGGCGTGAGCCACCGTGCCCAGCCAACATGTTTGAACAAAGCTGTTATTTTTTAAAAAGTTATTGCTTATCAAAATGTTCTTAGATGATCATAAAAACTTTTATTTCGAGAATAAAACTTTCATTATATCTTGCTAACAACTTCTAACCTTCATAAAGAAGGACGAAAAATATGAGATTTCATTTTGTTTCTTATCAGGCTTAAAATCTAATTTTTAGTTTGTGTATATTCAAAGCCATAAATATTGAGTTTTTCATTTTTATTTATTCATTCAAGAAACATTTGTTGAATGACTATTGTAAATTAGGCACGGGGCCATGCACAAAGATGCAGTGATAATCTTTGTCTTTAAGGAGGTTCATAAAGGATTTTTCTAAATAAACAGAAAGTAAACGTTAAGATGCCTTGAGATGGCTGGGCGCGGTGGCTCATGTCTGTAATCTCAGCACTTGGGAGGTGGAGGCGAGCGGATCACCTGAGCTCAGGAGTTCGAGACCAGCCAGACCAACATGGAGAAACCCTATCTCTACAAAACATACAAAATTAGCTGGGCATGGTGGCGCATACCTGTAATCCTAGCTACTCAGGAGGCTGAGGCAGAATTGCTTGAACCCGGGAGGCAGAGGCTGTGGTGAAGCGAGATCGCACCATTGCACTCCAGCCTGGGCAACAAGAGTCAAACTCAATCTCAAAAAAAAAAAAAAAAAAAAAGATGCCTTGAGGTATATGTGCAAACTGCCACTATCACATCGTCCTGCTTACCTTCATGTGTGCATATGTGCTCTAACTTCTCTCAGGTTTCTTCAAATTGCATCAGTTCCTTAAACCCAAGTTCATGTTTCATACAAAGTTATTTCTCCAGCAATTATTTCCCTCTCTCCTGCATCATCAGTGTTCCCTAGATGTTTCCTGCCAGATTATTTCCATCACCATGCAAACCTGCAGTTATTTCTCCTTTATTCTTTTAATTTCTTTTGACTTCAATTCTCTTTTTTAACTACTACTATTTTTCTTTCCTTCTATTTATAGTAAAACTTCTTGAAGTAGTTGTTGGTACTGTGAAAGTTGTCAGAATCAAAATGGAGTCACTTGTGTTACAAAAAAAAAGAAAAAAGAAAAAGAAAACCTGAAGAACAGCCAGGAAAGGTCGTGAAGGGAGAGTTCTTATGCACAAATGCCTGATAACAAAACTATCACAAAAGACTGAAAAAAAAACACAACCTTGTACAAAGTCCATCACAATCTTACACATAAAAAATACTTCTTTGAGGACATATGCCCAGCAATGGCCTGTCCAATACTGGGCTGACACCACCCATGCTATTGATCTTTGCAGCCAAAGATAATTATCTCAGAGCCATTATATAATCCTCCTCTTTTTTCTTTTGAAACGCTTTCTCTTTCTTTATCTCCCTGAATACACACGTAGTTTACTGTAGTATGCGTATGCATTGCAATGCCCATTCCCAAATAGACATTATTTTCTTTTAGAAAGTCACCCTCTCTGTTTGCTATTTCTGATGATAGTACTCTGTTTCTTCCTATTTCTCCACTCTCATTTTCTCTTGAGTACATTCTCTTGAGTACATATCAGTTTTCACTCCTACTGATTCACTGAAACTATTTAACATCACCAGTGATTCAAACACCACACGCTCTAGGTTTTACCCCTGCTTTTGACTGTTCCTTCTACATTTCTTTTGGAGATAAAAGATAAATAACAAGTGTTGGTGAGGATGTGGAGTAAAGGGAACACTGGTACGCTGTTAGTGGGAATGTAAATTAGTACAATCCTTATGGAAATCAGTAGGGAGGTTCCTCAAAAAATTGAAAACAGCACTATCATATGACCCAGCAATCCTACTACTAGGTATATGTTCAAAAACTATAAAAATCAGCATAGCAAAGAGATATCTGCACCCCTTTGTTCATTTCAGCATTATTCACAATAGCCGATATATGAAATCAGTCTAAATATCCATCAACAGATGAAAGAATAAACAAAATGTGGCACATATACACAATGGAGTACTAGTCAGCCTTCAAAAAGAAGGAAATCCTATCATCGGTGACAACACGGATAAACCTGACAGATATTATGTTAGGTGAAATAAGCCAGGCGCAGAAAGACAATTACTGCATTATCTTACTTATATGTGGACTCTAAAAATTCAAACTCATGGAAGCAGAGAATAGAATGATAGTTATCAGAGCCTGGGGGCTAGATGGATTAGGAAGATGTTAGTCAAACAATACAAAATTTCTGTTGAATGGGAGAAATAAACGCAGGAGATTTATTGTATGAATAATGACTATAATTCATAATAATGTATTATATACCTAAAAATTGCTAAGAGTAGATTTTAAATGTTCTCACCACAATAAATGAGAAACATGTGAGGTAATGGACTGTTAATTAGCTTGATTTAGCCTTTCCACAATGTATACATAAATTAAAACATCATGTAGTATACCATAAATATGTACAATTTTTATTTGTCAATTCAAAAATAAATGCAATTTAAAATTTAAAAAAATAAATAAATCTCTTTTGCCCCAGAGATTTTTTTTTTGTATTCAACTTTCCTGTTCTAAGGAAACTCTAGAGATTTCAATCTCCCCAATCTTGGAATGTTGGAAAGCCCCAGAGCTCCATTCTTGGTCTTATTCTCTCTCTATTCATTCTCTATTTTCTCTCATCTGGTCACATGATCTTAAATACATCCTTTTGCCCCAAATGTATATCTATAACCCGAACCTCTCCCCTGAACTCCAAACCTATATATCCAACTGCCTACTTGATATCAACAATTGATGCCTAATAAGCATCTCAAGGTCAGTATGTCCAAAATGAGCTCTTAAGATTCTTTCTAAAACAATTCCTTCACCTATAGTCTTCTGCATCTCATTGAAAGTAACTCTATCCTTCCAATCACTCTAGCTTAAAAACTCACCTCACCCTTTTTTTTTTTCCTCAACTCCTACATCTGGTCCCACCATCTGTGAATCCTATCAGTAGTACCTTCAAAATAAAATTAATCAAAAACTCAAGTATTTTTCATTACCCTCACTGTCCCCATTTTGATGCAACAATCGTCTCCCTTCTAGATTAGTTCAGTAACCTCCTAACTAGTCTCTCTCCTTCAGCCCCTGTCGAATCAGCCTTTCTTCAACCCAGACAGATCATATTACTTTCATGCTGGAAACCTGCAAAGTGATCCAGCTCGCTCAAAGTCTTTACCATTACTTAAAAGATCCTACATGGTATGGCTCTCCATTACCTCACGTGTCTCCTCTCCGCCACTCATCCTCCCTCCAACCACACTGGCCCTCTGCAGTTCCCTGAACCCCTCAGGCACATTTCCACATCAGGACCTCAATGCTTGCTGGATCCTCTACCTAGGATGTCCTTCTCCGAGACAGCTCCCTCACTTTATCCTTATCTTTATTCAAAATGTACCTTCTTAGTGAGGCTCCGCTGGCCACCTTATCATAGTTCAATATTCCCCAGCAATTTACATCTTTTTCCTCTTTGAGTTTTTGCAGTTATCACTAGAACTATATTTGACTCCTGTGTTTTATTCATCTTGTTTCTCCCTCACTAGAGTGTAAGCTCCATGGGGACAGAAATTTTGTCCATTTTGTTCACAGTGTACCCCCAATGCATGCATGAGAGAGTCAGGCTGTGTGCAAGTCACATAGTGCTCAGAAATGAGTTATTGAATGATTCATAAATGAAGGAATACAGATGTTTTTATGAAAACAATGAAGAGGGAGAACGGAGTTATCTTAAGGAAGAAAATGATAGCTTATTATTGGATACAATCATAATTTGTCTCTCATATTGTGAAGAATTCTACAACAATCTTGATTCCTACTGGTCTTTGAAGCTCCAACTCAAGTTTCATCTTTTTCATGAACTCTTCCATGATAGACTTAGTACTCAGGGATTCTTGCCCTTGCCCATCTCCTGAACCCTTACAGTCAGCATTAACCACTTACCACTTAAAGGTCTTGTATGGTACGTTAGCTGTACAAGTGTATGTGTGTGGGTACACTTGCAAATTCTTTTTCCCGCCCAACTGTCATCTCTTTGAGAACATGACCCTTATCTTATACTTCTATGTATCCCTCTCTTCCCTCCACTGAGAACTCTTGTAATTCTGTGTATGTCTTTTATCTGTTTTTAATGGATACGAGGGGAACCAGAGCATCAAGATGTTTTTAAAAGTCAAGATTCACCAGGGCTCAGAGTGCTGGACCCTCCTAGCAGTCTACCAGGAGATACCAGTCTGAATAACAGGGGAAGGTAAGAATGGCAACATTAGGATTGCAATTTTTCTCTTTCTTTTTTTCTTCCCCCCCCCCACCCCCGCCAATTATTATTCTTTTTTATTTTGGTAACATAACATAGATAAAATTTGCCATCTTAACTATTTTTAAGTACAGTTCAGTGGTATTAAGTGCATTCCCACGGTTGTGAACCATTATCCCCATCTCTTTCTTACATAAGCCTTTTTAGATGTCTGCTTCAGAAGCAAGTTAAAGATTTTCATATTCTTCCTTACATGGCACCACTACATCAGCGGCAACCCCTAAATTCCTGGGAGCCAAAGCTGCCCTTCATTTTTTGTTTTTGTGTTTGCTTGTCTGTTTTCTAAAGCTACCTCAGGACTTTAAGACACCATAATTACTGAAAAGGGATCCTGGCACTGGACATGCTAACTAGATAGGAATAGGCAAATATAGAAAACCATCAAAAAGTGTCAAGTAACAGCAAGCCTGGCAAATAACTTTTAAAACTGTCCCAAATAAAGTTAAAGATAACTTCAAGTAAGTTTACATTACCAAGAAAGCTTCACCGTAACAGTTTGTTTTCATTTCCCAAAGGTTATTTTATAAATTTATTACAAGTATTTCACAACAAGTAATTTTGTACAACAGAGGTTTTCCCCTCATCCTTGTCCCTTTAACAGTTGTCCTGTATGATGAGTTACCTCATTCTATGTTCCCAATAATTGCATGCCAGGTAAACCAAGTGAAGTTGCTGAACCATTATAATCAACCTCTTTACCTCTCCACTGGCTTCCAGCAAGCAGCATTTCCCCTTAATCTCCTATTCCTCTCCCTGTGAAACATTTTAATAGGTTTCTTTCGCTTTTTTGTTTCATTTTGTTTTGTTTTGTTTTGTTTTGTTTTTTTGAGACAGAGTCACTCTGTCACCCAGGCTGGAGTGCATTGGCGCGATCTCCGCTCACTGCAGCCTCCACCTCCTGGGTTCAAGCAATTCTCCTGCCTCAGCCTCCTGAGTAGCTGGGATTATAGGCGTGTGCCACCATGCCCGGCTAATTTTTATATTCTTAGCAGAGACAGGGTTTCACTATGTTGGCGGGTCTCGAACCCCTGACCTCAAGTGATCACTTGCCTCGGCCTCCCAAAGTGCTGGAATCACAGGCGTGAGCCAAGGCGCCTGGCCTCAATAGGTTTCTGTTTTTTTGTTTTTTGTTTTTTGTTTTTTGACGGAGTCTAGCTCTGTCATCAGGCTAGAGTGAAGTGGCATGATCTCGGCTCACTGCAACCTCCGCCTTCCAGGTTCAAGTGATTCTCCTGCCTCAGCCTCCTGAGTAGCTGGGATTACAGGTGCCCGCCACCACACCCAGCTAATTTTTGTATTTTTAGTGGAGACGGGGATTTCACCATGTTGGTCAGGCTGGTCTCGAACTCCTGACCTTGTGATCGGCCCACCTCAGCCTCCCAAAGTGCTGGGATTACAGGCAGGAGCCACCGCGCCCGGCCCTCAATAGGTCTTTTAAAAAACAAACTCATAAGTTATTTATTAAATACTTACACGTAAGTCCAGAAGAAGGCACTGGGAAAAGGTATTGCCTGTGTAGTTCAAATGTGCTGTCCAGGGCAGTCCTCCTCAGGAAGCCATATTTGCAGCACTTCAAAGCAAAGACTTTGAGCCATGCAGGCTTCAGTTCCCATTCTGATCCCTCCATGCATGAGCTGCACAACTTAGGAAAGACACCATATCTCTGAACTTCACCTCCAGACACTGGAAAATGGAGTGTAATAGCAGTAGTTACTTCTCATGATGTTTGTAAAGGTTAAATGCAATAGGTGCAACTGTAGCTCTAAGTTCTGTGCCCATACACAGTAAAATGTTTGATAAGAATTCATAAAGCATACTAATAAATAATGATGAGTATTATTATTATGGAAGAGAAAGAAAAAGGAGCAGCAATATAAAAATCAATCATTACTCTTGAAGTGGGGAGAATAAATTTTAAACTGCACCCCTTCACTAACAAACTGTGAGTAGGAAAAAAAACTGCTTAAAAATTTGATCACAGTCTGGGCAACACAGTGAGATTCTGTCTCTACAAAATATTTAAAAATTAGCCAGGTGTGGTGGTGCATGTCGGTAGTCCTACCTACTCAAGAGGCTAAGGTGGGAGGATCCCATGAGCCCAGGAGTTCAAAGTTGCAGTGAGCCATGATCATGCCACTGCACTCCAGCCTAGGCGACAGGGTGAGACTCTGTATCCAAAGGGGAAAACAAAAAGAAAAAAGATCATCAAGAATTTGATTTTCTTTCTCCAAAAATCAAAGCTTTTACCAGTTCTTCATATCGCATTTCCTGAGGACCAGGATAGAGAATAACCCAGCGACAGAGTTGCAAGCTATGAAAGGGGAGGCCTGGAGTTCATCTTGATTGGCAGGTTGAAATGAGCCTAGATTACTGAATGAAAGAGCAGGAATTTGGGGAGTTGCCTCTGGGTAACTCCAAGGATGCAGGGACCCTGGAAACTGAGGAGAGGGAGATGATGAGCTCTCCAGCTACTGAAGAAAGGCCAGCAATATTAAGACAGTTTAGGGCCCTTAGCCAGACTGTAGTCAGTAAAATGGGCCCCGTGATGGAAAGTGGTTAGTAAACTGTGTTTGGAGAAATCGTGTCTCCTGTCAACTTTGACTTCTTGTTCTGAGCTGTAATCATTCTATGATCCCTAGACCTTGTTCTTTTTTTTTTTTTTTTTTTTTTTTTTTGGAGACAGAGTCTGGCTCTGTTGCCCTGGCTGGAGTCCAGTGGCACAATCTTGACTCACTGCAACCTCTGCCTCCTGGGTTCAAGCAATTCTCCTGCCTCTGCCTCCTGAGTAGACGGTATTACAGGCACATGCCACCTTACCTAGCTAATTTTTTTTTTTTTTTTTTTAGTAGAGACGGTGTTTCACCATATTGGTCAGGCTGGTCTTGAACTCCTGGCCTCAGGAATTCAAGAACTCAGCCGCCCAAAGCGTTGGAATTACAGGCGTGAGCCACCATGCCCAGCCTAATTTTTGTATTTTTAGTAGAGATGAGGTTTCACCATATTGGCCAGACCGGTCTCAAACTCCTGACGTCAAGTGATCCTCCTGCCTCAGACTCCCAAAGTTCTGGGATTACAGGCATGAGCCACCACACCCAGCCCCTACAACCTTCGTAATAGTCTGTTGTGCACATTGCCTTGTCGGTGGTGCATGAGGCAATGGGGAAGCAGGTGCTGGGGCCGATCTGGGGTCATGTGGGCAGGGAAAAGCCAGGAGCCAAAGGGCAGGAGATTGGTGAGGAGAAAACGAAATAAAAGAGCTAATTTGAATTATGAGTTTGAAAGACAGGAGAGAATAGAAGCTCTAACAGGAATCCTAGAAAGTACTGGGGAGGGCACTAGACTGACAACATGTGATGGGATGAAAGCTTCAGTTACGCTGTTTGGAACAGATGTTAAAGAAAAATATGAAAGCTGGAGGACTCGGGGATACTATGATTACAATTGTTAATTCACATATCTTCTACTAACTTAAAATTTTATGTAACTGTTCACTTATATTTGGTCAGATCTAATTACAAAATGTTAGCTAAGAATCATCAGCTAGGAAGTTAAAATTTACAAGGGTATTTTACTTAAAACATGTGGACATGGTGATTATTTGATCAAAACTCTTACATTTAGATAAGTGCAAAAGTACAAATCAGTAACTATTTTAAAAGATCATATAATATATGGAAAGCATGCCAGGCATGGTGGCTCACACCTATAATCCCAGCCCTTGGGGAGGCTGAGGCTGGAGGATCACTTTAGCCCAGGAGTTCGAGACCAACTTGGGCAAGTCTCTACAAAATTTAAAAATTAGCCAGGCATGGTGGTGTGCACCTGTAGTCCCAGCTACTGAAGAGGCTGAGGCAGAAGGATCACTTGAGCCCAGGAATTCGAGGCAGTGAGTTGTGATCATGCCCCCACACTCCAGCCTGGGCAATAGAAAGACCTTGCCTCAAAAAAATAAAATAAAAACTAATATGTATCCATGTGTGTGTATATACATGTATTTTTATGTGTGTGTGTGTATGTGTGTGTGTGTGTATATATATATATATATATATATATATATAAAGAGAGAGAGAAAAAGCAAAATTCATGTAGGAATCAGCCTAAGCCAATGCAAGTTCCAGTTTTGCTGCTTTGTGTGTGTTGGAAAATTCACTTAAGTTGGCAAATTTCCATGAGTCTTATCTGTCAGTAAGGACAAGGAAGCCCCATTCTGTCAGGCTGGACATATACAACCCTCACACCTGACCCTACCATTCATTCATCAGTGGGCTCCCTCTATTACTGAAGCTGCCATCTCTCCAGCCCTCTTGGATTTTTTTGGACTCTCTAAAATCCTCTGTGGATTTTTTTTGGCTTGAACATTCCCTAAGAGTCTGGGCCTGGCTCATTCATTCAGTTTCTGCAGCTCCTTCACTCCACCCCTCCCCACTGCCTTGGACGTGGACTTCCTACTGCAGACACCATTCCTGCCACTGCACCTGCTCATGCCCAAGAAGCCCAGCCTCAGGAAGTAGACAAGATTTTGACAATAACACCCACCACTAGGTTCCCATCATAATCAAATGAAATCATGTCTACAGAAGTTTTGTATAAAAATAAGGCTTTAGAACATGATTTTGTATTAGTCGTCACAAAAAGATGCCTAAATACCCCATGTTTTATATTAAGTCCTTCCAGCTTGGATTTAAATATATATATGCTAATCTAGATAGTGTGCTTTCAGTTGCTATTTCTCTTGTGATGACATTCTCAACAGAATACTCCTTAACTGAGATTTTAGCACCTTAGTCCAGGACATAAGTTCTACTAGATGGTTCCAGGTGCCAAGTCATTTGGTAGCTGTAACTGAGCAACCCAGCATTCCTGGGGTTTGTGTAAAGTTGATGCACTGGGGTATTCTAAGTAAGAAACAGAATTTTGCCAATCACTGAAAGTTAAAATAGCTGAGTATAGTGGCTTATGCCTGTAATCCCAGCATTTTGAGAGGCTGAAGGAGGCGGATCACTTGAGCCTAAGAGTTTAAGACCAGTCTGGGAAACATGTCAAAACCCTGTCTCTATAAAAAACACAAAAATTATCAGTGCATGGTGGCACATGCCTATGGTCCCAGCTACTCAGGAGGCTGCATTAGGAGTATTATTTGAGCCCCGGGAGGCGGAGGCTATGGTGAACTGAGATCCCACCATTACACTCCTACCTGGGTGATAGAGTGAGACTCTGTCTCAAAAAAAAAAAAAAAAAAAAAAGGATTAAAATTATTTTAAGATTGTCAAGAAATTTAGTATTAAATTCATTACTGGAAAAAGAAATAGTCAACATAGCATTTGTAGAGGGCAATTGCAAGCACTTTCAGGAAACTAAGTCTATTCACACAGACTCTGGTTAGCCGGTTTCATTAAGGCTGTCTTTCCTACCCAAACACTGTCCCATCTGTCAATTACAGTCACTGGCTAACTCAGCCACAAAAGCTCCCTGTCATTTCTGGACAGGATTCCGACAGCTTCCAGAGCATCAATTCTGTCACTAACGCTTATTTCTCTCCAACCTACATAAGATTATATTAACTTAACCAGGCTAGAGACCTTCTTGTTCTGTTAAGATCAACCTTTAGGCCAGACCTGTCCTCGCTCTGAGTTTTTCTGCAGGGTCCACTTCAAGGCCTCTCCTTCCTGCTCCCTTTCAGCTGCCTCAGTCAGTGACTCAGTTCATGGTAGTCACGCTCAAGAACACACAAAAAAATGTTTCCCTCGGTTAACACTCCATTAGCTTTGGAGGTGAATGACTTTAGAGGTGTGCTTCTGCTAAATTATAACTGGCACATTCAGGTCAATTTCCCTCCTCTATCTATTCTGACATATTTCTCTCTGGGGCAGTAAGAACTGCCACTTCTGTCCCAGAACCACCCGCTGTGTAGACTTCCTCAGCCAGGTGACTGCCGGAGCTGCCCAGGTGGGGGAGCATTCCAAACTATCTCCCTTGAAGAACACTCATGCTTCCAACTGTCCCTCATGTATGTCATGAAAACTCACACAATACTGAAGGTGCGTCATGGTTATTTTCCACACAGAGGATACCCCGGAACCTTTTGCTGATTTCTGTAGAAATAACACAATATGCGTTAGTGTTTGCTAATAATAATTAAGCTCAGTGAACTAGTCCATGTAAGATATAATGCAAAATTGACTGGACTTGGAAACTAACTGGAAATGGAGGTGAGAGAGGTTTTACATAAGGTTGAGTAGAGTGAGGAGGCAGGTGGTAAAGCCTTTACATGAAAATGGAATTTCAGGAGTGGGAGCAGGATGGGAGAGGGATTGAAAGGTGGAGGAGCAGGGAATAGCAGGGAATGAAATTGATTTTAGATATGTTGTGTTTGAGATACCTACAAAATGAGAATTGAGATTTGAAATGTAAACGAAAGGTGGAGGCTGGAGAAACTGATTTGAGAATGATCATTGTAAGAGATTATTGCTGAAGCCAGGGAAGTAGTTAAGAATTGCAGAAAAAAGAAGACAGCGGAAGAAAAGAGAAAGCTAATCTGTAAGACATGTTGCCATGCTTCTTTTGTCTGTCCCCTTTTGGGCACACGTCTATTTATGGAAGAATGAGTAAGTGTTGTGACTAGAGAGAGCTTAGGATGGATGGAGAGACAGAGCACGATACAAGAACGAGACTGAGGAGGACACATTTCAGTTAAGGAAGTCCTTATTTTCTCAGCTTTATCATTAGAAGTTAAGCCATTCTCTTAACACCAACCAGGAATTCAGTAGTAAATTAATTCCCAGAATATGAATCAGTCAGCATAGCAATTGTGGAGAGAAATTGCAAGCACTTTATGCTAAATCTACTCTCATACCCAGTAAAGTACACAAGTCCTGCTAAAACTGGCTGCATCACCCAGGCCCCCACAAACTTATTTATTCACATTGGACAAGGAAGCTTAGTAATCTACTAGATAGATCCCGAAAACAAAACTCTATTCTATCTGTGGTTAGACAATAAAAACCCAATTTATTTTTTTCTACAAGATCTCAGAAAAGTCCACCTAAAATTTTGCATGCAAGCATTGATTTGTTCAATCAAAATCATTATTTTCCCCATGATAACAAAATCTAGATTAGAAATGTTAACTTTCACCTTAAAGTTATTCAACTGTACTCGATACTAGCACCAAAGAACGTGGTTTATACCTGCTATATGTCAATCATACTGTAAACTTCTAGAATTATAACAGTATTATGTCTAGGTTAAATCTGTACTTGTATTGCCCAATAAAAAACACAGATTACTGGTTCAGTTTCTGCTTCATCTCACTGGACACTCAAGGATCTCCCACATGGGACTTTTTGCCGAGCCCTACAACAATTTGGTAGAGTCTCACTGAAAATTGCTATTCTGTGCATCTCCTTTTGTTAATATGACTATAACAGAAGAGAAGAGAATGAAATACAGGCCCATGCCAGGCGCAGTGGCTCACGTCTGTTATCCCAGGACTTTGGGAGACTGAGGCGAGTGGATCACCTAAGGTCAGGAGTTCAAGTCCAGCCTGGCCAACATGGTGAAACCCCATCTCTACTAAAAATAAAAAATTAGCCAGACATGGTGGTGGGCTCCTGTAATCTCAGCTACTCAGGAGGCTGAGGTGAGAGGATCACTTGAGCCCAGGAGGCTGAGGTTGAAGTGAACCGAGATTGTGCCACTGCATTCCAGCCTGGGTGACAAAGTGAGACCCTGCCTCAAAAAAAAAGAAAAGAAAAGAAATACAGGCATCAGATATATCATCTTCTCTCTCCTTGAATCTGATCCACTCACATTCCCAGATATTCTTATTGGGCTGGTTTGTTGTTAATAGTTTCAGGCTCAGCTGTTTAGCATAGAGACTCCCAAACACAACTCTTTTTTTTTCTCTCTCTCACACAACTTGACGATGGACAGTCCTGAAAGTCAACAGCTCTGCTCCCTGAGATCATCCAGGGACCCACATTCTTTCTACCTTCTTGTCCCCACTGTATCCAAAAGCTGCTGTTTACATCCCCATTTTCAAAGCTAGCTAACCACCACCACGGCCTGCAAAAGATGGAAGTAGAAAGTGGAGGTAGCACATTTCACTTCTGCTCACCCCCCACTGGCCAGAGGTTGGGAAATATGCTCACTGAAATTAATAGGTATATAGGGGTTTTTTAACTGAAGGAAGAAGGAGAGAATGGACTTTGGGAGACAATGAGCAGTCTCTACAGCAGCTAGTTCAGATTTAGGCTTAGAAATGCCAGGCTCAGCTGGGCACGGTGGCTCACACCTGTAATCCCAGCACTTTTGGAGGCCAAGTTGGGTGGTTCACTTGAGCCCAGGAATTCGAGACCAGACTGGGCAACATGGCGAAACCCCATCTCTACAAAAAATACAAAACTTATCTGGGCACGGTGACACACACCTGTAGCCCCAAGTGAGAATCGCACCTCAGCCCCCTTACCCCTAAGAACAGGGGCCTGAGTACAGAGGACAGGGGTCCAAGTACAGGGGTCAGCGGGCCAAATACAGAAGTCAAGGGGCCGAGTACAGGGTTCAGGGGGCCAAGTACAGTGGTCAGGGGGCCGAGGTGCAAGGATCACTTGAGCCCTGGAGGCAGAGGTTACAGTGAGCTAAGATTGCACCACTGTACTCCAGCCTGGGTGACAGAGTGAGAACCTGTCTCAAAATAAAAAGAAAATGCCAGGCTCACCCAGTCAGATCACAAAGACATAGACATTTTTCATATGAGATCTCTGAGAAGCCTCAGCTATGGGTGCAGTATTAATCATGTCTCCAGGAAATATATTATGTCTCAGGTATTGTGCCAAACACTTTATATACATGAGCCCATATAACCCTCACAGCAAACATGTGATATGGATACCACCGTTCTCATTTTAGGGATATGAAAAAATGTATTTAGAGTAGTAAGGCAACTTTCCCAAGCTCAGACAGCTACGTGGCAGCATCAGTGGATAGGGTAGAGGCAGAAATAAACTAGACAATTGGGCAAAGCTTCAAGCTAATAGGAATGGGATTGAAAGTAAGGATCCATGAGGTACTGGAGTGTGGACCAGGAACCAAGGACAATGGCAGAAGTTCATTCAGCTTGGATGACCCATGATGCTAGGATTAAATAAATAAGCCCTAGACTGCTTCTCACTAGGACACTGAGCAAGGGATGTGCTTACCCTGGGGCCCACCAAACCCTGAATCTAGTAGTAACTCACCTCTTTTGCCCCAGCTCACTGGGTGGGGAAACTCCTGTATGATGCTATAATTAGTTTCCTCGTTTCAGGACCGGGAAGGGACTCTGCCCCTATTCAATCATTCAGCACATGTATTGGGTGTCATCCTTTGATCAGACCTTGGGAATGTAGAGGTAAACAAGAACAAAATCATTCCTTCTCTCACAGGATGCATGGAAGATAAAGCAAACACTAGATATTGTGCCCACAATAATGGGTAGCAAATGTTGTGGTAGGGAAAATGCCAACTGATGAGGGCCATGGCCTTCCTGATGTGAAGAGAGAGGTGCCCTCCAACAGGAGGGAGGGGCCCATTCACAACCAGGAGGGAGAAGCCCATTCATAACCAGGAGGGAGGGGTCCATTCACAACCAGGAGGGAGGGATCCTTTCACAACCAGGAGGGAGAAGCCCATTCATCACCAGGAGAGAGGGGCCCATTCACAACCAGAAGGGAGGGGCACTTCATCAGGACGGAGGGGCCATTTATAACAAGGGGGGGTGCGTTCATCCACAACCAGAGGGAAGGCCCATTTTTTCCAGAGAACTAAAGGAGAATGGTTTAAGCAACTGGCCAGGAAGACTGTGAAGACTGAGAACAAGGATGAGCTGACATAATAACCAGAGAAGTACTCTGTTGTATAGTCCACAGAACACAAGCACTGCTGCTTTAAGTCACTGTTCTATGGTTGCAAAAAGAAGATGACATAAGAGTTTTTAAAAGGACTCAATAATCAAATTATTGTACCGTTGACTTTCTTCTTGAAACTTCATTTCCAAAATCCTCACTCTGATTTATTTTAATTTGATCTTTTATCAAGGACTATCTTTTTCTGGCGACCCTTGCCTCCCTGGTATTGATGCTTTCATTTAATCCCTTCGCCTTCACTGATCTGATTCCTTTCCCCTATCACTTTTTCCTGGGACAACAAGTGCCTATGACAGACAACATCATCTAAGTAAACAGCTGCTACAAAATGTTAGTGGCAATCACTACTGCTAATGAAAGTAAACTACGAGAATATTTGTATCATCAGTCTAACTGTCAGAGACGTTTGAACAAGAGCAACTCTTGTTTGAATAGGGGCTGGATAAAATAAGGCTGAGACCTACTGGGCTACATCCCCAGAGGGTTAAACATCCTAAGTCACAGGATAAGATAGGAGGTCGGCACAAGATACAGGTCATGAAGACCTTCTGATAAAACAGGTTGCAGTAAAGAAGCTGGCCAAAACCCACCAAAAGCAAGATGGCGATGAGAGTGACCTCTGTTCTCCTCACTGCTACACTCCCACTAGCACCATGACAGTTTACAAATGCCATGGCAACATCAAGAAGTTACCCTATATGACCTAAAAAGGGAGGCATAAATAATCCACTCCTCATTTAACATATAATAAAGAAATAACCATAAAAATGGTCAACCTGGGCCGGACACAGTGGGTCACACCTGTAATCCCAGCACGTTGGGAGGCTGAGGAGGGTGGACCACCTGAGGTCAGCAGTTTCAGACCAGCCTGGCCAACACAGTGAAACCTCATCTCTACTAAAAATACAAAAATTAGCCAGGCATGGTGGTAGATGCCTGTAATCCCAGCTACTCAGGAGGCTGAGGCAGGAGAATCACTCGAACTCAGGAGGTGGAGGTTGCAGGGAGCCGAGATCACACCACTGAACTCCAGCCTGGTGACGGAGCGACACTCTGTCTCAAAAAAAAAAAAAAAAAAAAAAAAAGGGCAACCTGCAGCACTCAAGCTGCTCTGCGTACGGAGTACCCATTCTTTTATTCCTTTACTTTCTTCATAAACTTACTTTCACTTTATGGACTTGCCTGAAATTCTTTCTCGCATGAGATCCAATAACCCTCTCCTGGGGTCTGGACTGACACCTTTTTCCGGTGACACAACTATAACACTCCTTGAACACTTTCAGTTTAAAGTATCTTTCCCACATGTTCTTAGGATCAGAAACATACATTATTGTAAAGGAGAATTAAGTGACATAATGAACAGTGTTGGTGTCATTACCCACAGGAGCTAAGATTGCAGACTGTTAGGTAAAGAATGGGGAAGGCAGCCAGGCACGGTGGCTCACTCCTATAATCCCAACACTTTGGGAGGCCAAAGCGGATGGATCATTTGAGGTCAGGAATTCAAGACCAGCCTGGCCAACATGGCGAAACCCCATCTCTACTAAAAATACAAAACATTAGCCTAACGTGGTGGCGGGTGCCTGTAATCTCAGCTATTCAGGAGACTGAGACAGCAGAATCGCTTGTACCCAGGAGGCAGAGGTCGCAGTGAGCTGAGATGGCGCCACTGCACTCTAGCCTGGGCAACAGAGCAAGACTCCATCTTCGAAAAAAAAAAAGAAGAAGAAGAACGGGGAAGGCTACACAGTGTGTGTCCTGGAGCGTGGACCCTCATTATTGAGTAGGTCCAGAATTAACTCAGTTCAAAGAGCAATGACAGAACAGAAAAAATCCCTTGGCAAAAAGTGAAACACAGCAAAAAAAATTAAGAAACTGTATTTGCAGCTTCAGAGGGTGCTAAGATTTGAATATTTGTCACCTCCAAAAACTCATGTTAAAATTTAATCTCCAATTGTCAGTTTTATCAGGTTGGGCTTTTATCATGATTAAGCCATGAGGGGTCTGCTCTCATGAATGGACTTGTCCATTCATGGATTAATGGGCATCGTGGGAGTAGGACTAGTGGCTTTACAGGAAGAAGAGAGACAAGAACCAGCACTCTCAACCCCTCACCATGTGATGCTATGCACCACCTTGAGACTCTGCACAGAGTCCCCACAAGCAGAAAGCCCTCACCAGATGTAGCCCCTTCACCTTGGACTTCTCAGGCTCCATAATTGTAAGAAATAAATTTCTTTAGTTTGTAATTTACCCAGTCTCAGGTATTCTGTTATAAGCAACAGAAAATGGGCTAAAACAGAGGAGTAAGTTCTCCATTTTGGGGTACTTTATACCTCAGACTGTGTTGCTGTATACACCGCAAATACTTCATCCCACAAGTACTTGTTGAATACCTACTACGTACCACACCATCTGATGGGTACTGAAAATAACACAGAAACATATGCAGTTCTTGCCATGTGGACAGGTAGACATTCAAATAAATCTATGATCATAAACTGTGATAAAGGCTATGGAGGAAAGTTAAAGAGTTTGATGAACAGTTTGAAATGACAGTAATTTAGATTAAGAAGCCAGGGAAAGCATCTTTGGAGAAAATATTGAAGCCCAAAATAAATAGGAACAGGCCAGCAAAGTGACAGGAAGTGAGAATGGCGGAGAGCACTGAACACAGATGAACACAGAATTAGACGATCTGGGCTCCCGCAGAGGGGAGCAAGGCTCCTGTATTCTGCAGCATCTTGGCTCGCTGGGCTGCAGCAACCCAAGAGGGCTATAAAAGATCCTTTTCTAGGCCGGGCACAGTGGCTCACACCTGTAATCCCAGCACTTTGGGAGGCCAAGGCTGGTGGATTACCTGAGGTCAGGAGTTCGAGACCAGCCTGGCCAACACAGGGAAACCTCGTCTCTACTAAAAATAAAAAATAAAAAAAATTAGCTGGGCATGGTGGCGCATGCCTGTAGTCACAGGTACTCCGGAGGCTGAGGCAGGAGAATCGCTTGAACCTGAGAGAGGGAGGTTGCAGTGAGCCACGATCGCACCACTGCTCTCCAGTCTGGACGACAGAGCAAGACTCTATCTCAAAAAAAAAAAAAAAAAAAATTAGCTGGGCATGGTGGCATGCGCCTGTAGGCCTAGCTACTCAGGAGGCTGAGGCAGGAGAAACGCTTGTACCCAGGAGATGGAGGTTGCAGTGAGCCGAGAGCACGCCGCTGCACTCCAGCCTGGGCAACAGAGTGAGACTCCGTCTCAAAAGGAAAAAAGATCCAGGGTTGACCTTCTCAACCCAGGTCACCAGACCTTCAGAGGTAGGTTGTTCTCTGCCTTTAGAGCCAAGATAGGAGGGAAGAAGCTACAGACAGTTTGAATTCTGACTGTGAGGTTGTCACTAAGTCAATTCTTGAACTCTCAGGTAGAATTAATCGTTAGATATTCTGACTTCCCATAATGTTTTGACTACATTTTTCTGTCTCACTGCTGCTATATTATAATTACATCTTTACACATTTTTCCCCATTTTAGCTTTTGAGGTTATAGAGCACAGAAATATGTTACTTCTATTTATACCCCTGGAGTCTAGCACACTGCCTGGAAAAGAGTAACTGCTCTATAGATGTAAAATAAATAAATGCATGAAAAAACACATTAATTCATCAATCAGTTGTTAGTCTCTATAGAATTTTTTTATAATTTGAGTTGATATAGGTTTACATACATTATGTATTTTTATGTGAAAGTGTCTAAAGATAACAGTTTAATAAGAAATAGCTTTTATTGAATGTTTCTCAAAATCTTAATGAAAGAAAAGAAAATGGAAAAATATGCTGACCCAACAATTGGGTATGCTACTGGTTATTTTCTTTTTTTTTTTTTTTTTTTTTTTTTTTTTTTTGAGATGGAGTCTCGCTCTGTCGCCCTGGCGGGAGTGCAGTGGCCGGATCTCGGCTCACTGCAAGCTCCGCCTCCCGGGTTCACGCCATTCTCCTGCCTCAGCCTCCCAAGTAGCTGGGACTACAGGCGCCCGCCACTTCGCCCGGCTATTTTTTTGTATTTTTTAGTAGAGACGGGGTTTCACCGTGTTAGCCAGGATGGTCTTGATCTCCTGACCTCGTGATCCGCCCGTCTCGGCCTCCCAAAGTGCTGGGAGGTTATTTTCTTAAAGAAATGTCAGTGCAGACCGGGCACGGTGGCTCATGCCTGTAATCCCAGCACTTTCGGAGGCCAAGGCAGGTGGATCACTTGAGGCCAGGAGTTTGAGACCAGCCTGGCCAACATGGTGAAACCCCGTCTCCACTAAAAATACAAAAATTAGCCGGGCGTGATGGTGTACGCTTGTAATTCCAGCTACTCAGGAGGCTGAGGCAGTGGGAGGTGGAGGTTGCAGTGAGCTGAGATTGTGCCACTGCACTCCAGTCTGGGCGACAGAGCTAGACTGTGTCTCAAGAAAAAAAAGAAAAGAAAAGAAATGTCAGTGGATTATGAAGGTAAGTCAACTGAAGTTACAGAGCCCTCCACATCACCACCTGACTCCAAAAATAAGTGCATCCAGCTGCAAAAAAGCAAGTCAGCACTGAGTTCTTCTGTGCACTCATTGAAAATCTGATGATTTTGACAAGGAAAAGACTTATATTCCAAACTAATAGCCTATGAATGCAATTATTCACAAAACGTCCTATTTGGAATCATTACATTTTGCACAACAATGCCAGCCACCCACAGTTGCTGAGACACACCACCGACAATGGCTGGATATCAAGTGTAATAGGACCAGACGCAGGAAACAAATTAAAATGTGTGTCTTTGTCGAATGATACTGTTTCAAGGAGTGTAAGTGACATGGCAATTAATGTCTGTGAACAGCTGGTTTTAAAGATTAAAGAAAGTGATTATTTTGCCCAGGCAATGGACAGATACACCTAAATGTGCTGAGATGCTGGCATTTTAAGTCACTTTTCTGTGAAATACTATGGATAAAAGCATGCTGTTTAGAAAAATTTAGTCCAGTATTACAACAGAAGACCATTTTGAAATATTTCAAGAGACAACCGAAAATTTCCATATGCCAACTGGGAATTGTGTATTGCTGTTTATATGGTTCGGAGACTAACTACAGACTTCTCAAAGCAGGAAATTATTTGATTACAAAGAATGATTCAGATCCTTTTTTTTTTTCTTTTTTTTTTTTCTTTTTTTTTTTTGAGATAGTCTTGCTCTGTCACCCAGGCTGGAGTGCAGTGATGTGATCTCGGTTCACTGCAGCCTCCACCTCCCAGGTTCAAGCAGTTATCATACCTCAGCCTCCTGAGTAGCTGGAACTACAGGTACATGCCACCACACATGGCTAATTTTTGTATTTTTAGTAGAGACAGGGTTTTGCCATGTTGGCCAGGCTGGTCTCGAACTCCTGGCCTCAAGTCATCCACCCGCGTCGGCCTCCCAAAGTGCTGGGATTACAGGCATGAGCCACCACACTCGGCAGATTCAGATTCCTATTGGTTTTTAAAAGGGAGAGAGAGAGACAGAGAGAAAACATGTTTCCCCATAGCGGGAGGACTATCATCAGTTTTAACAGGAGCAACCCTCAAAATGGCTATGTAATAAAGAAGTGCCAAGGCCATGAGTATAAAGAATATCCAAGTCCAATTATCAGTATCTCTTTAAACCAAAATGTCTCCACAAGCAAACTGGCATAGTAAGCATAGTGATCAAACCCACATAGTATAGTCACAACATCCCAAGGGACACATCCTGTGAACTTCCATATCTTAAGAACATTCTAGAACAGTAGCACAGACTAGCAATTGATTGTGGGGGTTTTGGGGTGTTTTTTTTTTTTTTTTTTTTTTTTAAGACGGAGCTTTGTTCTTGT
Source organism: Chlorocebus sabaeus (assembly GCF_047675955.1). Lineage (NCBI taxonomy): Eukaryota > Metazoa > Chordata > Mammalia > Primates > Cercopithecidae > Chlorocebus > Chlorocebus sabaeus. The sequence continues at coordinate 69,730,016 of NC_132911.1, forward strand.
CTCCCAGGCTGGAGTAGAATGGCGCGATCTTGGCTCACTGCAACTTCTGCCTCCAGGGTTCAAGCCACTCTCCTGCCTCAGCCTCCCGAGTAGCTGGGATTACAGCCACCCACCACCACGCCTGGCTGATTTTTCGTATTTCTTAGTAGAGATGGGGTTTCACCATGTTGGCAGACTGGTCTCAAACTCCTGACCTCAGGTGATTCACCCGCTTCGGACTGTGTTTTAAAGGATAGTTTTCACAAAGCAGTCATACTCCTGTCACTTAAGAGGTTTATTCCTTGGAAAATGAGGTAAATTCATTCACATACCAAATATGTATTAAGGTCTTTCTTTTGCAACTCAGATGCCTCCAAATGACAGTTTCACAATGATCTTGACTTCACACTCCAGGAAATGTACAAACTAGAGAGTTGCTTCCACACAGCCAATGCTCATATTATGCTTTCATACACACAAACGTTTGTAGAAGATTTTTAAAGAGACGATTATACACTTTAAACTTTCCCGAATTTCATTCCTTATTTGGAAAAATGTGACAAATACATTGCCCTGAGGCCAGTCAAGACCTAATTTCAGACAGCATGCATGACCTTAACCCTCTTTCTTGCCAAGGCAGGCCCTTTTTTAATTGTTTAAAATGAGTAACCTTTGCTTCTCCTCTTCATAGAGATATTTTTATCTTAGGTCTCTCAGGGGCCCAACAGTAAGCCCACAAGCTGTCTTCACCACAGAAGACCTAGGAGACTATAGGACTCCTAGTCCTGTTATGGGAATAAGTTGTCTGCTATTCGCACTGTTATCCCAGATTTCTTAAGACATACTTGCCAATTAGGCCTCATCCATGACCTTGTTTCATAAGAAATAGCTAAAAAAATGCAAGTAAGTACATGAAGTGAATCAGTTAGAAATGATATCTTTGAGACAATAAGTCTTGACCTGGATCATGAAGAAGGTGTCAGGGCAATACCTCAAACAAAGGTGGGAATAAGCACCTCTTTGTTGTAAGCCTTGCCTGAAAAGAAGAGGCCATGACAGAGGAATGGCATGCATAGGTAGAGAGGCAATAAGCTGGTCGGTCTCCCTTCTTGTAAAGCAAAGGAACTAGGATTTGATCAGGCAGGTAAATTCTTCAGAAGAAGAATAGCAGACTAACAAATATCTGAGAAAATTTAATCTATTAACAAAAAAGATGCAAGAAAATGAAGTGAAAGGAAACCGAGCTACAGTATTATCTCGATAATTTGAACACACAGTGATGAAAACTGGAAAGGTCTACAGTTTTGCAAACAATGAGAGAGAACCCCATCTAAGTGATACTGTCCATAGTGAATCAGCAGACTCTGGAAACTGACCAGATAGAAGCCTAATATACATATGCAACAAACCTGCACGTTGCGCACATGTAACCTAGAACTTAAAGTATAATAAAAATAAAAATAAAGAAGCCTGAAGCAGGGACTAGCACCAAAATAACTCGAAAATGTTGACCCAGGAGCATACTGTAGAATTTAATACGAAAGGAGGTTGAACCAGATAACCTGTAAAGTCCAGTTCAACTCCTACTGTTATGATTCTAAAAAAGACAAAGACCTCACGTATTTAAAAAAAACAAGGAAGTCCTCAAACTTTCTTAATTCTGAAAGTATTTACTGAGCACAAACTATGTACCAGGAACTGTCCAAAGCCCCCAAAATACAATGGTACACAAGAAAGGTCTTTGTCTTATGCAGAAATATATTCTAAAGGGGGTGCACATAAAAAAATTCACTGAAGGGCTTAAACAGAGATTGATCCAATCCAATTTATGTTGTAAGATTACTTTTCTGCTGGGTAGGGATCAAAGGCTAAAGAGGGAAGATTTTTTGAAGGCAGTTAGAAGGATACGGGGGGGTCATACTGAAAATGTAAAGAAGTAAAACTTAAAAGATATTTACAGATAGAGTTTCTAATTGGACTGGATATAGTCAATGAGAATAATGATGGAATCTTGAATAATTGCTATGTTTCTGGCTGAAGTAATCAGGGGTATGTGATACCTTTTGCTGTGATGTGGAAAATTAGGGGGAAGTAGGAAGAATGGAAGTTTAGGGGGAAAACAAACCTCCTAAGGAAAACATTATTGTTGAAGAAGGTATTATTGACTGACAATGTAAGTAAGAAAATGCGTGTCAATTCATCCATCAATGGACATTCCAGTTGTTTCCTATATATCTTAACTATTGTGAATAATGCTGCAATCAATATGGGGGTACAAGTGTCTCTTCAAGATCCTGATTTTAATTATTTTGTAGAAATACCCAGAAGTGGGATTGCTGAATCATATTGTAATTCTATTTTTAATTTTGTTATATACCTTGACTGGGATATTATTCAGTCGTTAACTAAAGGAAAATCTGTGAAATGCAACAACGTGGATGAACCTTAAGGATCCTATGCTAAGTAAAATAAACAAGTCACAGAAGGACAAATACTGAATTATTCCATTTATATGACATATCTAAAGTAGTCAAGTTCACAGAAGCACAGAGCAGAATGGTGGATGCCAGGGTCTGCAGGGAGGGGAAAATGGGGAGATGTTGTTCAATGGATGTAAAGTTTCAGTTTTGCAAGATGAATAAGTTCTAGAGATCTGCTGCACAAAGATTGTGCTTGTAGTTAACAATACTGTGTTGTACATTTAAAATTTTGTTTTAAAAAAGAAAAAAATGCTGCTGGGCACAGTGGCTCATGCCTGCAATCCCAACACTTTGGAAGGTTGAGATGGTAAGATCGCCTTAGTTCAGGAGTTCAAGGCCAGCCTGGGCAACATAGGAAGACCGCGTTTTTAATAAAAATAAGAAATAAAAATTAGCACAGCATGATGGACCATGCCTGTAGTCCCAGCTGCTCAGGGGAGGCTGAGGTAGAAGCCCAGGAGATAGAGGCTGCAGTGAGTTGTGATCACGCCATTGCACTCCAGCCTGAGTGACAGAGCGAAACCTTTCTCAGATTTTAAAAAAAGAAAGAAAAATAAAAAGAAATGCTGCATTATTGATGATCTTGATAGTCCAGAGACCGATACCCTGTGAAAAAGATAGAATTTTGACATGTAATTCGGAGGGATCAAATATAAATGTGGAGTCATTTTAGGAATATTTTAACCGATTTATTGAATTTATATTTTACTTCTTTTGAATGGAAATTAAAGTTCTAAAAAATAAAAGTCTATTTCCAAGTTTTTTTTTTTTAATAAAAAGAAAAGGTGTATCAAGTGTCAGGTATTTGAGCCATGCCAAACGAGTTTCCACCTGTAGAGGACTCATCCCTCTATAGTGAGTATCAACATTTAGGGTTTGATCTGTTGGCTTTTTGAGTATCCAAGAGCAAGTATTTGGGGTTTCAGTTGGCAGGGTGAAAGTAAAGCTTGCAGATTGCAGCTGAGTAGATCTTTCATATGTAAGTCAGAAAAAAATTACAAAATATTTATGCATCATCAAGTAGCTTATTAGCACTGTCACACCACATATTGATGACAGTGAAGAGTCTAGGCAGGGATATTCTTTACTATCTTAGTGCCACAGGCAAGACTCAAAGGCAAACAGAAATATTTTGGGGGAAAAATTAAGTGACTTCCCGGTAATATGTGAGTCTTAACGACAAAGTCAATATCTTCCCCATAAGCTCATGTAATAGAAAATCTTTATTTACAATATTGGTCTCTGTTATCATTGCTTTAATTGTTATCTAAAAGTTACCATTTCCACTTTAATCTTTACTTAGAAACATCCAGTGCTGAAATATACTTATAGTTGCCAGAAGCAGCTAATCAATGTTGTAAAGATTCTTCTGACATAGAAAATCAGAACTTAACACATAAATGGACTTTCTGTCTTGTCCAATCAATAGGTCAACTGGTTCTGGCCCAAGTATTCAATATATATTTAACCTTAAAATAATAGACTCTTTTAACCTAGTTCCATGAATCTCTCTAAGTTAGTGGGCTATGTCTATTAGTTATTTTGAAAAAATGGACAGAATAATTCAAAGTAAAAAGGAAGGAAATCATTTTCATACAGCATCTTAAACACATCTCTGGTTCATTTCTTCTCTAAGTCTTACAGCTCTCAAATCTTTCCTCTCTTCTTACCCATTGCCACTCTTGGTATCTCATCCTTCAGCAGTCTTCAAACTCTGTAATACTATTTAATTAATCCATCCAACATACATTAATTGAGCAGCTACTTATGTGACAGACATTATTCTAGGTACTTCAGAACCAAGCAGATAAAACTTTCTGCCCTCGAGTTTACATTCTACTGAGGGGAGATGGGCAAACAAGAAACCTAGTAAGTAAATAAATTAAATAGTATCTTAGAAAGTGATAAGTGCTATGAAAAAAAACAAAAAACAAAAAGACAAAGTAAAGGAAGATAAGGAGGATCCGTACGGTAGTGTGAGAGGTTAGATCGTTGGACCAGGGAGTCCTCATGGAGAGGGAGAGATCTGAGCAGACTCGGAGGAGGAGGAGTTGACGAAGCAGATAGCTGTGGGAAGAGCATTCCAGGCAGGGGAAATAGCCAGAGCAAATGCCCAAAGCCAGGAACGTGCCTGGCTTTTTCCAGGAACAGCAAGGAAGCCCTCGTTGGCTATTGTGGCCAAGTGAGAGGTAGAGCTGCAGTAACAAAGTCAGTTTCTTTTCTGTTTCCCACACCAGGACTCAAGTCACAACTGTAGGTATTATCATAGACTCCTCCTTCCTCCACCATCCATTCTATCATTAAATCATGTTGGTTTTGCCTCATCCATATCTTTCTAATATCTTTTCTGGCTTATCTTATCTGGGTGATAGGAATGCCTGTAAATTTGAATTTTTTAGACATTGTTATTGCTTACTCTTTCTTTGTAAAAGTGTATATTATATTTATAAAAATAGTAAAATAATTTTATAATAAAAATGTTAATAATAAGCTCTTTCATTAGGGGAAAGCCCTGCCCTACTTATTTATTGACATGGGGAAATATATGACATTGTTTAGTGTAAAAGCAATCTATCATTTTATACCACGTCTGTCTTTAGAGAAGAGAGACTACGAGATACACAATAACATTTTAGAGATGATTTTCTCTGGACACTGTGATAACAGGTGACTTTCCATTTGCATTTTTCTACACTGTTACATGTCTTATGCATTGAATATATGTTATTTCTATAATTTTTTTTGAGATGGAGTTTTGCTCTTTCACCCAGACTGGAGTGAAATGGCTTGATCTCCGCTCACTGCAACCTCCACCTCCCGGGTTCAAACAATCCTCCTGCCTCAGCCTCCCAAGTAGCTGCAATTATAGGCACCCGCCACCAAGCCCAGCTAATCTTTGTATTTTTAGTAGGGGTGGAGTTTCTCCATGTTGGCCAGGCTGGTCTCAAACCCCCGACCTCAGGTTATCCACCCACCTCAGCCTCCCAACCTGCTGGAATTACAGGCGTGAACCACCACACCCGGCCTGTTTCTATAATTTTTAAAAACAGCAATGTTGTTTTTTATATGTTTTACATATTTTAGTAAAACTAATACTAAAAACCTGAGTAGTATCATATATTTGCATTGAAGCTACCTTTGTTAATGCTAATTAAATATTCTACCCCATTCCTCCTTCTCAATATGCACTACAACCCTACTGACTGATTGGCCACATCTAGAAATCCAAGAAAAGAAGACATTCGTGCAATTGTTTCTTGTTTATGCAGCCCTAAGATAAGTGAAAATGACTGAAAAAAATGACATTGGAGAGACTACATAGGAAGAATCTGCCATTCTTCTAAATGGCAATATGGTTAAGGGCTGGAACTATCAACATAAACTTGGGAATACTCATTACATTTTTGTTCAGATTCCCAGCACCAATAATATTGTCTATTTGTCTCAGCTGTTTAATACCGTTTAATTTCTATTTCTCTGACCTGAAAACCTGTCTTCCCTCATATTGAGAAGAGCTCATTATCATTTCCATCTCTCCCCTGGGAACTGCATTCATTTGCTCACATCCTAATCATAAAGGGTTAAACTATGGACCTCACCTTACCTTGTTCCTAGAAATCCTGTCCAGAAACGCTCTCCTCAATGAGCCCTCGGTGTCTTTATTTTATATCTAAGCCATCTTCCCAGTCAATGAGCCTCCCTAAAAGATTAATGTAGTTTGAACTTTTATAGAGGAATATCATTTGTGCACTGTCATATTTAGCACAAATGGTGCTTCAGTCACAGTTCAGTAATACTCCAGCATATTATTTCCAAGGCATTTGAGAGTTTAAAGAATTATTGAAGGGCACGCTGTACTCATTTGGTAATAAGGCAGAGAGCACTGCTTTCTACATATGATTTCAGCAAATGGAATCTCTGCTAATTTCATTGCACGTAGCAAAATAGTTGTGATAATAACCAAAGTAAAATATCCCACTGGAGGGAATAGATGAGATACATTTTTTATAAGACCTCCAAGAAGTATTGAGGAGGAAGTTCTAGAATTTGAGGGCAAGATGTTGAGAAATCATCTTCTTTCACTGAATACGTACCCTTGACACTGTGGTTTGTCAGCCCTGGGTGTGAAGTCACCGCCATTACTTGGCCATTATTTGGCTGCAGAGTCCACTGAGCTACACACGCGCCATGCAGAGGGATGGGGGCAGCACAGGCATTAAAGAGAAATAAAGCAGTTAATATCATTTAGAGAAAAAAATGTAGCTACACCAAAGCCCAGGTATTTGGTGAGAAAATTCCCTATTGTAGCTTTGTAAAGAGCATACATGAGATAAGTTTGGGTATTTTTTTAACATTTAAATTGATAGATACGTTTTAGAGGAAGGAAAGGTCTTGCTCACTGTCAGGTGTCACCAAATAGTAGTGTACAGGTTTCTGGATGTGTGTGAATCAGAAAGAAAGAGAGACACCTGCTGTCATGAAAGGACCTTTTCATATAGATCCTGTTCCAGCTCTGTCTCAGGTGTTGGCCTTATTTCTTTACCAAATTATACATTCTAAGCAATTATAGCATTTACATTAATATATCCTAGTTGTGAGAATCCCGAGAGCAGAAGTGGAACTCCCTTTTCTAGGTAAAGGAAGGCATAATTTTGCCATGTGGGGAACAAGCATATTTGAAATCCATTACAATTTCTTCTGCTTATTAAAAGTTACTCTCCGGTATTAGAATCAGCTTGCTGAGACATTTGGAGAATACTCAGTTTGTATTAGTTTGAAAATATCCAACCCTTAATTTAGAGAGCAAACAGCTGCCTGCGCTCCTCTCTCCTCCCACTGCTTCTCAACAGTGTTGAGCCCTTCTACTCCGCTGCTCTGTCTTTGCTTCCGACCAGAGGAATGTCTCCCTTTTAAGTGGACGCTTCTGGGATATTCTGTGGGCAGCCTCTTCATGTCTCTTACTAAGGTAATGTGAAATTATTTCTGCAACATTTTGGTATCACCCACCACTTAAAAAAAGTGGTCAAAAGTACAGGTAGCACATGAAGCTCTTTAGATTTTAAACCAGATATAAACCCAATAAAAACCTTACGAAGTATACAAATACCCAGAATGACTCATCTGACTACTGCTGAAGTGACAATATGCCAAAATCCTTAAAAGGATAAAAAGATGCTTTTACAGATTTTTTTTAAAATACGGAAAATTTATTGTATAGTATTTAGTGTCTTGTACATAAGACTATACATATATATCTTTTTTTTTTTTTTTTAGAGAGAGAGAATCTTGCTCTATTGCCCACGCTGGAGTGCAATGGCGCGATCTCAGCTCCCTGCCACCTCCGCCTCCTGAGTTCAAGAGATTCTCCTGCCTCAGCCTCCCGAGTAACTGGGATTATAGGCATGCACTGCCACAGCCAGCTAATTTTTGTATTTTTAATAGAGACAGGGTGTCACCATGTTGGTCAGGCTGGTCTTGAATTCCTGACCTTGTGATCTGCCCACTTTGATCTCCCAAAGTGCTGGGATTACAGGCGTTTGAGCCACCGCGCCCGGCCAAGACTACAATTCTTTTTTTCAGGTACCTTACTCCTCTCCAGGTATCCTACATTGACGTCAACAACCAACATATTCTATTTCCCTGCATAAGTCATTGTTCAGGGATGACCATGGGCCTTTACAAGAGCCAGTAAACATGAAATTCAGAATATTGGTTCAGATGTATTCTTTTCCTCATTAAAATAAATTATAAAAACACACAGCACTAAGAGTTACTGGACATTATCTTGCAAGCACTAAAGAGAATCAGACTTGGGATAAAGCTGATACCTTAAAGGGCAAAGTAGAGAGAAGAAAAACAATGGCCCCCATTGATAACATTATTGAGCCTTGACACCACATTCTGAAGCCCAACTAAGCTTTCTTTTACAACAACATAAACTAATGGGCCCCTTATAATAATAAGGCAATTTAAGATAGGTTTTCAGTTTTTTGGGTTTTTTGTTTTTTTGGTTTTTGGGGGGTTTTCCTTGAGAAGGAGTCTGGCTCTGTCGCCCAGGCTGGAGTAGTGCAGTGGTGCAGTCTCAACTCTCTGCAACTTCTACCTCCCAGGTTCAAGTGATTCTCCTGCCTCAGTCTCATGAGTAGCTGGGACTGCAGGCACCCACCACTAAGCCTGCCTAATTTTTGTATTTTTGGTAGAGACGGGGTCTTACCATGTTGGTCAGGCTGGTCTCAAACTCCTGACCTCAGGTGATCCTCCCACCTCAGCCTCCCAAAGTGCTGGGAGGACAAATATGAGCCACCATGCCTGGCCGGTTTTCAGTTATTTATAACAACAAAAAGTTCTAACTGATAAAGATCTAACAGATCCAGAAAAAAAATATTAAAACTCTAATCAAGAAGCACATTGTCAAAGACTAAATAAAGCATTTTTTGGCTTATAATTTTATATAGTACTCATCACCAGGCCACCCAGGCTCTGTGACAAATGAGCAAGCGTGATAATTTAGAACTAAACACCATACCATTTCTCAGGTTCTGCCTGCAAAAGACCTTTTTTAATTTTTTATTTTCTTCTTTTTTTTTTAAATCTCTGAACAAAACTGGAATCAGGATTAGATGCAATTCTCTCTTTCATTCAGGGCCCAGATGGCAGACTGCACGAACTTAATTTCTGGTCTCTTGGTAGAAATTTGAGGACTGTCAGCTCTTAAGATTTTAAGTAATTCAGTTAAGTGACTATAAGCTCTGAGGTTTGAGAACTGTGTTGTCTTCAGTTTTGTGGTTGTTGTTTTGTTTTGTTTTTAATCATTGTAACATATCTCAATATTCATAGGCCATCCTTGGAGAAAATTGGCAGGACTCTCCCCTGTGTCTGACAACACGGATTTGTGTACAAGCCAAAGATCCCCACGGATCTGAATTGGAGCAGCTGGAGCTTCTAAGGACTGGTGTGATAGAGCTCAGTGAACATTTGGGGAACTGCACCATGAGATGCTTCCTTGAGAGAGGCTTGAGAATAGAAGAATGATGACATAGCAGAAGCAGACCAGAGGCCAGAGGAATGTAGGTTGTCCACAGTACTTTGGAGAGGCTTTTAAAGCTCACAGATTCGATGCACCATAGGGTTGTGTGTGGGGCAGCAGGCAAGATGCTAAAACGGTCACCAAGATTTCCTGCCTCCTCCCCCCACCTCTGTACACACGCTGCAGGATCCCCAGTACTGTTAATGTGATGAATGTTTCCCCCATGATTCCATTATGCAATATGGTACAGGTGACTGTAAGAAAGAAGGATTATCGAGATGTACATGACCCAATGACCTGAAAGCCTTAAAAGCTGGGAGTTTTCTCTAGCTAGTGGCAGAAGAAAAGATTAGAGACTAGGAGCATCAGAGGGATTTGCTTCACCATTGCAGGTCTGCAAATGGAGGGGCTGCGTGGCAGGGAATGTGAGCAGGATCTGGTTGCTGAGAGCAGCCCCAGCTGACAAGCAGCAAGGAGATGGAAATCCTAGCCCTGCAACTGCAACCAAGGGAATTCTGCTAACAACAAGCATAAACTGAAAAGTTGATTTTTCTTTAGAGCCTTCAGACACCCTGATTTTGGCCTTGAGTTCATCCTGAACAGAGAACTCCACCTTGCCATGCTAGACTTTGACTTACAGAACTGTGGGCTAATAAGTGGGTGCTGCTTTAAGCCTCTAAATTTGTGGTAAGTTGTTCCACAGCAATAGATAATGAATGCATTTCTCAAATCAAAACAGTAAACAGAGGAAACTATTTTGGCAGGAACAGTGAAGAATGAATGCAAGGAGACAGAGCCACATGTAGAAAACCTACTGAAATCATCCAGGGTTTCCATGCATAATAAGAACCAGTGGCAATCAGTAACATAGTTCAGACCTGCACATTTTGATACTAATCATATTACTGAGTTGGAGAGGAAAGGTTATCAACACAGAAGATGTATAAAAATCACACGGAAAGGGATATCGTCTTCATAACTTCCAAAGCTCAGCCCTTAGGCAGTATTGGTGGCAACACCCGGAATGAATAACTGATTTATAATTGTATTTGTAACTCAGCCAAGTGAGTATAAATTTGTTGGCTACACATATATATATGTGTGTATATATGTGTGTGTATATATATGTGTGTATATATGGGGGGGTGTGTGTGTATATATATATGTGTGTGTGTTTTTGATAGATATTTACTAATGATGGGACAAATACGTAAGAAGAATCTTGAGACTTCCCGCCAGATTCCTAGCTCAGCAAATGATCCCATGCATGTGGGTTAAGAAATCAGAGGTGCTGGGAATAAACTAATTTTTATGTGTCTTGGTTTTCACATTAGCCCCTATATCAATTGTTTTCTGGTTTTGTTTTTATTTCTATTGAGTGATCTTGAACTATTTTCACCAACTAGAGATTGATAGATTAAATGACAGACAAATAGACAGACAGAGGCAGCTTTGTTGTTTACTAAAGAGTTGTACCTGATTATGTACAGCTTTCTACATGTGAATCTTCAAGCCCTATTTTCAAGAATAATGTGAAGCTATCATTCACAAAAAGTTTTTTTAATAGGCATCATTTTTTAAAGCAGTTATATACTCACAGCAAAATTGGGTGGAAAGTGCAGAGATTTTCTGTATATCCCTGCCCCAACCCATGCACAGCCTCCCCCACTATCAACATCCTCCACCAGAATGGTACATTTGTTAGAACTGATGAACCTACACTGCCACATCATTATCAACCAAGGTCTATAGTTTAGACCAGGTGTTGTGCATTCTATGAGTTTGGACAAATGTATAATGACATATATCCACCGCTGTGGTATCATAAAGAACAGCTTCACTGCCCTAAATATCCTCCGTGCTCCACCTGCTGCTCCCCCAGGCCCCTAGCACCCACAACTTTTTTGTACTGTCTCCATAGTTTCACCTTTTCAAGAATTTCATCTAATTGGAATCACACAACTCCTTTTACTTGGTAGTATGCATGTCAGTTCCCTCCATGTCTTTTCATGGTTTCATAATTCATTTCCTTTTAGCACTGAATAATATTCCATTGACTGGGTGTATATCTTGGTTGTTGCCAAGTTTTGACAATTATGAATAAAGGTTTAATAAACATCTGTGTGGAGGTTTTTGTGTGGACCTAAGTTTTCAGCTCCTTTAGGAAATACCAAGGAGTGCAATTGCTGAATCATATGGTAAGAGTGTGTTTCGTCTTGGAAGAAACTGTCAACTTGCCTTCCAAAGTTGGGGTACCATGTTGCATTCCCACCAGCAATGAATGAGAGTTCCTGTTGCTTCACATCCTCACCAGCATTTGGTGTTGTCAGTGTTCTGGATTTTGGCCATTCTGATAGGTATGAAGTGATATCTTATTGTTATTTTAGTTTGCATTTCCCTAAGGAGATGTAATGTGGAGCATCAATTCATATGTTTGTTTGCCTTCTTTGGTGAGATGTGTGTTCAGATCTGTTGCCCATTTTTTAATTGGGCTGTTTAATCAGGTTGTTTAATTGGGTTGTTAGGTTTTTAAGAGCTCTTTTTATATTTTGGATTGCAATCCTTCATCACACAGGTCTTTTGCAAATATTTTCTCCCAGTTTGTGGCTTATCTTTTCATTCTTTTGACACTGTCTACTGTCTTTTGCAGAGCAGATATTCTTTTTTTTTTTTTTTTCTTTTTGGGGATAGGGCTTCGCTCTGTCACCCAGGCTGGAGTGCAGTGATGCAATCATGGCTCAATGCAGCCTAGACCTCTGGGGCTCAAGCAATCCTCCCACCTCAGCCTCCCAAGTAGCTGGTACTACAGGCATGTGCCACCACACCTGGCTATTTTTTTATTACTATTTGTAGAGACAGGGTCCGTGATGTTTCCCAGACTAGTCTCAAACTCCTGGGCTAAAGTGATCATCTTTCCTCAGCCTCCCAAAGTATTGGGATTACAGATATGAGCCACTGCGCCCAGCCAAAATTATTCATTTTAATGAAGTCCAGCTCATCAATTCTTTCTTTCATGGATCATGCCTTTGGTGTTGTATCTAAAAAGTTTTCATCGAACCCAAGGTCATCAAGATTTTTCTGCTGTTATCTTCTGTTTTACAGTTTTGTATTGTGCATTTAGGTCTATGATACATTTTGAGTTAATTTTCATGAAGAGGTTAAGGTCTGTGTCTAGGTTCATTTTTTGGTATGTGAATGTCCAGTTGTTTCGGCACCATTTGTTGAAACACAAAACACTTTTCCTTTCACTGCCAACCCAAAGAAGACAAAAGTGGGGTGCCCTAGTGGTGGGGAGGACGCATCTGTGGACACAGTCTCAGATTTGTCATATATGAGTCAAGACTTTAGACAAGTTTACTCACATTGATTCCCCCCCTGTACATTTTGCAGAGGGATTAAATGATACACTGCACATAAAACACACAGTATTCCATGGAACAACAGATGTGGAATTGATAGGTATTTTATTCAGAGAAGCCATTTAACCTCTCTGCCTCTTTTTTTTTTTTTTTTTTAATCTTTAAAATGGTAGTGGTAATATGAGGAGTGGCCATCAATGGAAATAGAGAAAGCATGCAGGGTGTGTGGTCAGCAGTGAGCACTGCGTGAGCAGCAGACCTCCCACCTGGGACCAATATAGGAATTACTACCTGATAGAAGTTGTGTGATTCTGTGATTCTTAAAACTTACACTTTTTTTTTTTTTTTTTAAGATGGCCTGCTCTGTCGCCCAGACTGGAGTGCAGTAGTGTGATGTCAGCTCACTACAACCTCCGTCTCCCAGGTTCAAGTGATTCTCTTGCCTCAGCCTCTATGTAGTTGCGATTACAGGCACACACCACCATGCGCGGCTAATTTTTTTGTGCTTTTAGCAGAGACAGGGTTTCACCATGTTGGCCAGGCTGGTCTCGAACTCCTGACCTCAGGTGAGCTGCCCACCTCGGCCTCTCAAAGTGCTGGGATTACAGGCGTGAGCCAACGCACGCGGCCAAAACTTACTTTTATTTATGTATGTATGTATGTATGTATGTATTTATTTATTTATTTATTTGTTTGTAATATTAAGGGTCTTTAGGTACTGCTCATTCGAGTCAGTGTCCCATTTTTCACTATCTTGGTTAGAAAAATACTGTGACCTTTGTTTATTTGTGTGTGAACTGATGAATCACAAGTGAGTTTAAGATCATTGCAGTTCCCCACTCATGGACTGGTACCTCCTGATACACACATCGAAGACTTTGATGTCCAGTCAACACTGAGAAAAACTGCTGTGGAAAGTTCACATGGATTCTGAAGACACCATCCATTCCGGATTTTGACACGTGGTTTGACATAATAATTTCTACTCCACAATAAGCCAAATCCTATTCCTTCCTCCCTGAAGCCATAGGCACTTACTAGGCCATAGGTGGCCAGAAGGTACGAGGCCTCTCTAACCACAGAAAATCTCCATCAAGTCTCCTATGAGATCTGACTTGGGAGCTGAACAGGTCCAGTAGTCTAGCACAAGGCAAGACACTCATTTGACACTCAGTGTAAGTTTTTTGAATAAATGGCATTTTCAAACTTTGTGGGTTAGTTATAGATAACTCTATTTTATATATTATTGAAATTCTGACAGTGACTACATTCGAATTAGTAAGATAATCTCTGTGCTTCTTTCTCACTTCATCCTTTTGTACTATTAGAAGTAGTATTATCTAGAACCTGACCAAAATAATACCTCTAACTGGACTGGTGCTTAACAACTCCTCTCAGGGGTCTTTGAAACTTACTAAAATGAGTGACCCAATTGTATTCGTGTTCTACTGCTGTGATAGCAGGTTACCAAAAACTACATGGCGTAAAACAACCAAATGTATCATCTTACAGCTCTGGAGGTCACAAGTTTAAAATCAAGGTGTCAGCAGGGCTATGCTCCCTCTGGAGGCATCAGAGTACAATGTATTTCCTTTTCCTTGCAGGACCTCCATTCCCTGACCATGCTCCCCTTCTCACATCACTTCAACCTCTTGCTTCCATTGTCATATCTCCTCCTAAGTCCTCCTGCCTCGCTCTTATAAAGACCCTTGCAATGACATTGGCTCATCTGGATAATCCAGGATAATCTCATCTTAACACTCTTGACCATATCTGCAAAGTACCCTTTACTATATAAGATGACATATTCCTGGGTCTCAAGCATCAGGACATGAACATCTTTGGGTGGTCACTATAACAGCCTACTACACCAGTGATTTCTCAATTCATCTAAAATATGTATTGACAGATTGACTATCTCAAATGTGCAAGGCACACTTGGGCACTGTCAGGATCATAAGGATAAGACCAAGTTCCCATCTTAAAGAATTTATTACATAATAAAGCAAAATAAGATACATTCATAAATGACTCTCAGTTTAAAGATCCATATAGGCAAGCACAAAGGACAGAACAATACGGCTCTCAGAGCCAAATACAGGAAATTAAGTAGGACACTAAATTCAGAAAGTGCCAAAAGTTAAGGTTGTCATGGCAACATGAACTCAGCAACACAGCAAAACCTGTTCATCAAAAGTATACACTTAACAGCTTTTCACAATTATGATCTGCTGAAAGAGCAGCTTTCATTCAATGATCCAGAAACCCTTACAACTATGGATTAGCTCTTGTTCTGTGGCTATAAGAAAAGAAATGGTTTCACTAACCAAACTCAATATCACAAATATTTAGATGTCATCGACTATGTGTGAGATGTGTAAGACAAGAAGCTGAGGTCTGAGGCCATGCAAAGATAGAGAAGATATCATTCTTGATCCCAAGAACTTTTCATCTAGGGCTACGGGCATGCAAATGACGGTAGGGAAAGTACATTGCTAAGGAAAGTCAAAGGGGTGAGAGGGCTCAGATGGCTGGTAGTGAAGAAAATTCTCCTGGATTGGGTGGCATTTGAAATGGGCTTCCAATGATGAATGGTATATTTGCAAGGAAGTGGTGTGGTGGGAACAGCCAAATAAAAGATCCAAAGCTGGAAAGAGCAAGGCATGTAGGGAAACAGTAGCAGTCTGACTGAAATAAAGACTACAGGAAAGAGTCAAGTTGCTTGAAAAGTGAGATTCCTACTTGTCTTACAAAGCCAGGGCCTGGAATGATATATAGTAATGTACTTAGTAGACAGCAGGGTTTTTCATAAAGACATTACCAAATTTAAAAGATCAAAGGCCTCTTTCCTCTATCTACTTTCCCTGATTCCCTACGGTAAAAATTTACTTTCAGAAAACCTCATATCTGATTTTCTCAAGCCTCTTATGTCCATGCTGTTTTGTGGCCTATGTTGTTCCCCCGAAATGCAAGGCAAAAGTTATATCCATTTTCTAATAAGGAGACTGAAAATCAGAGGTAAATTTCTCAAGTTTACACATGGAAGGCAGTGGTGACGCAGCTTGTCTGTGTGACTACAAAGCCCAAGCCATTTTTTTTTTTTTTTTTACTTTGTTGATCTTATCACACTGTGCTGCAATTACTTGTTTGAATGTCTCTCTCTCCCAAGTTAAACTGTGAGGACCTTTTGGACAAGTTCATATGTTGCTCAATTTTGTATTCTTAGAATCTAATTCAACAAATGACACAGAGTCGGACCCATGTAAGTTTTGTCAAATAAGGAATTATGGATTTTAGGCAACCAGTTACTGATGGCAAAGAGTTCTTTTCTTTGGGAAAATGTAGCAGTAATGTCAGCTGTATGACCTGTTATAGCAAACACTTGGTTTTATTCATCACTTGGCTATTTATAAAAATACAAAAATAGATATGAACTTCATGGATGTCTCTTCTCTCATGTTAATTCACACTTGCATCTTTCCCTTTGTCTGTTCTGCCCAAAACTTGTTCCCAGCAATACTGAAAAAAATAAAATAATTGCCAATCCTGCTGGTATCCTTGGAGGACAAAAGTCTAGCTTCCTTGCCAATTGGGTTGCTATGGCCCATGGTCCAGAGATCCCACATCAAACTTCTCTGTAACTTGTGACACCACAAGGCACCATCGGCCTCTCAGCATCCTGTTTGAGCTGGTGCCCAGTAAAACTTTGGCCTGGATCGCAGCTTCCCTCAGCCTTTCTGTCCTCTCCCGGAAGTTTTTTATCATCTAAGAGCACTGGAATGACAATTTCCTTTTTCTAATTAGGATAAGAGAAAATCATTTGCTCTTTGGCTATTACTTCGCCTGACCCCACTAAACTCCCAATCTCCTTTATCCTGAATTTTCATCCCATGGGTTTATGTACTCTGCCTAGTGCTGTTTCTATAAGAACTGTTATATTAAGCATTTCTCAAGAGACACATTACCTACTCTTCATGCGTGGCCCTTCCCTGGTTCTAGTTTCCAAGTATTGGAAAGACTGCCAGCATCTCTTCAAAGCTACAAAGTAGAAACCTTGGAATAGTATTGAATTCATCTCCTAGCCCATACTCAGAATGCTAAATTAGTTGCCAAGTTCTGCCAATGTTTTCTGTAACAAATTTTTCATAACTACCCCTTCCCTTCTATCCCTCGCTCACTACAGCTTTGTTGAGTTTCTTATATTTTCCCAACACTCTTTGCCTTTAGACTAGCCTTATTACTGCTGAGAAGGTATTTTCTCCATGTTCTGCTATAAATTGGGGGCTATTTCACTCTTTAAACCATAATGGAGTCGCACAGGCCTTTTCATCACATCAAAAGTCTTTACCATGTGCTTCATCAAGACGCTACAAATTACTGAATTCTTAGCCTCCTCCCAAAACTTTCCCTCCCTTGACAGGATTATCTCTTTAATGATCCTACCCTACTCTGCTCTTTTAAGTTTTTATCTTCTGCTTCTCCATTCACTTAAATTGTTTTAGAAATTCTCTCCTTCCTTGGAGTCTTGCTAGGTAGATCCTGTACTATCAGGAAAAATTGATTTGGAAGGTTAGCATCACCTTCAAAACACAGGAACAATCTCTATTTCCACTGCTACCCCCTGGGACAGGCCACCGTCACCTCTTTCTAGGGCTGCAACAATCAATTCTTTAGGTCTCCCTGCCTGCCCCTCTGTCTGTCCTCAATACAGCAGCTTCAATAACCTTTTAAAAATCAAATCAGGCTGGGCGCGGTGGCTCACGCCTGTAATCCCAGCACTTTGGGAGGCCGAGCCGGGCGGATCACGAGGTTAGGAGATCGAGACCATCCTGGCTAACACGGTGAAACCCCGTCTCTACTAAAAAAATACAAAAATTAGCCGGGCGCAGTGGCGGGCGCCTGTAGTCCCAGCTATACGGGAGGCTGAGGCAGGAGAATGGCTTGAACCTGGGAGGCGGAGCTTGCAGTGAGTGGAGATCGCACCACTGCACTCCAGCCTGGGCGACAGAGCGAGACTCCGTCTCAAAAAAAAAAAAAAATCAAATCAAATCACTTTACTCCTCTACTTAAAATCCAAAATGGTTCCCCCAAGTGACTCATAGTAAAGGCAAAGTCCAGCCTACACATGCCCATGTAGTCTAGCCCTCTTCCCTCTCTGAGCTGGCATCATACTCTCTCCTGCAATCCACTCCCGCCACAAAGGCCAGACCTCATACTTGCCAGGCATTTGCCATCCGTCCTGCTTAGGGCACTGCTTTCCCTTCCATCCACTCCTTCAGGTCATTGTTCAAATGCCATCCTACTCATCCACGAGTAAGGCCTACCCTGACGTCCCACCTAACAGTGCAATTCATCCCCTTTCCATGCTTTGTTTTTCTCCTTGGCACTGATCACCACCTCATATACTAAGAATGGTTAATTCGCTTACTGTCCCTACGTACTAAAATTTGAGTGCCCTGAGGGCAAGAAGTTTTATCTCTTTTGCTCATAAAACAGTGACAAGAACAATACCTGGCACACAGCAATTTCTCAATGCAAACTTGTTGAATGAATGAACTCAAAATATTAATTTACTACAAGTTTTCTATTTGGCCATTGTTACTATTCAAACTTCATAGAGATACAGAACGTATAAAACACAGCCTTTGCAGTGCAGAGGGCACATTCAATGCTTTAATTTTCCAATGTTTCACTCATAAGCAGCAAAACCATACTGCTTTTTTTTTTTTTCTGTAGTCACCAACAATGAATTTGCTGCCTTCATAACCTAAAGGGAGCCTCTCAAACACCAGATCCACATCTAGGAGTCCAGTCTACAAAACTAGACACAGTTCAAAATGGAGCAAGAAGAGGCAGACATTATTGTAAAAGAATAATGAGGGCCAGGTTTGATGGCTCACACCTGTAATCCCAGCACGTTGGGAGGCTGAAGCAGGCGGATCATGAGGTCAAGAGTTCAAGATCAGCCTGGCCAAAATCGTGAAACCCCGTCTCTACCAAAAATACAAAAATTAGCCGGGCATGGTGGCACTTGCCTGCAGTCCCAGCTACTCAGGAGGCTGAGGCAGGAGAATCCCTTGAACCTGGGAGACGGACGTTGCAGTGAGCAGAGATCAAGCCACTGCACTCCAGCTTGAGCAATAGAGTGAGAGGTCGTCTCAAAAAAAATAAAAAATAGAAATAATGAGAAAATGGCTGCCTTATATGGTAAGAAAAAGTTGTGTCTAATGGTCTTGTTTACAAATCCTAGGACCTTACAAATGGAAGAGTCCGGATCTTTTTCAAGATCCTCGTTACCCAGGATCTTTTTAAATATCACCTAGTTGATAAAGGTTGAGATCACCCATTGCTGCAATCCCAGAGACACCCTCCAGGCCCCAAAAAAGACCAGATACTCAGTTTATAGAACCACTGGGATACAAAATTCGATTAAAAAATACTCATGGGACTTGAAAAGGAGTTCTGAATGTGAAATATTACACCTGTTGTCTTATATTTGAATTTCCATTATTTGTATAAAATGTTTTCCTTCCTTTTCATGAAATAAATAAGAGCCTGAATCCCTTGGCTGAGAAATCCTGTCATAAAACAATACTTTGCCAGCGTTCGCCCCTCCGTGTGAAGTGGCAGAGATGATGAGATGATCTCCGTAGCTCGGCGGGCCTGCGGGTGAGGGGGCCGCCATAAGGCGACCATTCAGGAAAA
The DNA here is from genome assembly GCF_047675955.1 of Chlorocebus sabaeus. Classification (NCBI taxonomy): domain Eukaryota; kingdom Metazoa; phylum Chordata; class Mammalia; order Primates; family Cercopithecidae; genus Chlorocebus; species Chlorocebus sabaeus. The sequence goes on from NC_132911.1 coordinate 69,749,566, forward strand.
CGCTGGAGCAAACAGATGGGGCCTCCGCTGTGCCCCGAAGGCAAACAGCCCCGGCTCTGCCGGACCCGGGTGGAGCGCATTCCAGAGTCCTCAGTGCCTCCTTGACAATGCCCTGCCCCTGGCTTCCCATACTTCAGACCTTCCCCTCCTTGATCTCTGGCACCGTGGAGGAATCGAAGAGAAGGAGGGTCCCGAGGGACAGCGCATTTCAATCCTGCCTGGCTGTGTAGATAAAAGCCAACACCTGCTGGCGAGGCGAGGTGCGCCTGGAGCCGGTACTATCGGGGCCTCACAGGTGTGAAGACCGCAGCGGGGGGCCGAGCACGGGGGAAGCCGTGGCCACGGAGTGCGTGGTGCAAGCTGAGAGCCGGGCGCGCGCTGCCGCGGTTCACACACAGGCTTCATCCCAGTGCTCTCAAAAAGAAGAGAGCTTCACCAGTGTGTTCCCACGTGTAATGTACCAGCTCTGCCCATGTGGGTGTCATCACAGGATTTGTATTACTAATTTCAACTGTGGTGTTCCAGTTCTGAAAATGCTATTTGGTCAAAAGTTTAGATTTTAAATACTCACAGAGAAGCACACAATATTGCTCCGTGCAGCATTGTAATTATAAAAACAAAAAACATGGAAAACAATATCCATCAATAGAGTTAGTTTAAAACATTATGTCAGGAACATGTAATGAAATCATCTGTGGCTTATAAAAACCGAACATGGAAAGATGTCCATGATAGAGTAAATCTGAAACCTAAGTTGCAACGTAGTATCAGAGCTGTATGATCTCATTTGTTAAAATATGTAAATGTGTTCATCTTTCCTTAGAGAAATATCTGCAAGAATATTCACAAACTACCTCAAGGGATTGTGGGACTCTTCATTTTCTATTTCATATATTCCTGTATTATTTAAAAGTTTGCAACAAGCATGTCCTATTTATATAAACAAAAAGCACATTCAAGCATGCATATGTGTGTTGTGTGTGTGTGTACTTGTGTGTGTGCTTATGTGTGTGCACGCGTGTGTGTGTAATTAAGTTTCCAAGCTTCAGGCATAATGAAATCCAAAGTAATAAATGATACAGAGTAATGATAATTAATTTGTTATTAATTATATCTATAGAACAGACTTATATTGTGCCTTTTATCACTTCATAAGAAATACATGACACTAAAATTAGAAAATTGAGGTCATTTATAGGAAAACAATTTCTTTTCTTCTGAATAAAAAGCACCTGCAACGATCTATTGTTAACTCCAATTACTCCCTCTAACAAATAGGTGAAAACGTAGCTGATAATATAACTGCAGTCTCTATGGAAATATCCTTTTTCCCCCACACACTCCCTCTCTTCTTACCCCACTCACCACCCACTCCCCCACCTAAACTCAGGCTCCAATACCTGAAAACCATCTCTTTCACTTTCTTGTTTGTTCCTAAAGGATGGTGGCATCAGGTTGTAAATCACCACAAAGAACACTCTTAGTGATGTCCCAAAATTTATTGTTCCCAGCTTTGCTAAGATTACTTATGAGAATGCTCACTGTGAAAGAAAAACATAGCTCGGCAAGTACATTTCCAGGCATTTAGACCTGGTTCTTGCTGCAAAATGTAAAGAGCAAGGAAAACAACTTTAAGACCAATAAAAAATAAAATAAAATAAAACCCTCATTACGTCTCTCATAAAAGACATGAGAAATGACTTAAAAATTCTAACTGGCTACTCTATGTTTAGAAAGGACCAAATTACAAAGGTTAGTCTATTTTTTGTTAAAGTGCACTTGTAACAACCTCTCCATAGATGATACATTTAAATGAACATTTCTCTGCTGCCATCTCGTGGATTATTTAGGTAATGTGGTCAAAGGCAAAGGCAAATCTAAAGTCCTTCCCACTAAAATTTTACTGCATGTGAAAAGTCATATTGATTACTTAGTCATTTATTTGACAGAACAAAACATAACTTAATGTATATAGCATGCTACATATAACGTAGTAATCCTCATCCTAAGAACAAGGTTTAAGATCCTTTCCCTTTTAAATGTTGTTAACCTTGATAGAGAAAACAACAAAATGCTTTTTGCCGTTGCATAAGCAATAATTACTACAAAAGACATTATATCTCTATTCAATAATCACTAAAAGTAACGAGATCACACCAGTGCACTCCAGCCCAGGCAACAAGAGTGAAACTCCGTCTCAAAAAACAAAAAGGCAGGGAGTGGAAAGCAGGGCATTGCTGCTGCGTGCTCTCAGTTGGATATTTCTTTACCTTTGGTTATAATTTAGATGGCTCTATGGGAAGAGACGGGTGTTGTCCTAACAGATCATGCCTTCTGAACTAGATCCTGGCCTCCAAGATTCTACTTCTCCATTAGATTCTAGAACCTAAAAGGCTTCAATATAGAATATTAAATACTCCAGGAGTAGAGCCTGGGATTGGTAGATTTAGGGGGGAAAAATAGAACACCCAGTTAAATTAAAATTTCAGAAACACAATGAACAATTGGGACATACTTACCCTAAAAAGATCCTTGTTGTTTACCTGAAAGTCAAATTTCTAATGGACATCCTGAATTTTATCTAGTTACCCCATATAAATGTTCTCCTTCCCCAAAGTACTATTGATGCCAGTTAAAGAACATGGATATTGCAACTAGAGAAAAATAAACTGCTTCTCTTTTTAACATAAAGTTATTTTTTAATCATTGAGATAAAATAGCAGCATGGTGGCTCACACCTGTAATCCCGCACTTTGGGAGGCCCAGGCAGGAGGATTGCTTGAGCTTAGAAGTTTGAGACCAGCCTGGGCAAATCCTGTCTTTACAAAAAAAATTTTTAATTAAATTATAAAAAGATAAAATAGCATAAGAATACTCTGAGTAAGAGGTTTTCCAAATATTATGGGGATAAAATAAGGCAAATTATATCAAGGTTATAATTTAAAGGTAGAATGGAAGGTTGGTGGAATTATCCAGTTTAGTCATTCAGATATTTGGTAAGCACCACATTAGATAAGCACCATCTATGCTGGACACGGGGAAGAAGATGAAAAAGACACAGCCCCTGTTCCCAAGAAGCTTACAGTCTAGTAGAGGAAAGAGACAAAAAGAGATGATAAACCTGTGATATAAATAAGAATATAAAGGAAATGGGGATTTCATGCCTGTCCTCTCCCTTCTCCCCTGCCCCCCAGCAAAGCCTACAGTGCCTGGTCTCATCACTAATGAGATGTGACTATCACATGAAGAGATTTATTTACAAGAAATAGACTAGAACTGTCTGCACTGATTCTTGATAAACATCAAAACCTATACATTGTCTACCAGATAATAAAATGTCAAAGCTGGTAATAACCTTGGCGATCTCATCCAGCATGTGCGTTTTATGAACAGAAGCCTGCCATCCCCCAGCCAGCAGGCATCAAAGCAGCTTACCAACTTTATCCAGAGTTTTTCCTGGCTGCTGCTTCCTTAGGTGAGGTCTGGCCATGAAGATGGTTTGGCCCATATCTATTTCCAAATAATTTATTAATTCACGCTTCCAGGGACCAAAACTATTAAAGCAGAAAGAATTATCAAAAGAGTTACAAGAAAGCCTGCTGCCCACATTGGAACTAACACTCCAACCAGAGTAACATGCACAGGGAGCTTAGGAAAGTAAAGGAAAAAAGTTATTAACATCAGAGGTGATGCTTCCACCTTATTCAGCAAATAATATCTACTCATCCCATCCTTTGCCCTCATATAGTTGCTTCAAAAGGTTCATCTCTGAACTTTGATACAAACTGACCAGGAAAATTCACATTGTGTTGACAACTGGTTCACAGAAGCAGGTAGAGGGTAGACAACGACTGATAAACTACTCATGTTAGCTCTTTATGCTGAAAGTCCTAGTTGTTACGTTAACTTAAAAGAATAAAGAGGGGGAAGAAGAAAGAAGAATAGAGCTGAGATCCAGTCCCTGAGAAAAGGAGAAAATGGCATCAAAGTAGTAGAGAATATGTCTTCATTTTCCTCTAACTTCCAGTTCTTCCAATCTCTCCTTCCCTAGGACATCTTCCTCTTCGAAGTCCTTGATGTCATGTTGAGAAAGTCTCCTCTCCCTCTCCCATGTTCCCATATATGCAAGTGTAATATAGGCTGATCTCTTCTAGAAATAGGAAAATTGATTAAGATCATTCTCAATAAAACGTGAGTGATCAATAGTTTTCAACCTTCTCAATCCACCCAGTAGCACCTCCCTGTTCTAACAAAACTGGTGAAATTTCAGATAGAAACACAGAGATACTTTTAATCATCAAGGGTTTAGGTTGGGTGCCGAAGCTCACACCTGTAATCTCAGCACTTTGGGAGGCTGAGATGGGAGGATGGTTTGAGCCCAGGAGATCAAGGCTCCAGTGAGCTGTGTTTGCACCACTGCACTCCAGCCTGGGCAACAGAGAACGACACTGTCTCAAACACATACACACACACACATGCAAGGTTTATTTCTCTGCCCACCCCTCCACACATGCTCACATACATCTGTAACAGTGAGATATAAGGGATCTCTGGACAATTTTTATGGTACATACTTACCACTCCCCAGTTTACTACCCTCCATCTCAGTAAAATGCCCAATACTCATTTACATTTTGCACCTACTTATTCAAAACACTCAATATTTATATATATTTTATTATTGCGGAAAGTATTTGTTATGTATTATGGCTAGGACTCCCTGTCCTGAGGTTGGCTCATTTTGCTCTGTTGGGCCATATCCTGCTGCAGTCAGCCTTTGTGTTTGAATCTACTCTGTGACCTAGGCCAAAACTCTATGGTCAGACAGGCTCTTTCCTAATGGAAGAAAGGACTATGGCTGCACTAGTGTACACCTGCCCACTTCCATTCCCACAGCCACTGGAATTTGTTCAGGAACGTGTCCAGTCAAAGACAACATGCTGCAATGAGATCCCTGCTGGGAACTCTAGGAAAAGGACTTCACTCATTCTCATGGAACATTAGCTTGTGTGGGTTGAGTCTACTGCTGTCTATTGCTACCATGAAGGGAGAGTGAGAATAGAGCTACAACAAGGAAAGGTAAGATGAAAATGGAAATCAGGTCCTTGTGACATCATTTAAGCTCATATGTCAAACTAAACTATACTCAAAATAAGCCCTACTACTGAACTTTTTAGTTTTGTGAGCATTAAGTTCCTCCTTTCCTTATGCAGTTTAGATTTGATTTTCTATCACTTGCAATCAAACGAAGTTGATATCATTAGTATACTTAGGAATATCTGAGACAATAGGTGAGCTATGCCTCTCTAAAAGCAGGGCCGAGTGCCAGAAAGATTCCTTAAAATCAAAACTATAATTTCCTTAATTAAAATTTCAATAAAAGGTCTAGAAGAGAAAGTTGAGAAAATGTCTCAGAATGTAAACCAGAAAGATGAAACCATGAAAATACAAGAAAAAAGTTGGAGAATGGAGATGAACTGAGGAAGCCCAGTATTAGTCAATAGTCATTACAGGAGAAAAAAAGAGACAACTAACTGGGAGAAAATAGAAGAAAATTCATAGAGCTAAAAAGATGAAAGTGTACAGCACAGAATGCCATTAGGATAAATAAAAAGATTTATACCGAAGTGTATCCTTATAGACCTACAGGACTCCAAGGAAAAGGTGAATATCCTAAAGCTTCTAGAGTTATAAACAGGTTCCCTACAAAAGAATGGAATTTTACATAATATTAGATTTCTCAACAGGGTCCCTGAATATTAGAAGACAATGTCTTTCAAATTTGGAAGAAAAAAAAAACGGTATGGACCTACAATTCTATACTACATAGTACTGTACGTTCTGACCAATGCGATAAGAAAAATATAACGACTGGAAGGAAAAAGATCAAACTGATTATTTGTAGATGCTTTCATCTCCAAAGCAGTTAACTCTTAGACCTCATAAGAGAGTTGAGAAAAGTTCCCAACTAAAAGATCAACTCATCAGTAGTGTTGTTCTGCACTCACCATTTAGAAAAGATAATTGAAAGTAAGCTACCGTTCACAGCAGCAACAAAATCAAGTGTGAGGAAAAAAAGCTTTATAGATATAAAAGTACTATTTTGACACACCCTTCTGGAAAAATTACATAGTATCCGAAAAAAATGACACCAACCCAGGGAGTGCAATAAAAAGAAATTCCCGGATGGCAGCTCTGTGACTGGAACACAAAGTTAGAAGGTATGAAAAAGAACACTTTCAATGTCGGAATGGACTTCATTCTACAAATCATAGATTAGGAGGCTGAAAGAACTTACTGAGATGGCCAAGAAGCATTATTTTTTTCTCAACAAGAATTTTAAAAGCCACTCTAGAACTCTGAGAAAAAAATTGAGAAATTACAAAAAAGTCATCAGCCAAATAGGAAGCATTCTCCTTCAAAGGCACAGGTTTAGTGAAGCAGGAGTATATTTCCTTCTCTGCTGTTCCAATCCTACTGACTCAGTGGTAAATAATATTACATGTTTACATAATAAGACTCTATATTTAAATCTCATAATGCTAATAATTTAAATGCTGCATTTATTTCTAACTTGTTTATTTGTTTGTTTTAGAAATGGGATCTCACTGTGTCGCCCATGCTGTGTCACCCACACAGTGGTGTCATCATAGCTCACTGCAGTTTCCAACTTCTGGGCTCAAGCAATCCTCCTGCCTCAACCTACTAGGTAGCTGGCATTACAGGTACTGGCTGTACCTGGCTTATTTATTTTATTTTTGTTTTTTGAAACAGTGTCTCACTGTCACACAGGTTGGAGTACAGTGGCACAATCTTGGCTCACTGCAGCCTCGACCTCCTGGGCTCAGGCGACCTTCTCACTTCAGTCTCTCAAGTAGCTGGGATTGCAGGCTCACTCTATCATGCCTGGCTAATTTTGTGTAGAGACAAGGTTTTGCCATGTTGCCCAGGCTGGTCCCGAACTCTGGGCTCAAGCTATTCTCCCGCCTAGACCTCCCAAAGTGCTAGGATTAAAGGTGTGAGCCACTATGCCCGGTTTATTTTTTATTGATACATAATATTTAAAAATCAATGGGGTACATGTGATGTTTTGTAACATGCATAGAATGTGTAATTATCAGGTCAGGTGAGGGTATTGAGGTGTCATTCATCACTTTGAGCATTTATCATTTCTACATATTGAGAACAACTCAAGTCCTCTCTTCTAGCTACATTGAAGTATACCATACACTGATATTAATGATAATCACTCTTCTCTGCTATGAAAAAATAGAACTTCTACCTTTTATCTAACTGTATGTGTATACCCCTTAACTTACCTCTTTTCATACGCCAATCCCACCCACCCACCTTTGATACCTATCATTCTACTCTCTATCTGTATGAGACCAACTATTTTAGCTCCCACAAATGAGTAAGAACATGCAATATTTGTCTTTCTAGGCCTGGCTTATTTCATTCAACATGATGACCTCCAGTTCCACCATGGTTTTTTTGTTTTGTTTTGTTTTGTTTTTTTGAGACAGCATCTTGCTCTGTTGCCCAGGCTGAAGTGCAGTGGCACAATCTTGGCTTGCTGCAACCTCCACTTCCTAGGCTCAAGCAATTATTGTGCTTCTTGGTCTCCTGAGTAGCTGGGACTACAGGTGCCCGCCACCACATCTGGCTAAGTTTTACATTTTTAGTAGAGATGGGGTTTCACCATGTTGGCCAGGCTGATGTCGAACTCCCAGGCTCAAGTGAGCCTCCTGCCTTGACCTCCCAAAGTGCTGAGATTACAGGTGTGAGCCACCAAGCCCAGCCTTATTTCATGATTTTTTAATGGTTTAATAGTATTTCATTGTGTATATATACCACATTTTCTTTATCCAGTTATCCATTGACGGACATTTAGGTTGATTATATATCTTTGCTATTGTGAATAGTATTGCAATAAACAGGCAAGTGCAGGTCCCTTTGATACATTAATTCCTTTTCCTTTGGGTAGGTACCCAGGAGTGGGATTGATGGATACTATGGTAGTTCTATTTTTAGTTTTCTGAGAAATTTCCATACTGTTTATCATAGAGGTTGTACTAATTTACATTCCCACCAACAGTGCATGAGAATGCCCTTTTCTCCACATCCTTACCACCATCTGTTATTTTTTGACTTTTTAGTAATAGCCATTCTAGCAGGATAAGTTGATATCTCATGGTGGTTTTGACTTGAATTTCCCTGATGACTAGTGATGTTGAACATTTTTTCATATACCTGTTGGCCATTTGTATGTCTTCTTTTGACAATTGTCTATTCATGTATTTGCCCGCTTTTTAATGGGATATTATTATTATTATTGAGTTCCTTGAATTCCTTGTATATTCTGGATATTAATCCCTTATCAAATGAATAGTTTGCAAATATTTTCTCCCATTCTGCAGGTTGTCTGTTCATTCTGTTGACTGTTACCTTTGCTGGCAGAAGCGTTTTAGTTTAATTAAGTCCCATTTGTCTATTTTTGTTTTAGGTGTCTGTGTTTTGTCTTTTTTTGTCTTAACCACAAAATCTTTGCATAGGCCAGTATCCTGAAGTGCTTTCCCTATGTTTTCTTGTATTCGTTTTATAGGTTCAAGTCTTATATTTAAGTCTTAAATCCATCTTGAGTAGATTTTTTTTTGTATATGGTGAGAGATAGGGGTCTAGTTTTATTCATTTGCATATGGATATCCAGTTTTTCCAGCACCATTTATTGAAGAGGGTGTCATTTCCCCAGTGTATGTTCCTGGTGCTTTTGTCAAAAATCAGTTGACTGTAAATACGTGGCTTTATTTCTGGGTTCTCTATTCTGCTCTATGTGTCTATTTTTATACTGATAACATACTGTTTTGGTTACTGTAGCCTTGTAATGTATTTTTGAAGTAAGGTAGTATGATGTTCCAGCTTTGTTCTTTTTGCTCAGGATTGCTTTCGTTATTTGGGCTCTTTCTGTTGTTGTTGTTCCATATGAATTTTCTAGTTTTTTTTTCTAATTCTGTGAAAAGTGACTTTGGTATTTTCATAGGGATTGCATCGAATCTGTAGATTGTTTGAGGCAATGTAGTCATTTTATTAATTGGTCAACTTGGTAATTTCCAATCCACGAACCTGGAATGTCTTTCCATTTGCTTGTGTCCTCTTTAATTTCTTTCATCAGTATTTTGTAGTTCTCCTTGTAGAGGGCTTTCACCTTCTTGGTTAAATTTACTTTTAGGTTTTTTTTGTAGCTATTTTAAATGAGATTGCCTTCTTGATTCCTTTTTTGGCTATTTCGTTATTGGTGTATAGAAGTACTACTGATGTCTCTAAAACAACCATTAGATTTTTTAGAATTTTAAAAATAAAGAAATGCTATTGATTTTTGTAATGTTGACTTCATCTGCAACTCCTAGCCTCAAGCGCTTCTCTCACTTCAGCCTCCCAAGTAACTGGAATTACAGACACACTATATGTTGATTTTGTTCACTGAAACTTTTCTGTATTTGTTCATCAGTTCTAAGAGGTTTTTGGTGGAGTCTTTTGGTTTTTCTGAATGTAAAATCATGTCACTACAAAGAGGAGCGGTATGACTTCCTTTTTTTTTTTTCTTTTGAGACGGGGTCTCACTCCATTTTGCCCAGGCTAGAGTGCAGTGGTGCGATTGCGGCTCACTGCAACCTCCATCTCCTGGGTTCAAGTGACTCTCCTGCCTCAGCCTCCCCACTAACTGGGACTACAGGCACACAACACACCTCCACGTCTGGCAAATTTTTTGTATTTTTCATAGAGACAGTGTTTCATCATGTTAGCCAGGATGGTCTTGATCTCCTGACCTCATGATTTGCCCACCTTGGCCTCCCAAAGTGCTGGGATTACAGGCGTGAGCCACTGCACCTGGCTCATTTCCTCTTTCCGAATTTGGATGCTGATATGGTTTGGATGTTTGTCCATATCTAAAGTTGAAATATAATCCCCAATGTTGTAGGTGAGGCCTGGTGGAAGGTGTTTGGATCGTGGAGGCAGATCCCTCATGAATGGCTTAGCACCATCCCCTTGGTGATGAGTGAGTTCTTGCTCAGTTAGTTCACATGAGATCTAGTAGCTTAAAAGTCTGAGATCTCCCTCTTCTTCTTGCTTCTTGTCTCACCATGTGATACATCTGCTCCCGCTTCGCCTTCCACCAATATTGAAAGCTTCCTAAGACCCTCACTGGGAGCAGATGTTAGCACCATGCTTCCTGTACAGCCTGCAAGCCATGACTTAATTCAACCTCTTTTCTTTATCAATTACCCAGCCTCAGATATTTCTTTATAGCAGTGAAAGAATGGACTAACATAGATGCCTTTTATTTCTTTCTCTTGCTGATTGCTCTGGCTAAGACTTCCGGAACGATGCTGAATAGGGTTGGTGAAAGTAAGCATCTTTGTCTTGTTCCAGTTCTTACAGGAAAGGCTTTCAACTTTACCCCATTCACTAAGACATTAGCTGTGGGTTTGTCATACATGGCCTTTTTCAGTTTGAGGTATGTTCCTCCTATACCTACATTGTGGAGCATTTTATCATGAAATAATGTTAAATTTTACTAAATGCTTTTTCTGCATCTATTGAAATGATTATACAGTTTTTCTTTGATTCTGTTGATGTGATGTATCATATTTATTTATTTGCACCTGTGCATGGTAGCTCACACCCAGCACTTTAGGAGGCCAAGGTATGAGGAATTCTTGAGTCCTGGAGTTCAAGACCAGCCTGAGCAACAGAGCAAGACCCGGTCTCTACAATAATTTTTTTTTTAATTAGCTGGGCATGGTGGTGTGCATCTGTAGTCTCAGCTACTCAGGAGGCTGAGGCAGAAGGATCACTTGAGTTCAAGAGGTTGAAGCTAAAGTGAGCCATGATCATGCCATTCTACTCCAGCCTGGGCAAAAGAGAGAGATCCTGCCTCTAAAAACATTTTTTAATTAAAAATCTAAAAAAATAATCCCAGCACTTTGGGAGGCCGAGACGGGTGGATCACGAGGTCAGGAGATCGAGACCATCCTGGCTAACACGGTGAAACCCCGTCTCTACTAAAAAATACAAAAAACTAGCCGGGCGAGGTGGCGGGAGCCTGTAGTCCCAGCTACTCGGGAGGCTGAGGCAGGAGAATGGCATAAACCCGAGAGGCAGAGCTTGCAGTGAGCTGAGATCCGGCCACTGCACTCCAGCCGGGGCGACAGAGCAAGACTCCGTCTCAAAAAAAAAAAAAAAAAATCTAAATAAAAAAAAAAATAGTGATTTGTATATGTTAAGCCATGTTTGCATCCCTGGCATAAATCCCAAATTGTCTTGATGCATTATCTTTTTACATGCGGTTGAATTTGGTTTGACAGCTTGTTTTTTGTTTCTTGTGTTTTTGTTTTGTTTTGGTTTGGTTTTTTGAGACAGAGTCTCACTGTCACCCAGGCTGGAGTGAAGTGGCGTAATCTCAGCTCACTGCAACCTCTGCCTCCTGGATTCAAGTGATTCTCCTGCCCCAGCCTCGCAAGTAGCTGGGATTACAGGCATGCATCACCATGCCCTGCTAATTTTCGTATTTTTAGTAGAGACGGGGTTTCGCCATGTTGGCCAGGCTGGTCTCAAACTCCTGGCTTCAAGTGATCCGCCCGCCTTGGCCTCCCAAAGTGCTGGGATTACAGGTGTGAGCCATTGCATCTGGCCGATTTGACAGTATTTTTTGAGGATTTTTGTATCTGTGTTCATCAATGATATTGGCCTGTAGTTTTCTTCTTTTGTTGTATCCTTCTCTGGTTTGATATCAGGGTAATGCTGTCCTCACAGAATAACTTAGGGAGAATTTTCTCTTCTTCAATTTTTTGGAATAATTTTAGAAGGATTGATATTAGTTCTCTATGTTTGGTAGAATTTGGCAGTAAATTCATCCTGCCCTAGGTTTTTCTTTGCTGGGAGACTTTCTATTACTGATTCGATCTCACTACTCATTATTGGTTTATTCAGATTTTCTATGTTTTCCTCATTCAATCTAGGTAGGTTGTATGTTTCAAGGAATTTAACCATTTTCTCTAGGTTTTCCAGTTTCTTAGTGTACAGATGTTCATAATAGTATCTGGTGATCTTTTGTATTTCCATTGTGCCAATTGTAATGTCTCCTTTTCCATTTCTGATTTTGTTTATTGGGTCTTCTCTCTTCTTTCCTTGGTTTGTGTAGCTAGCAGTTTACCAATTTTACTTATCTTTTCAAAGAATCAACTTTTTTTCATTGATCCTTTGAATTTTTTTTAAGTTTCCATTTTATTTAGTTCTGATCTTTATTATTGCTTTCCTTCTGATTTTGGATTTGGTCTGTTTGCTTTTTGAGTTTCTAAGATGCATTATTAGATTGTTTATCTGAAATATTTTTACTGTTTTGATACAGGTGTTTATTGCTATAAGCTACCTTCTTAGTACTGCCTCTGCTGTGTTGCACAGATTATAGTATATTGATTTTCATTTTTAAGAAATTGTTTTATTTTCATCTTAATTTCTTTGTTGACTCAATGTTCATTCAGGAGCATGTGTTCAATTTCCATGTATTTGTATAGTTTCCAAAGATTCTCTTGGTATTGATTTCTAGTTTTATCCCACTGTGTCTAAGAAGATACTTGATATGATTTCAGTTTTTCTAAATTTGTTGAGACTTGTTTTGTGGCCTGACATATGGTCTATCCTAGAGAGTGTTCCATGTGCTGATGAAAAGAATGTGTATTTTGTAGTTGTTAAATAAAATGTTCTGTAAATGTCTGTTTAGAGCCATTTGTTCTAAAGTCCAGTTAAAATCCATTGTTTTTTTGTTGATTTTCTGCCTAGATGATCTGTCTAATGACGAAAGTGGGGTGTTGAAGTCTCCCACTATTATTGTATGGGAGTCTCTCTCTTTAGATCTAGTAATATTTGCTTTATGAATCTGGTGCTCCATTGTTGGGTGCACATATATTTAGCTTGTTATTTCCTTCTGCTGAATTGATCCATTTATTATTACATAATGACCTTCTTTGTCTGTTTTACTGTTTTAGCTTAATGTCCTGTTTACCTGATATAAGTATACTTACTACTGCTTGCTTTTGGTTTCCGCTTGCATAGAATATCTTTTTCCATCTGTTTACTTTTATTCTATACATATCTCGACAAGTAAAATCAATTTCTTCTAAACAGCATGTAGTTGGATCATTGTTTTAATCCACTCAGCCAGTGTATATCTTTTAAGTGAAGAATATAATCCATTTATATTCAAGATTATTATTGATATGTGAGGTTTTTGTCTGTTACATTGTTAATTATTCACTGGTTGTTTTGTACATTCTTTGTTCCTTTCTTTTTCTCTTATTGTCATTTTGGTTTGGTGGTTATCTGTAGTGGTACCATTTGAGTCCTTCTCTTTCTCATTTGTGTGTTTGCTTTCCTAGTGAGTTGTATACTTTTGTGTGTTTTCATGATGGTAAATGTCATCCTTTTGCTTTCAGATTTAGGAATCCCTTGAGCATTTTTGTAGGGCTAGAGTGGTGATGATTAATTCTCCTACTTTTATTTATCTAAGAAAGACTTTTTGTCCTTCATTTGTAAAGGATCATTTTGCTGTATATGTTATCTTGGCTGGCAGTTGTTTTCTTTCAGCACTTTAAATACATTATCCCATTCTCTCCTGGCCTGTAACACTTCTGCTGAGAAACCTGCTATTAGTCTGTTTGCCTTATGGGTAGTCCTTTAAAGGTAACTAGACACTTTTCTCTTGCTGTTTTTAGAATTTGTCATTGACTTTCAACATTTTGACTATAACGTGCTGTAGAGAAGATCTTTTGCATTGTATCTGTTTGGGGATTACTGGGCCTCCTGTATCTGGATGTCTAAATCTCTTGTTGTACTTGGGAAGTTCACATCTATTATTTCATTACATTGATATTTGAATGCTTTCATTCTTCATTCGCCTTCTAGGATACCAATAATTTCTTTATATGGTCACTTTATGGTCTCCTATCTATCAAGAAGGAAGGCTTTGTTCATTCCTTTTTATTGTTTTTCTTTATTTTTCTCTGACTGGGGTATTTCAAAAGATCTGTCTTTAAGTTCTGACATTTTTTTTTATTTTTTTATTTTTATTTTTTTGTAGAGACAGGACTCACCTGTCACCCAGGCTAAAGTGCACTGCAACCTTAAACTCCTGGGCTCAAGTGATCCTCCCACCTCGGCCTCCCCAAGGTTGGGAATACAGGTGTGAGCCACCATGCCCAGTGATTCTTTCTTTTGTTTGATCTACTCTATTGTTGAAGCTTTCAAATGTATTTTGTAATTAATTAAATGAATTATTCAGTTCCAGATTTTCTGTTTGGTTCTTTTTTATGATATCTATCTCCTTGGTAAATTTCTCATTCATATCCTGAATTGTTTTTCTGATTTATTTGTATGGTTTTTTCAGTTAGGTGCAAACCACCTGCTGGTCTACCCTTGTGCCTCAGCCCCTGGTGCAATGGCTTATGGTGGCTTACACCTGAGAGTCTCTTGTATCTAACTGAGTTTCTTTAGAATCAATAATTTTAATTCTTCTTCCAGGCTGTCATGAATTTCTTTTTGATTTGGATATATTTCTGGAGAATTATCGTGTTCCTTTGGAAGTATCATACTTCTCTGCTCTTCATGCTTCCTGTATCCGCATGTTAATATCTGCACATCTGGGCAGGGCGCGGTGACTCACGCCTGTAATGCCAGCACTTTGGGAGGCAGAGGTGGGCGGATCACGAGGTCAGGAGATCAAGACCATCCTGGCTAACACGGAGAAACCCCGTCTCTACTAAAAATACAAAAAAGAAATAGCCGGGTGTGGTGGCGGGCGCCTGTAGTCCAAGCTACTCCGAAGGCTGAGGCAGGAGAATGGCGTGAACCCGGAAGGAGGAGCTTGCAGTGAGCTGAGATCGCGCTACTGCACTCCAGCCTGGGCGACAGAGCGAGCCTCAGTCTCAAAAACAAAACAAAACAAAACAAAACAAAATCTATACATCTGGTGTATTAGCCGCTTCTTCCAATTTTTTGAATTTGCTTTCATATGGGGAGGACTTTCTCCTGAGGATGAATCCATGATGATAGTTGGGTAAAACACTTTGATTTTTATTCTGGGTCTGTGCAACAATGTAGTCTCTGTATGATTTCTTTGGCTATAAACAGTATCAGAGTAGTCAAGATTTCTTTGGTGGCATATAGTGTGGTATTTGTGGAGGCTGCGTGCAGTTTTATTAGGGACTGGGATGTCAGGTAGCCCAGTCTTTGGGCTCTAGTGGTGGGAGCCATGGGCTGATCATGCCTGTCCTTTGGTGGCATATGCTGGCACCAGTGTTAGCAGTGTTAGCAGGTACATGTGGATCAATTTTTGGGCCTTACTCAGATGCTGGTAGTGGCATCCATGGACCAGGCAGGTAGGCAGGTTCTCAGGCACCTGGGCAACCAGTGTGGTGTGGGTTGTGGCAGTGACAGGATGACCCTCCATGCCTCATGCCATGCAGTGTGCACTGATGTTGGTGGTGGCTGCAATGGGCTGGGCAAGCCAGTCTCCAGGCCCACAGGTGGCACACGCAGGTAAGTGCCAGCTGTGGTTTTAGTGGCCGGGTGGGTAGGCCCAATTTCAGACCCTCAGGAGAGTGTTCAGGTACCAATGATGGTGGGTTGGGCTGGTTAATAACCTGGCTCTGATTGGGTGCTCTGGTATGAAGTGGGATGATTTGTTCTCAAAACCCCCAATCATGTGTACAGGAGGTGGATGTGGTAGGTAAGGACAAGGCAATCTCCAAGCCACCAGCAGAATGCTCGAGTGGCGGACAGCAGCAGCTCTGCTGTTGCTCTGCCACAGGGTGTGAGGGAGTGCTACATTTGGTGATAGCAGCCTAGGCCAGCAGCTGGGGAGCACACATGCCATTCATGCCTCAGCTCCTGGTGCAGCAGCCCACAGTCGCTTGTACTTAAGCACCAGGGTTAACAGCCAGCTCTTCTCATATGCCTCAGTCCCAGCACCAGAGGGCTCCAGAACAGTGAGGAGTTTGTGGGGATGGGGCTCTAGAATGGCACCTCACTTGCACCTCAGTCCTAAAGGCAGCTGCACACCTCAGCCATGCCTTCACCCCCAGTGCAGTAGCTACAGTTGCTTGCACCTAAGCCCCAAAGCCACAGCCTGTGTTTCTCTCGCACTTTAGACCTGGCACCACTGGGTTCCAGGCAGTCTACGGAGGATAGAGTTCTAAAATGGTACCTCGCAAAAAACATCCCATGCTCTGTTCTCACTCACAAGTGGGAGTTGAACAGTGAGAACATATGGGCATATGGAGGGGAACATCACACACTGGGGCCTGTCAGCGGGTAGGGGTAAAGGGGAGGGGTAGCATTAGGAGAAATACCTAATGTAGATGACGGGTTGATGGGTGCAGCAAACCACCATGGCACATGTATACCTATGTAACAAACCTGCACGTTCTGCACATGTATCCCAAAACTTAAGTATAATTTTAAAAATCTCAAATTTTAATTGGAAAAAAAATCCCATGCTCATAATTAGAATAATTAATATCATTTCAATGACCATACTGCCCAAAGCAATCTATAGATTCAATGCAATCCCCATCAAAATACCAACGTCATTTTTCTTTTTTTTTTGAGACATAGTTTTGTGCTTGTCACCCAGGATGGAGCGCATTGGTGCCATCAGCTGACTGCAACCTCCACCTCCAGGGTTCGAGCGATTCTCCTGCCTCAGCCTCCCCAGTAGCTGGGATTACAGATGCCCACCATCACACCTGGCTTTTTTTTTTTTTTTTTTTTTGTATTTTTATTAAAGATGGGGTTTAACTATGTTGGCCAGGCTTGTCTCGAACTTAGGTGATCCACCCGCCTTGGCCTCCCGAAGTTCTGGGATTACAGGCATGAGCCACGATTCCCAGCCCAATGTCATTTTTCATAGAATTAGAAATAACAATCCTAAAATTCACATGGAATCAGAAAAGAGTCCAAATAGCCAAAGTAATGTTGAACAAAAAGAACAAAGCTAGAGGCATCACATTACCCAACCTCAAATTATATTCCAAGGATATAGCAACCCAAACAGCATAGTACTGGCATAAAAATAGACACATAGATCAATGGAATAGAATAGAGAACCCAGAAATAAAGCCACATATTTATGGCCAACTGATTTTAGACAAAGGTGCCAAGAACACACACTGGGGAAAGGACACCCTCTTCAATAAATGGTGCTGAGAAAATTGGATATCCATATGCAGAAGAATTAAACTAAATCCCTATCTGCCACCATATACAAAAGTCTACTCAAGATGGATTGAAGACTTAAATGTAAGACCTGAAACTATTTAAAAATACTAAGGGAAAACTTTTCTGGACATTGGTCTAGGCAAAGAATTGCCTTTGGAGGTCTTAGAATACCTAAGACCTCAAAAGAATAAACAACAAAAACAAGGCGCAAATGGGACTTCATTAAACTAAAGAGCTTCTGCACAGCAAAAGAAACCATCAACAGAGTGAACAGACAACATGCAGAATGGAAGAACTTTGCATTCAATAGAGAACTAATATTCAGAATGTACTTAACTCGATAACAACAAAAAACAAGTAACACCATTATAAGTGGGTAAAGGACATGAATAAACATTTTTCAAAAGAAGACACACAAATAGCCAACATGCATATGAAAAAATACTCAACATCACTAACCATCAGAGGAATGCAAATTTAAACCACAAAGAGATATCATCATACATCAGTGAGAATGACCATTATTAAAAAGTCAAGAAATAACAAATGTTGGCAAGTGTATTAGTCCGTTTTCATGCTGCTGATAATGACATACCCAAGACTGGGGAAAAAAATAAGTTGAATTGGACTTGCAGTTCCACATGACTGGGAAGGCCTCAGAATCATGGTGGGAGGCGAAAAGCACTTCTTACATGGTGGCAGCAAGAGAAAAATCAGGAAGGAAAAAAAAGCAGAAACCCCTGATAAACCCATCAGATCTCATGAGACTTATTCACTATCACAAGAATAGCATGGGAAAGAACAGCCCCCATGATTTAATTACCTCCCCCTAGGTCCCTCCCACAACATGTGGGAATTCTGGGAGATACGATTCAAATTGAGATTTGGGTGGGGACAGAGCCAAACCATATCAGTGAGGATGCTGAGTAAAGGGAACATTTATAGACTGTTGGTGGGAATGTAAATTAGTACAATCTCTATCAAAAGCAGTATGGAGATTTCTGAAACAACAATAAAAATAGAACTACTATTTGATCCAGCAATCACACTAGCCAATGGAAAATCATTATATCAAAAAGATACCTGTATTTGTATGTGTATCAGTACTATTCACAACAGCAAAGGTATGTAATCCACCTAACAGTTCATCAACAAATTATTGGATAAAGAAATATGCCAGGCAGCTGGGTACAGTGGCTCATGCTTTTAATCACAGCATTTTGGGAGGCCGAGGCAGGTGGATCACTTGCGATGAGAAGTTCAAGACCAGCCTGGAAAACATAGTGAAACCCTGTAATCCTAGCTACTCATTTGGCTTAGGCAGAAGGATCACTTGAGCCTAGGAGGCAAAGGCTGCACTCCAGCCTGGGTGACAGAATAAGAGTCTGTGGAGAAGAAGAAGAAGAAGGAGAAGAAAGAAGAAAGAAGAAAGGAAAAGGAGAAGGAGGAGAAGAAGAAGAAAGAAGAGGAGGAGGAGGAGGAAGAAGGAGAAGAAGAAGGGGGGAAGGAGAGGAGGAGGAGGGGGGAGAGGCAGAGGGAAGAGGGGGAGGGGGAGGGGGAAAGGAGGGGGAGGAGGAGAAAAGAGGAGAAGGAGGAGGACAAAGAGGAGGAGGAGAAGGAGGACAAGAAGGGGAAGAAGGGAAAGAGGGGAAAGAAGAAGAAGAGGAGGAGGAGGAGAAGGGGGAGGGGGAGGAGGAGGAAGGTGCAGGGGAAGGGGGAAGAGAGAAGCGAAGAAAGAAGAGGAGGAAGAGGAAGAAGAACTATGCAAAGGTTGCACTTCAGTCTGGGTGACAGAATGAGACAAGAAGAAGAAGAAGAGGAAGAAGAAGAATAGGAAGAAGAAGAAGAGGAAGAAGAAGAAGGAGAAGGAGAAGGAGAATAAGAAGGGGAGGAGGAGGCAGGGGAATGGGAAGAAGAAGAAGGAGGAGGAGGAGGAGATGGAGAAGGAAGGGGAGGGGGAGGGGAGAGGGAGGGAGAGAGGGAGGGGGAGGAGAAAGAAAGAAGAAGAGAAAGAGGAAGAACTATGCTGGGCACACTTGTAATCCCAGCACTTTGGGAGGCCAAGGCAGGAGGATCACTTAAGTCCAGGGATTCGAGATCAGCCTGGGCAACATAGTGGGATCCCTATCTGTACAAAAAATAAAAAATGAAAAAATTAGCCAGGTGTGGTGGCACATGCCTGTAGTCCCAGCTCCTTGGGAGGCTTAAGGTGGGAGAATTACTTGAGCCCAGGAGGTCGAGGCTGTAGTGAGCTGTGACCACACCACTGCACTCCAGCCTGGGCAACAGAATGAGATCCCCATCTTAAAAAAATAAAAATTAAAAAATTGCTAAAGGAAATACACGTATATTTATTATATACGCACACACACAATGAAATACTATTCAGTCATTTAAAAAAATAAATCATGTATTTCGCAGCAACATGGATGGAACTGGAGGCCATTAACTTAAGTGAAAAAACTCAGAAAGCCAAATACTACATTTTCTCACTTGCAAGTGGGAGCTAAATAATATGTAAACATGGACATAAAGTGTAGAATAATAGACATTGGAGTCTTGGAAAGGTGGAAGGGCAGGAGGAGGTGAGAGATGAAAAGTTAGTTATTGGGTACAATGTTCAAGTGACAGTTATGCTAAAAGCCCAGACTTCACCACTGTGCAGTATATCCATTTAACAAAACTGCACTTGTACTATGTAAATGTAGACACAATTTAACATTTAACCCTTCATTTCAAAAAATTGAGGCTGGGCACAGTGGCTCACACCTGTAGTGCCAGCACTTTTGGAGGCCGAGGTAGGTGGATTGCTTGAGCTCAGGAGTTCAAGACCGGCCTGGGCAACAAGATGAAACCCTGGCTCTACAAAAAATACAAAACTTAACCAAGTGTGGTGGTGTGCACCTGTAGTCCCAGCTACTTGGGAGGCTGAGGCAGGAGGATGGCTTGAGCCTGCAAGGCGGAGGTTGCAGTGAGCCAAGATCACACCACTGCACTCTAGCCTGGGTGACAGAGTGAGACCCTCTCTCAAAAAAAAAAAAAAAAAAAAAAATGAAAGAGTGGGCAAAAAGTAATCAATTGAGCAATAAAAAATAGATTTAAAAAGGGGGGAATCCCCAAAACAAAAGAATAAAATGACACCTTGCTGTAGCTGCTTAGACCTCAGGCATGTGAAGGACCCATTGCAAGCTTCCTCCCTGAGGAAGGGGCAGTGCAAGTTTTTTAGGGCTCTGGAATCAACTTGGCATTAACTGCCAAATATAGTCAACCCTCTAGAGGGTTTGTTTTTTCAGGCTTCTTTATGGATTATAAGGCTGTCACATTTCACTTTTTTCATGAGCATCATCTAAAACCCACACTAGAAGTTAATTCGCAAAACAGAAGCCTCACTGTGATGATGGGACACAGAGAGTCTAGAATCAGGAACGTACTGTTTGCCATTGAATTATCTGGCTGGGCCACGCATGTGGACAGGATGAGATTCTGACCATAAGAGGACAATTAATCAAAGATGCTCCCAAGGCCAGGTGCAGTGGCTCCTGCCTATATAGTCCCAACACTTTGGGAAGCCGAGGTAGGCAGATCACTTGAGGTTAGGAGTTTGAGAGTAGCCTGGCCAACATGGTGAAAACCCATCTCTACTAAAAATACAAAAATTAGCCTGGTGTGGTGGTGGGTGCCTGTAATCCTAGGTACTCAGGAGGCTGAAGCGGAAGAAACACTTGAACTCGGAAGGCAGAGGTTGCAGTGAGCTGAGATCATGCCATTGTTTCAAAAAATAGAAATAAAAACTAACAAAGATGCCCCTAAAAAACTATTCTGGGGTCAGCCCACCTAAAAGAGGAAGTGCTGCAAGGCATAGTCACAGCAAAGCACACCTCCAAACAAAGTGATACTACTATAAAAACAAGGGTAGAGAGGCCAATCTAATGCGTCAGTCAGACACATAGCAACTAATTCTAAACCCAGGAAAATTATACAGGTGAAGATCCTTGACTGCAGATATAGACAGGGCCTAAGAATCCCACATTATTCCTAACTAAAAGACGCTTGTCCTTTTACCAGAGAGCAGTGAGGAGCAGTGGCACAGATGCGACCCTGGGTGATTGCTGGCGACTGCCCCAGTTTGTCCCCAGTGTGTACACACAGGGTCGCATCTGTGTGCTGCTCCTCACTGCTCTCTGGTAAAAATATCTTGTTTCTCCCTGGCTCCAGAGATGGGTACGTGGTTAGGTTAATCCCAGAGCACCTCTGCATCCCAGCCACATTGCTGGGTAGGGTTGGACAATGGCCAACCTGTAGCTAGGAAGCAGACCTCCAGTTGCCTCCCAGATTGCAGCCCTAGATGGGGAGTTCTGGAGTAGCCTGAGCATTGGACCCCACCACTTGGAAAAAGCCCTTCCACAGTAGTCTATGGAGGCAAAAATGAAACTAATATGTGCATAAGTTCCAATGGCATTTAAATCTCTAGATCCAGTGGACCCTGGGGCAGGTTCTATGCCTGCCCTTTCTGCAGTTTATCTATAGGAACTGATGCATTCTTTTTGGCTTGAAAAATTCTTTTTGGCTTTAAAGTTGGGTGAAAGAGCACTAATGCCTATCATCTGCCTAACAATTTTATGGAAGACACTCACCTCTTTGGGGAAATAAATGTAACATAATCTTTTTTTTTTTCAAATGACTGCCTCAAGCACAACATTGAGTATCCCTCTCATCTTTTAAAAATATGCACAGATTAAATGCCTTTCAGTTGTTAAAGGGTCAGCAAAGTTTTTCTGTAAAGAGCTAGATAGTAAATATTTTAAGCTTTTTGGGCCACATATGATCTCTATTGCATATTCTTGTTTATTTTACAATCCTCTAAAAATGTCAGAACCATGAGCTGGGCTGCATCTGGCCCATGGGTTATTAAAACAGCTCAGCTTTGGGCTTCAATCTCATTGTCAGGATAGGCGCTTTGGGCCCTGAGAGCCCCGACGTGTTCCTGCTAAGTGGACTGGACTGCCAGGACTACATGTCCTTCGACACTGAGAAAATTCTGTAGCCAGTCCCACAGGCAGCTGAATAAGTCAGTAAGTCAGTGGGAAGTCCAGTATGACCAGCAGAGCTAGGAAGAGGGTAGGGCAAGCAAGTCCCCCAGGGCATAAGATTTAAGGAAGCTCTCCCTCTCAGGTGCCAATTCTGCATTTGCACAAACCTGTGAGTGAGTACAACCTTACATTGTCTGCCTTGGGCACCATCCCTTGCCTCATCCTTATCCCAGAGCAGATGACCACCACCTAACCGCTCATTCTCGAGGCCAGGGGAACCAGCTTGCCTGCTGTTTGCTACAATGTGTGCTGCTTGATCAAAAAGCACTGGGCTCTTGGCCCTGGCTTCTCCTGGAACAAAACCCACTGACAATGTTTCTGTTATCTCAGCCCATGAAATCACCCTCATGGGACTTGGGAACAAGAAAAACCAACACAAATACACTGAGGCTCATGCTTTCATCATGCTGTGAGTATGAAAAGCCACTTGTTTCTGACCCAGGAGTCTGACATCTTCTGCTAGCAGATACAAAATCATAGCAGGCTAGTAAGTTGGGTAAAATCATACCCTTCATACTTGAAGGCCCTCATATCTAATGCAAAATCTCCACCCATCCCTACTCCTATGACCATCTCAATTACGGGCTGGATACCAACTACAGGGGCTCGTAGCAGGGTTGTCTGTCTTTGTAACACCTTCTCTCCTTTCATCTTAAGGCTGGGGTTGGGGGAAGGCAGGAAGGATTAGGGAGACCAAAATGTGATGTACTTGCCTGCCTGCCTCATGGTGGTAGGAAGGGGCCCTCATGATTGGACTTGGTTCTCCCTGATGCTGGTGGTCTCCAAACAGCTATCTGTTTGTTCTTGGGTTACTGTAAGCTTCACCATGGCTCCTTTCATTGCTGAGAAGCCCCTCAGGGAGGAAAAGCCTAGTCCCCTTTGACCCTGAGAGTGGTAACATCCTAACCCCCTCTTGAGGTGGGTTGCCTTCTCACTTGACCTAGGTGACTTTACAGTTCCTGCCCTTCCTTAAACCTCCAAGCTCCTTCACAAGGAGCCCAAAGAACCTCTGGATACCTCTTCTAGAGCCTCTGAGGACTATGGACACTTAGCATGGGGTGGCAGTTGCCACCTTCTATCCAGGCATGCCACATCAAGGTCCTTTCAAGCTCTCCTGACACAGGCTACTTTTATTGATCATCTTCAGAAGCTTCTGGATAGACACACGGGTATTGGTTTCTATGTACACATTAGTGCCCCAGATTCTTATGCGATATATTGCAAACTCTCTCTAGGCTCTGTCCAGCTCCACTGAAGTGACAATACAGGAAGGGCCTATAAGCACTCTTGGTCTCAGATTGATTCTCTTGAAGCCACCCTCCCCACTCCCTGGGTTTGGGGAGAACCCTCACTCTTCTCCCCATGAAGAGAGGAAGTGGCCTTCTGCTACAGAAACTGTTTTCCCAAAAGGCCAAGGTGTCACTCCTCCTTCCCAAGACTTTCCTTATATACACCTGGGGGTGAAGGAAGTGGTTGATAATGTAAATTTGGAATTTGGCAGAGCCGAGCAACAGAAATGAGAGAATCCAGAATGCTTCGCTCTCCGCTTTGGGCCTTGCCTGCAATTCCAGGATAGTAAGAAAGGCCCATCTTAGTTCATTTTCTGTAGCTATAACAGAGTACTACGGATTGGGTAATTTATAAAGAAAAGAAATTGATTTCCTACAGTTCTAGAGGTTGGGAAGTCCAAGGTGAAGAAGCTGTATCTGGTTAGGGCCCTCTTACTGTGCCATAACAGGGCACGATATCACATGGTGAAAGAAGAAGCAAGAGCATGCCAGCTCAAGGTCTCTCTTCCTTTCTCATAAAGCCACCAGTACCATCATGGAGACCCAACCTTGATCACCTTACCTAATTCTAGTTACCTCACAAAGACTCCACCTCCTAATGCCATCAGTATATAAATTTGAGGATTAAGTTTTCAACACATGAAATTTGGGAGACATATTCCAACCATAGCAAGCCCCATTGAATATCCTGACACAGGTATTTGTAAGACTTGTGTCTTTTGTCTTTTCGTTTTTGGTTTTGGTTTTTTTTTTTTGGAGATGGAGTCTCACTCTGTCACCTAGGCTGGAGTGCAATGGCACAATCTTGGATCACTGCAACCTCCACCTACCGGGTTCAAGCAATTCTCCCACCTCAGCCACCCAAGTAGCTGAGATTACAGGCGTGCACCACCACACCTGGTTAATTTTTGTATTTTTAGTAGAGGTGGAGTTTTGCCATGTTGGCCAGGCTGGTCTTGTACTCCTGACCTCAAGTGATCCACCTGCCTCGGCCTTCCAAAGTGCTGGGATTAGAGGCATGAGTCACCACGCCCAGCCAGACATAGCTCTTTTAAAACCACACTTGAAATGCTCATAGGCAACAATGCTGCATTGTTAGGTCTCACTCTAACAACAGGAAACCTCACACTATTTTCTTCATTCTTTTTTTTTTTTCCTTTCAAGAGTCTCGCTCTGTCACCCAGGCTGGAGTGCAGTGGCACAATCTTGGCTCACTGCAACCTCTGCCTCCTGGGTTCAAGTGATTCTCCTGCCTCAGCCTCCGAAGTGACTGGGATTACAGGCATGTGCCACAACGCCTGGCTAATTTTTGTAATTTTAGTAGAGACAGGGTTTAGCCATATTGGTTAGGCTGGTCTCAAACTCCTGACCTCAAGTGATCCACCCGCCTCAGCCGTGAGCCACCATGCCCGGCCACGCTATTTTCATAGTTTTTAGTATATGTGTTAATAGCACAAATGAAAGCTGGTCTCAAATTTAAGGAGAAATTTTAAAGAGAAATTTAGGATACATTCAAACATAGTAAATGAAAAAGTCAACTTCAGAAATTGGAAAAGCAAACATTTCCTTACTAGAAGTGTTAAAACTATTTTCTGACTCAATAGAGTGCTTACAGCTATTTCATTGCTCAAATTACTATCATGTGCACCAGTGGGAACATTGCCAAAAGTAGCTATTTGTATAGTTTGGGGTTGGCCTTAAAGGGGTCTAGATTTTTAGAGCAGCGGTTCTCAAACTTCAGCACTACATACATAAGAGTCCCCTGGGGCACTTGTTAGAACACCAAATGCTGGGTCCTGTCCTGAGTTTCTGACTCAGTAGCAACTGTCAAGTGGGGTCTGACAATTTGCATTGCTAATAAGTTTCCAGTGACGCCATGCTGCTGGTCCGGGAATTACCCTTTGAGAAGAATTGCTTAGGGCATCATTTCCTAGCTCTGAAAAGCCAGTCAACCAAATCCAATCTGTCATATGCTTGTATAAATAAAGTTTTATTGTAACAATGAAATAATAATATGCATATTGGTCTCTTCTCCCAGTTCCTGACAGAGCTCCTAAATCTCTTGGAATTTCCTGGATGATAGGACCATCTTTTATTTTAATGCGGTGACTCCTGGTGGGCTCCTGGATAGCCTCAAAACGAGGGATTGGTTGCCAGGTGAATTAACTATGTGATCAGAGGTTTTGAACTTTCAGCCCCACTCCCTGACCCTCTGGGGAGGGGAGAGGCACAAAGGTTGAGTTGATCACCAATGGCCTGTACTCAATCATGGCTATGTAATGAAGCCTCCATCAAAACCCTCCAAAACATGGAATCAGGAGAGCTTTGGATTGATGAACACATCCACATGTTGAAGGGTGAACAACTACATGAGGACAGAAGCTCCTGCTCTTGGGACCCTTCCAAAGCTCACCCTATGCATCTCTTTATCAGGCTGTTGATCTATATCCTTTGTTATATCCAGTATTAATATGATAAGCTGATAAAATGTGTTTCCCTGAGTTCTGTGAGCTGTCCAGGGTAAATTAATCAAATCTGCTAAGAGGGGGTCATGGGAATCCCAACTTATGGCCAGTTGATCAGAAATACAGGCTAAAACCTGGGACTTACAAATGGTATCTAATGTTGGGGCAGTCTTGTGGGCTTGAGGCTTAACCTGTGGGATCCAATACTATCTCTAGGTATAGTGTCAGAACTAAACTGAATTATAGGACATCAAGTTGGTGTCCACTGGAGAACTGGTTGTTGGTGGAAGAAATCCCCGCACATTTTGGTGAGCAAAGGTGAAGTGGTGAGTGATGTTTCTACTGTCTCACACACAGCCACACTTACTTGTTTACGTATTGTCTGTGACTGCTTTCTCAGTACAACTATAGAACTGAGTAGCTGCAATAAACTTTATGGCCTGCAAAGCCTTTTTGATCCTTTACAGAGAAAGCGTGCTGATCCCTGCTCCAGAGCATCATCTTCTAGTCCACAGCCAGTCCTGCCAGCATAGCCTCCTGGAATGGACAGTTACAGATGATAGCTCTATAAGGCTGCTGCCATGACTAGGGCTTATTTTGTTAATTTTATAAATGACTTTGTATGAGTCATTTATAGTTACATGTAATTTTTTAAATGCTTGCACAAAGCCCTACTTTATATTCAGATCATTTAATTCTCTTAATGAATTTTTTTTTTTTTTAAATGGAGTCTCATTCTGTTACCCAGGCTGGAGTACAGTGGCATGATCTCGGCTCACTGCAACCTCCGCCTCCCGGGGTCAAGCGATTCTCCTGCCTCAGCCTCCCGAGTCGCTGGGATTACAGGTGCCTGCCACCACGCCCAGCTAATTTTTGTATTTTTGGTAGAGATGGGGTTTCACCATATTGTCCAGGCTGGTCTCGAACTCCTGACCTCATGACCCACCTGCCTTGGCCTCCCAAAGTGCTGTGATTACAGGCATGAGTCACTGCACCCAGCCCATGAAAAGGTTTTTTAAAGAGGTTTCCATACACCTTGGAAGATAAAGAGCTTTTGTGATTGTCTATGTTAACTGGTAACAAAGGAAAATTGGAAGGATGCAGCATTTATTATAGTGGTTGCATCTCATAGAGTTGTACACACAAGAAAAAAAAATCTCATGGAGTCCAAATTATGCTTGAAAATCTAAGTCACCTTTAAAATACAGTATACAACATTTACAGACTATGTTGGAGGCAGATTCTCAATATGTCCAACACAGCCAGTTTTTCTTTCAGTGTTCAAACAGATGGCTCATTCTTTGGGTGAGCACCAGATGAAGTAGTTGGCTTGCTTTTGAGGCCATCTTGTATAAAAAATACTTATCTTTAAACACTAGAATCACACTCTGCACAGTGAGAAGCTCATGCTGCAAGCCACAAAGAATCTATGACCATTTGAGGGAACAGCAGATTAATGTCTCCCTCTTAACATTTACGCTGGGGAATACTCTTCAAAGAGATAGGCAGGCAGAAGTGACTGCACAACTTAAAGTCTCAACCTTTCTCTCTGCCCCAGCACATATAGTTGGATTCCAAAACCTTGAATATGCCTCAGATGGGACTACACTATAATCATAAACTAGTAACAAAGATCTTAAAATAGTTTATTATATCCCATTCCTGGTGCCAAATTCCGTCACCGACATGCTCAGATTACAAATAAAAGCCAAGGCAAATTTATAAGCAAAAATATTTATTTTTAAGATATGTCAGGGCCAGGGGCAGTGGCTCATGCCTGTAATCCCAGCACTTTGGGAGGCCAAGGTGGGCAGATCGCTTGAACCCAGGAGTTTGAGATCAGATTGAGTAACATGGTGAAACCCCGTAACTACAAAAAATACAAAAATTAGCCAGCTACTTGGGAGGCTGAGGGAGGAGGTTCGCTTGAACCCAGGAGGCACAGGTTGCAATGAGCCAAAATGGTACCACTGCATTCCAGCCTGGGCAACAGAGTCAGACAACATCTTAAAACAAAAATAGGTAAAATTTTATAAACAACTTTCAAATCTTTAGGTGAAACAGAAACTATTCCTTATAGAGTACACAGGCATCTTTGTTTTATATAAGTTTGTATTGAAAATAAACCAATATTCATTACACTTATGTATTTGATAGTTACAAATTAAAATGTACATTATACATACTTGCACCTACATATGCACATAAACTGGCTATAATTTCTTTAATAATGAGATTGCCTCTGTAGAGTAAATGACACAATAAATGTTCAACTATTTTGAATGGTTGCTATTTCCATTTTATGGTCAGTAATATGTCTTCATTGTTTTGAAAATGTAGGCATTTGAAATTAAGTAGTCAACAGCATTCATCTGTAGTAAGTGCTAAGTATGTTATACGTAAACAAAAACACTTATAAAAGCATCTTATGCATTCCTTTGAAACAGGTGAAAAATAACAGACATAACTTGTTTTAAAAAGTCATAAAATAGCTGCTTTTCTACTGATAACATTTTTGCTTTTAGCATTTCAGATTAGTATTTTTCATTTGGAGAATTTATAAATGTACAGGAAGCATGTACATTTAACCGATATTTATAGACCAACGTAATTTTGTTTGCGTAAGTTGTAATTTGTAAGATACCAAGTAGCAATGCAAAGTTATTACGACTATCAATGGCTTCTTCATACTAAAGCATTTATGTTCATGCCTTTTGATTAGTTGCTAGTGCTAAATTTTTTATATTCATTTTGTTAAGTATTTGACTACTCAAGCATTCTGGCCAAGATTGTCTTGAGAAAACTTTGAAGTATATTCTTGCCTTTTTACTCTGATGATGGTTTAGATTCTAGATATCTGGAGAATCTAAACATTTTTGGATATATGTATTGCTAAACCACCTATTTTAAAATAATACTAGTTGGAGCTAAAATAGAGTTTCAAGGTTAAGAAACTTCAAATCTATGGTCCGAGTGCAGTGATGTTTACACCTCACAACCAGTTACGGATTTCTTTGTTCCTTCTGCACTCCCACTGCTTCACTTAACTAGTCTTAAAAAAAAAGAAAGATTGAAGGAAATTTCAAATCTAGGAAGAATATCTGTCATCAAATAGCTGATCAGACACAAGCACAAGGGTAAAATGAGCATACTAAAAGCCATACAAAGCCTAGTAAATAATGAAATAGCAAAGATATCCAACTAACAATCAAAGGTTTTGTATACAAGTTTTTGTTCTAATTCATGATTTGTGTAGTTTCTAAAACCAGCTGGCTGGAAGAAGGTGCTTTATTAAATGGAGCAAAAGTTTAAGGTAGCAGGTCTCAGA
Source organism: Chlorocebus sabaeus (assembly GCF_047675955.1). Classification (NCBI taxonomy): domain Eukaryota; kingdom Metazoa; phylum Chordata; class Mammalia; order Primates; family Cercopithecidae; genus Chlorocebus; species Chlorocebus sabaeus. The sequence goes on from NC_132911.1 coordinate 69,779,012, forward strand.
AGATCTTTAAATCTTAGATGTGCACTGTATGTTAACACAATGTTGAAAAGAATACAAAAAGAAAAAATCAAAATAAAAATATTTGATGTGCAAGAACTACGTCGTGCTTTTCAACCTGGGCTGCGTATAAGCATAACCACAACATGGTTACAAAATACCCAAGCCCTTGCCCCATCCTTAGAAACTCTGGTTCAGTTGTCTGCAGTGGGAACACAGACTGCTGTTTATTAAAAATATGCTGGCCAGGTGTGTTGGCTCATGCTTGTAATCCCAACACTTCTGGAGTCCAAGGCAGGAGGATTGCTTGAGCCCAGGAGTTGAAGACCAGCCTGGGCAATGTAGTGAGATCCTATCTACATAAAAAAATACAAAAATTAGCCAGGCATGGCCATTTGCACCTGTAGTTCCAGCCACTCAGGAGGCTAAAGCAAGAGGATTGCTTGAGCCCCGGAGGTTGGGGCTGCAGTAAGCCATGGTTGTGCCACTGCACTCTAGCCTAGGCGACAGAGACAGACCCCATCTCAAAAAAAAAAAAAAAAAAAAAAAAGCCACACACACACACACGCACACACACACACACAAAGCATTTAGGAAATTCTAATGTATCAGAAGGGCTGAGACCCACTGAACTAGATGAAAGGATTAAATGAAAAGATAAGAGAAAGGCCGGGCACTGTGGCTCAAGCTTGTAATCCCAGCACTTTGGGAGACCGAGGTGGGTGGATCACTTGAGGTCAGGAGTTTGAAGTCAGCCTGGCCAACATGGTGAAAACCCATCTCTACTAAAAATACAAAAATTAGCTAGGTGTGGTGGCGCACACCTGTAATCCCAGCTACTGAGGAGGCTAAGGTGAGAGAATTGCTTGAACCCAGGAGGTGGAGGTTAGTGAGCCGAGATCGCACTACCTGCACTCCAGCCTGGGTGGCAGACCGAGACCCCGTCTCAAAAATTTAAAAACTAAAAAATAAAAAAAATTAGCTGGGCATGGTGGCACACACCTGTAATCCCAGCTACTTGCGAGGCTGAGGCAAGAGAACCACTTGAACCTGGAAGGTGGAGATTGCAGTGAGCTGAGATTGCACCATTGCACTCCAGCCTGGGCGACAGAATGAGACTCTATCACAAAAAAAAAGGTTAAGCAGATGACAATCTAGAAATCTGAAGCTCTATCATGGAAATTACCCCATTCATGCTAATATAAAAAATATTAGTGACTAAATTATTAAGACTGAGCACATTCTCACTGTGCTTAATTTTTTTGTTGTTTTTGTTTGTTTGTTTTTGAGACTGAGTTTCACTCCTGTTCCCCAAGCTGCAGTGCAATGGTGTGATGTTGGCTCACTGCAACCTCTGCCTCCCGGGTTCAAGCGATTCTCCTGCCTCAGCCTTCGGAGTAGCTGGGATTACAGGCATGTGCCACCACACCCAGCTAATTTTGTATTTTAAGTAGAGACGGGGTTTCGCCATGTTGGTCAGGCTGGTCTCGAACTCCTGACCTCATGTGACCCACCCACCTCGGCCTCCAAAAGCGCTGGGATTACAGGCGTGAGCCACCGCGCCCGGCCAAATATTCTCTTCTGTATCTGATCTATCTCCTGAATCCATCTCACTAGCATTTAAATACTTGTCTCTCCCCCATCTTAACACATGCATCCCTGGACCCCCTATTGGTATTCTTGCCCACAATCCTATCCTAACAGTGTCTCCTTGCTCAGTGCGCAACAAGACCATCAGCACAGCTACTAAGAATCCTGGGAGTCTTCCCTCACAACAAATCATCACATTCTTCTGCGATACAGCCTTAAAGTATAATCTCCCAAACATGTCACCTCTCTCCATGTTCACTGCTACTTACCATCCAGCATTGCCCCTGTACTGTATGTGTTAGTAAAAGCCTTGTAACTTTGTAGCCTCATAGCCACTTTTCTCCTCTCCAATCCACTCTCCACACTGTAACCTGACTAGTCTCATCTTAGGCAAGTACTGAACCATGCCCCATGTTTCCCATATGTGAAGTCCACTTTTTTTTCAAACAGAGCTCATAGGATTGTTAAGATCAAATACTAGACAAAACCACTTAGCAACTACAAAGCATAATAAATGGTAGCTATTATTAGTTTAACATACAAAGATTCAATACCAGTTGAACTACTGACATTAGGAGAAGAAATACTATAATATTCAGGGACTCGAAGAGCCTGCAAAATCTTGTTCAATCTGGTCTCCACCAACATTTCAATATAATCTTAGATTTGACCCAGCTGCCTCACTCGAAGCTGTCACAATGGGGGTCCCTTTGGCTGGAATGCTCTCCCTGTCCCCCCTTGGCCAACTAACTCCTGCTCATCTTTCAAGTTCTGGCTTAAACCACAATTTATCCAGAAAGCCTACCCTGACTTTCCCACTGCCCAAACCCACAAACACTAGGTCTTCCAAACCTATTGTGCAACTTCCTGATACAACACATTTGTGGTTATCTGTCCTATGACCTTCCTTCCCATAAGACTATAAATCCTATGAAAATCCTGTCTATAATTCCACCAAGGAGCACCATGAATGGAACAATGTAGGTTTTCAAATATTTGGTAACTGACTTTAATGACATAACTGAAAAAAAAAAATACCCTTTAAGTGCTATACTCAGGTAGAGAAGCCTGTGACTCCCTTTAGCATGAGTCGGGAATTATTGGCATTTCTCTTTCTCTGTGTCTTCCCTGAATTTCACCAACCAGAAAGGCCATACCATATAGCGTAAAAAAGTACCTTCATTTTTTGTTTCTAATAAAACTTTGGTGGATAAGACATCGCTTGGCCAATATTTTTTTTTTTTTTTTTTTTGGAAATGGAGTTTCAATCTTGTCACCCAGACTGGACTGCAGTGGCAAAATCTTGGCTCATTGTAACATCCATCTCCCGGGTTCAATCGATTCTCCTGCCTCAGCCTCCCAAGTAGCTGGGATTATAGGCACCATGCCCAGCTAATTTTTGTATTTTTAGTAGAGACAGGGTTTCACCATGTTGGCCAGGCTGGTCTCGAATTCCCGACCTTAAGTGATCCACTTGCCTCGGCCTCCCAAAGTGCTGGGATTACAGGCGTGAGCCACTGCGCCCAGTCCTTGGCCTATTTTATTATAACATTAGGAAACTTTATGGTGAAGGAAAAATATTAATTTTCTTTCCCATCTTAGACTGTAACTAATTGATCAGGATCTCAATTTTTCTTTAACTCATTACCTTACAGTTGCCTATACTTGTTATTTACTATTCAATCACAGGAGAAAAATTCCTGTAGATTTCCATCTCCATGAGTTTTACTATATATACTACTTCCATTAAAAGTCAAATAAAAGGGCTGGGAGCAGTGGCTTATGCCTGTAATCCCAGCACTTTGGGAGGCTGAGGCAGATGGATCACCTGAGGTCAGGAGTTCGAGACTAGCCTGGCCAACATGGCGAAACCCTGTCTCTACTAAAAATATAAAAATTAGCTGGGCGTGGTGGCGGGCGCCTGTAATTCTAGCTACTCGGGAGGACTGAGGCAGGGGAATCGCTTGAACCTGGGAGGTGGAGGTTGCAGTGGTCCGAGATCATGCCATTGCACTCCAGCCTGACCAACGAGAGCAAAACTCTATCTAAAAAGAAAAAAAAAAAGTTAAGTAAAAGATCAGGCCGGGCAGTGGCTCACACCTGTAATCCCAGCACTTTCGGAGGCCAAGGTGAGTGGATCACAAGGTCAGGAGTTAGAGACCAACCTGGCCAACATGGTGAAACCCCATCTCTACTAAATATACAAATAATTAGCTGGGCATGGTGGCGTGCACCTATAATCTGAAATACTCGGGAGGCTGAGACAGGAGAATCACTTGAACCTAGGAGGCAGAGGTTACAGTGAGCTGAGATCGCGCTATTGCACTCCAGGATGGACACAAGGCGAGAGTCTATCTCAAAAAAAAAAAAAAAAAAAAAAGAAGTAAAATCAAAACTAAAAGCGTAAACACCCATATAAGCAAAAGTTTTACCGTATACATCTTTATTTTACATACAAGTTATCTTAAAGCAGTGTACTTTTTCTCTGAGCTTCTGCACTGACAGGTGATGACTCATTTTTCCCTTGAAGTTTATTTCCTAAAACTAAGTCTGGCTTCTGACTCAGCTCTTTCTCAGTCTGCTTTACGGTGTCATCCACATTTGCTTTAACTCTGTTTTAAGGTAGGTAAAGTTGATTTTCCATGTATTTCTTTTTCCATCTTCTTTTATTCCCTACTGTCATCTTCAATTCATTCTATGCCACTTTCTTACCTATCAGTTTTCTAATTCATTTCTAAAGTAAAATTTTTCCTTTTCAACCAATCACATAAATACTTTTCCCCTGAAAGTACATTTTCCATTGCCCAATTTTGTTCCTTCTGCATAATTGGAATATTTCTATTTGCTACAGATCACACACAGAGTATTAGTGTTAATGTGTCCTAATGTACTATCTTCCACCTGAAATAACTAAACATGAGAAAAATAGTACTTACACAACTTATTAAACTTCTTACCAGAGGAGAATTGGTTAGAAAAGGACTTCAGAGTCAGTAAGGGCCAGAAAGAACCTCAGGATACAGGCTGGTCCTGAAGCCACCAGTAAAGAGAAGGCTTGGCATTAGGCTTCAATTTGGCTTGATAAGGAAGGGGGCAGTGCAAAAGGGGAAGCACAAGGTTTGAAAGAGATCTCTGCTGTCAAAATCTACATAATGAACCCATTAAGGAATGAAGATACAAATGACAGAAAATCAGTGGCTAAATATACAGCAGACTGTTTAAGTGCTGAAAAAGTTTGAACAACTGGGAAATAAATCAGCAAGAACCAAAACAAACATGGACAGCTTCATGGAATAGCCAGTTCTTGAAGAACAGATAGAATTTTTTAAGTTGAGGAGAAGAGAATGAGTGGACTCCCAAGCACACAATGCAAGTTTTACTGAAGTTTAAAGATGTCAATTTAAGTAAAAATAAGAGTGTCAGGTCAATTCACAGGAAAGGAGAGCAGGTCATGGTGATTCCTGGAAACATAAGAATTTAGACTTGACACAGTAAGCCATTAAATGCTTATAAGCAGAAGAGTAGAAAAAATCAAATGACTGATGTTGAAAAATGCTGAAAATGTTGAAAAGAATACAAAAAGAAAAAAACAATAAAAATCTTAAATGTGCAAGAACTAAATCATGCTTCTCAACCTGGGCTCACTCTCATTCACAGCAATTATTTGGGCAATAGACTAAAAGGTCACTAAGAAGGACCTCTGAGATTTAAATACCAGCCCTGCCACTGATTAGTTTTTAAGTGTACTTAAGACCAGTTACTTTATTTCAGACAAGATCGGGCACATTCAGGGTGATATGACCAGTTACCTTATTTCTAAACTTTAGTTTCTTGTGTAAAACGGGTAAGAAAAAGCCCAGCTCACTGGACCACTGTAATAATTAAAGGAAATAACACAAGTAAAGGTCCAATAGATAGTGTGGGATATAGTAAGTGCTCAAGTAGTGTTAAAAGTTATTAAGGCTGGGCACAGTGGCTCCCGCCTATAATCCCAGCACTTTGGGAGTCTGAGGTGGGTGGATCACCTGAGGTCAAGAATTTGAGACCAGCCTGGGCAACATGGGATAACACAGTGAGAAGTTGAGGGGAACCACTCTCACACCTTGCTGGAATACTCTCTAAGGAGGCAAGAACTATCAAAATTAAAAACCTAGCCTTTGGCCCATTTCTACATCAAGGAATCATTCCTACAGCTATACTTATACAGCACTGTTTTTTTAAGAGTAAAAGATTACAAAGCACTAAATAAATCATGGAACATTAATACAGTATAATACTTTGAAGCTGTAAAAGAAGGGAGCTGCTTTATACATGAATATACAGTAACTTCTAAGATACACTTTAAGGGAAAAAAGTAGGTGCAGGATATGACACTACCATTTGCGTGGGGAAAAAATATGAAAAAGTTAGTGAATTTGTAGAATCTCTCTGATGGGCATAAAAAATTAGTAAAAATGGCTGTCCCTGGTTAGAGGAACCAATAACTAAGGTTCAAAAGAAGACAAGCAGGACTTTCCGTTGGATGCCTTTTTTTTTTTTGTTTTTTTTGAGACGGAGTTTCACTCTTGTTGCCCAGGCTGGAATGCAATGGCACAATCTCGGCTCACTGCAACCTCCGCCCCCCTGGGTTCAAGCAATTCTCCTGCCTCAACCTCCCGATAGCTGGGATTACAGGCATGTGCCACCACGCCTGGCTAATTTTGTAGCAGAGATGGAGTTTTACCACGTTGGTCAGGCTGGTCTCGAACTCCTGACCTCAGATGATCTGCCCACTTCAGTCTCCCAAACTGCTGGAATTACAGGTGTGAGCCACCACGCCCGACCCTGGATGCCTATTTTTACAAGATGGAGTCTTGCCATGTTGCCCAGGCTGAACTTGAACTCCTGTACTCAAGCAATCCTTCTGCCTCAGCCTTCTGAGTAGCTAGGACTCCAGGTACATGTCACCACACCCAGTTCTGGATGCCTATTTTGAAAATGTTGCCAATGTAAAAAAAATTGTAAAAAGATAAATGAAAATAAAATCAAACAAGATGTTCACAGTTACCTAGACTGTCTATGTTGTGACATGACAGGTGGTTTGTGCTTTCTTATGCATTTCTGTAATATATTGAGCTTATTTTCATAACATAATATTTTAAAGAAGAGTATAAAGGAGGAAATTCCCGAAAAGATTACAAAAAAGATCTAGAGGGTAGGATGAATATGGAATATTTATGCTATAATAGGCAAGGCTAAATAAAGCAGACTGTTATTCTAACAATGAGATATACAACTGTGCCTTCCATAGTCTGAACTAATCCTAGCAAAACTGTGAAAGGCTAGGCTGGCGACTAAACTCTCAGGGCATTTTTGATGCTGCACAAAGCAGTCTAAACTTCAGTCTGTAGGCTTTTGTTGACATTACAGCTGAAAATGATGAAAATACTATTAAGATGAAACTGATATAACAGAATGGGCCATTCTAGGAGGAAGAGTAGCCTATTTCTGGCCAACAGGCATATCTTATACGGCTCTAGTAGTGTCTGATGGGTCTGGAAGAGCCATAAAGTCCAGAAGCTGTGCAATCTCAAAGCCAGCCACCCATATGAGGATAATGTGGTTTCCTTTAGACAGGTGCTGTTTTCCTGTGCTGTGGCCTGACTAGGCTTATTGCTTTTATATACTTACTTTTCTGGTCTCCAGACACTGAGTTTCTGACTGCTAACAGGTACCTGAATTAAGTCCCCAGACCAGATACAAGCCAAAGGGTCTGGACTAGAAGGGTGGTGGTAAATCTGGAAAGGCACAGCGGGGGAACACAAGATGCAGGCTGCCTTCTGGGGGAGTACAGACTCAGGAGCCAAAATGCCCAGGTTTGAGTCCTGGCTTCCCCACTTACTAGGTCCATAACCTGGCACCAATGAGTTACTTAATCTGTCTCGTTTTTCCCCATCTGTAAAACTGTGATTTAAGAGTACCTACCTCATAGTGGTTTAGGGTTCAGTGAATAAATATTTGTAAAGCATTAGCATAGTACATGGCACAGAATTCATTTTTGTTAAAATTTATTGCATGCCTACCATGAGCTCAGTTGTAACAAAAATTAAAATTCAGACTTTACATTTGATAGGTACTACAAAGGAAAAAAAGTGCAATCAAAGTTGACAGTACAGTGGAGGTTTAGCAATTATCTACAAAAAGGTAATTAAAATCCTGACAATAAATGAATTATCCAAGGGAGAAAATTTAGATAAAAATCAAAGAGCAGATGACTAAGCCTAAAAAAAAATAAAAATAAATAAAAATTTCAAAAAACAAAAACTCTCTGATTGGATGTGTGAAGACGGGAAGATGAGGAGTCAGATAAAGCATGATTAGAATAGTGTTTGAAGGCCAGGCGAGGTAGCGCACATCTGTAATCCCAGCACTTTGGAAGGCCAAGGAGGGCAAAGCACTTGAGGCCAGAAGTTCAAGACTAGGCTGGCCAACAGGGTGAAACCCTGTCTCTACTAAAAATACAAAAATTAGCCAGGCTTGGTGGCAGGTGCCTGTAATCCCAGCTACCGGGGAGGTTAAGACATGAGAATCGCTTGAACCCTGGAGGCGGAGGTTGCAGTGAGCCAAAATCACACCACTGCACTCCAGCCTGGGCAACAGAACAAGACTGTCTTTAAAAAAAAAAAAAAAAAAAAGGTTATCACTTGAGAAACTTCCAGTAACAATAAATCCATTGCACACTGTTAAATTTTTAGTTTTTAAAACACTCATCTTTCACTGGATCCTAATAATGGCCCCATGAGGCAGAGGAATCATCTCCATTTTACTAATGAAAAAAGTTTAGAAGTTAAAATATTGCCTAGGATCACACAGCTTATCAGTTATAAAACAGAAAATAAAAACCACTATTTTATGTATATCATTTTCTCCTGTAAAAATTCTGTAAGAATCAGGATAATTCTAGCTCCATTCAATGCAGCAAATATTATGCCCCCTCCCATTTTTTAAAAATAAAAACCAAATGACAAAATAAATGAAGACATTTGCTTTTTATTTGAGATAGGGTCTCGCTGTGTCATCTAGGCTGGCATTATCACAGCTCACTGCAGCCTCAATCTTCTAGGCCCAATCAATCCTCCCACCTCAGCCTCCCAAGTAGCTGGGACTACAGGTACTTGTCACCACAGCTAGCTAATTTTTTTTTTTTTTTGTACAGTCAAGGTTTCACCATGTTCCCTAGGCTGGTCTCAAACTCCTGGGCTCAAGCAATCCTCCCCACCTTGGCCTCCCAAAATGCAGGGATTACAGGTACGAGCCACTGTGCCTGGCTGAAATGTGTTAAATATTGATGTCAGAAATAAACATGCCCAGAAAAAATACATGACATTTTTCCTTTTGCCCAACAAGTATGTTTATGTTTTACTGATTTTTAAAAAAACTTTGCTCATTTCCCCTAAAAAATATCTGAGCATTTACTATAAGTCAGGCACAGCTACAATGTTAATGTGAAGACTCACATCATTATTGTACCCCATAAATATGCACAAATATTATGTGTCAATGCAAAGCAAAACTTAAAAAAGAAAGATTCTCTTCTCAGAGAGCTTAGTAGGGAAGAGACACTGGTAAATATGCAATTTTGATATAATGTGATAGATGCTACAATGAGTATATGCACAGGAGCAGTGATCCAATCTGGGGAGAGGCAGGTGTGGTGTCAGGAAGGAAACAAATGGAGGATGCGTGGGAATTAGTCAGGTGGCACAACTGCAGGGAACTGGGAAAGTGTGCCAGGCAATGTGTGTACACACAGGCTTAAGAGTAATCAACATAGGGAAACATCACACACCAGGGCCTGTCAGGGGGTGGGGGGAAGGGGAGGGAGAGCATTAGGAAATATACCTAATGTATGAGGGGCTTGAAACATACATGACGGGTTGACAGGTACAGCAAACCACCATGGCACATGTATACGTATGATACATTCTGCACATGTATCCCAGAACTTAAAATAAAATTTAAAAATAATCAATAATACTTATACCACAAGTATATAATATCCACTCAATTTTAATTATGTTACCTTTTATTATTTTACAATGTATTTCAAAAAAATGCTGTTACAGTTGCCTTAACTGCTCTATATAATCTGGAATAAAGAACTCTTAGAATTAGAACACACAAACATCAAGCAGTAATACCTACTTGTCCTGAAACATTAATACCAAAGGGATGTAGTTTTTAAATAAGCAGATGTGTGGCAATGCAAAATAAAATACAAATTTGTTAGAACAGTAAACTTTGCTTTAATGGCTATAGAAAGAAGGTGGTTTTATTTTCTTTTTTCAATACATCTGGTTCTGGCGGCAAGTTATATTATGCATTTAGAGCAATAGGTGCCCTGAAAGTTGTTGGGTTTTTTTTGTTTTTTGTTTGTTTGTTTGTTTTTCAGTTTGTGCGTGTCACTTGAATGAGAAACCAAACACATGAAAAAAAAAATCATCCTCAATGCCTCCAGTAACTCTCTCTCCAGAAGGTGATAATGTTAGTGACCTCAAGACTCTCACTGATGATGGTATTTTACAATGAAAACACAAGGAAACCTTTTGGGGTCCAATTTTCACATCATATTCTCCAAATAGTAAAATAGCAGCTCTACATGTTGATGAAAAGAAATTTCAGTTTCTTCTTGTTTTTAGTCTTATCAACATTAATATGTATCTAGATTTATTAATTTCCAAAAAAGAAAATTTTAGTTACCAAATATTTCAGAAATTTAATAAAGTATTACATATATGTAATTAGCACTTAACTACCAAAAAAAGTATTATATGTGTATTATTTATTTATCTTACCTTCACTGAAGTTCTTTTTTTCTGGCTGGACATGAGAAACAGGATTAAGTGATCAATCCTGGCTTTATTTCTTCATAAGCTATAATTTGGGTCTTTTTCATTCAACACAACTGCAGCATTTTCATAAAAAATTCACAAAAGGCAATATAAAGAAACACCTACTGAATAGAATTCTGTCGAGCAATTCATGTTTTAAAGTTAGACTCTATACCAAAGTGGCATTAGGGTATCATAGGCATTTGATTTTTGTTTTCTTTTTTTCAGTTTGTCAGTTCTTTACTACATTATCTTTTTCTAGCAGGAGATAACGTATAATCACAAAGTAAGGCCTAGAGACCATTTACAGTTGTTTGCAATATCATGATCAGGTTTAACTCTCAAGAGCTGATATAAGCCAAAGTGAAAAGAAGTCAACCAGAACCACATTTAGTCACATTCAAATAGTCTCCAAAAACACTTCGCTAATATACATGTTTCCTTCTTCTTGACTGATTTTGTGTTAATTTTATTAAAATTATAATGAATAAGGCTGCAAAATTTTTGTAGAGTTGTTTTTCTAGGGGACTATGTTCAAATGAATGTTTTTACTTTGCAAAATGTGATTAGTAATGTCCTTTCTATAAACATGGTTGGCAAAATAAAAAGGCACAAAAGAGGGTAACAAGAAATGTTTCCAGCTTTCAGTGAAGAGTACAAAGCATGTATCCTTCATGAAGAAAAGCACAGTAAAATATTCAGTAATTCATGCACAACTTGAGCTACAAGAAAACTTCTCTTCAGGTAGGTCCTGAGGCTTGAGGAGAAAACGAGTTTTCCTAATCACGTGCTTCATGTAAAATAAAATGTAAAGCTGCACATACACGTGTGTTTTAACAGTGGACCCATGGTTTTTAAATATGAGGCAATTAAATGAAAGAAAACAAAACCAAAATACTTTCATAACAAAGCAACTCCATCCGTAGCCTCTGTCCTTTTTACCACTCAGTGGGGTAAAATGTCCAATAAAATGTAAAATGCAGCATACGCAATCATGTAATCTAAAAACTTTTCATGATAACTTATTGCAAATTGCACTTGACAGTTCACCACAACAATGGAAAACTGGCCCCTTGTTGGTTCACACAGTCCTTGAGCCCCAAAGTGAAGTCACCAATAAAATGATCTGGATAAAAAGTTTGCAGCTGTGCTCAGCCAGCTAGCTCCACCTTCTGGGTGTGAGCCAACCCGGGACACCGCTTTGTCCTGTTCCTTTGTGGGACTCTCATCCTCAGGCAGGTAGTCAGGTAGCTCTGTGTTCTGTTCTACTTCCACAGGAGTATCTTGGAATGGGACCAACATCTGATACAGAAAATATTAACAGTTATTACAAAATCAACTTTACCCCTTATTCTAATTACCATGGTTATTCTCAGGGTAAACTTTCCTCTTACATGACTACAGGCCCAATTGCTGAGCAGCGTCAATACAGAAAGGAGTAAGCAGAGAGTACAAGTAAGAACTCAGAAGCTGATCTGCTGAAATTCTAGGAGTAAATGAGCAACCTTTCTCTGTGTAATAATGACTAAAGCAAGTGTCTAGCCACTGCAGGCCACTGGATAGCCATGGAACCTCCCATCTATGAGATGGGAACCCAAATGAGCCCAAGGCATATTTGTTTCCCCCATCACAAAGCTAGTGAAGAGAGTAGCAAGATACAAGGATTTTCACCCTATTTACTTGCTCAGTGGATACACCTTTATTTTTTGGATTGTCAAAATTAGTTAAGGTTATGAAGAAAAAATATGCATTTAAAATATATGCATATTTAAAGGTTATGCATTTAAAAATAAATGCAAGGAAGACACATATCCTTTATTTCCATGTAAAAATCGGCAAGAGCAGACTGATATCCACAAAAGATCTCTCTATATTTCTAAAATAGTTTACTGTTAACCAAGAAACAGCACATCCTTACATACTTGGCACTATTAATTTAGAAATACTGGCAATCTGCTAGCCATAAAAAATAACTGAGAGTGAGTTAGATATAAAGAAAATTAAATACAACTTTTACCTCTTCTCCACTTTCACTTTTCACAACTTGCTGAGCTTTCATAACCTTGGTTGATGCTATTGCTGATGCCAAAGCCTAAGTCAAGATAAAAAGGAACGACTTTGAAACTGAATTGTTTACCTGTAATCTCAAACATATTAAGCCTTTTAAATACTTACCTCAGCTTTCAAATCTGAACGGATTCGCACCACACACCTTTGAACAGCCATTTGAAAAGTAAAGCTAATAACACCTTTAATTTTTAACAAAGCCTCTTCACACAGATTTCTCCGAGACTGAAAAAGTAAAAGCAAATTGTTATGAAAACAGGTAAATAAAAGGTAATAAATCAGCCAAAACCAAGTTATATTTTGGAGGGGGGAAGGCAGCAAATGACCTATTTCAGTTTTACCATCTTATTTCAGGGCACAGAGTGGGGGAGTGCTTAGTCAAATTTTTTAAATTTTACAAGATCAACAGAATAGTAATTCCTAAATTTTTAAAGCTTCAATACTAATATGCAGTTTTAATAATTTTTTTAATCAGAAAGAAGTTAGCCAAGGTGAATTTACATCTTAAATAAAGCAGAACACAATACAGGGGAAAAAAGGCCAAAAAGCAGAAAAGCACAGGTTCTTCTAGCTCACGGGTGGGGAAAACCATAGTCCACCAGCTGTTTTTGTAAATAAAGTTTTATTGGAACACAAGCACACCCATTTGTTTACATATTATCTGAGGCTAGTTTCAGAGCCCATCGTGGTCTACAAAGCCAAAAATATTTACTTTCTGGTCCTATAAAGAAAAGGTTTGGCCAGGCGTAGTGGCTCACGCCTGTAATCCTAGCACTTTGGGAGGCTGAGGCGGGTAGATCACGAGGTCGGGAGTTAAAGAACAGCCTGGCCGATATGGTAAAACCCCACCTCTACTAAAAATACAAAAATCAGCTGGGCATGGTGATGTGTGCCTGTAGTCCCAGCTGCTCGGGAGGCTGAGGCAGGAGAATCACTTGAACCCGGGAGGCGGAGGTTGCAATGAGCTGAGATTGTGCCACTGCACTCTGGCCTGGGTGACAGAGCGAGACTCCATCTCACAAAAAAAAAAAAAAAAAAAAAAAGAAAAGAAAAGGTTTATGATCCATACTCTAGCCTAAAAATCTCCAGGGATAAATTCTAATAGACTGAAGTTAGAATTAGTGAGCATTCACTGTTTAAGTCCCTATTCCTTAAATCACCTGGTATTATAAATATCACTGCATCATTCATTTATGGCATTCTTATGGTTACCATGCATTCTCAAGGGTTAGACATACCTTGCGTGGTTCTCATTTTCCTAATACTCTTCAAAACACAGTATAACATGTACCCTTCAATGCTTCAATGCAGGGTACTACATTATCCTGGCCTTCTACTTCCCCACTGATTATTCCAGCTCTGTCTCACCTTAACTCCAAAGTCCAGTGCCTACACTGACTTTCTTTCTGCTTCAACCCTCAGGAGACTATTCTCATCACTTTAGCCATCACTAACATTACTCACTCCAATATGACTTTCTTATTTTCATTTGTCTGTCAGACATATCCACTTGACCATCAAGTGGTCATCTCAACACAAGATCCAAAGAGAAAATGGAAAAAGTAACTGCATTTTCTCCTCATAGATCCCTCCACCTCTGGCCCACATACACCAAATCACACACTCTACATTTTCTGATTTCTGTATTGAGAACAGGTTTTCATTTATATTTCTGAGGGGTCAATCTGCAATTGACCCATGTGCCAAGTCTGTAGACTATATCCAGTTTTCAAACTTATTTCCACATCCTTCGGAACAACTGCTCACATCATTGCTCATCTCCCTACTTCTGCATTTCAACCCTACTCAGGGAGGCCTGGGACGCGACAGTCTGTGGCACAGCACTGGCCCACAGTGGGCTCATCTAGAGCACTGTGTCTGGACCCTGCTCTGCAGGGGCCTGCATTTGGTGAAGCCCTCTTACAGGATTGGTGTCAAATAGCACCATGTTTATCTCGTCCACATATTCAACACCAGGTAAACTTAAAAGTGAAGTAAAGCTCGCACAATATATGTAAGTTAGGATATTATTAATCTGATCTCTTATTTCAAATGTGAGTAAAGTGAAAAGTAGAAAAACAACTTGCCTAATTTACCACAGGTAGAGTCTGGTACTAAATGCCAACCACATGCCACAGTGAGAAACGAGATTCATAAGTCTAATTTATCTTTATTTCAACATAAATTAACACACTTTTTTAGCAAGCTTATTGTCTGCCTCCTCCAATTATGCTAGCTCCAAGAAAGGAAAAAGTTTTGCTTTTTGGTCATCACTGTATCCCTGGTATCTAAAATAACGCCTAACATTAGGTGCTCCCTTTTATTGTAAAAATTAGTACATTCTACCATGTGAACGTTTAGATTGGGAAATAAACTTCCAAAATCATCAGACTGATTGGTATTACTGATTGGTTTTAAGTCTACAAATTTAGGAAGAACTGACATCCTTACAAACTTTCAGAAACAGGCATTTCATTACACTTATTCCAGTCTTCTTATAACACTGAGGACATTTAATTTTTTTTATTGAGTCTCTTATGCTCTTATTAAGAATAGCCTTGCTACTATCACACTGATCATTAAGTTTAAAAAAACAAAAAACAAAAAAGAAAAAACACCCCTGCACTCTTCCTAGCTGTTTGTTTTGTTTGGGAGAGTAAAACTACTTTTCTCCTTTTAAGAAGTGACTGATTTCCATATATTTAATAATGTCACTGGATTTTTAAAATATTTTTAAGAAATTTCAGATCATTCTCCTGGATTTTCTGTATTTATAGCGGTATCAATAGCAAATTATCAAATTATTGACTTACTGATATTATACTAAAGTATTTCATTATGTTAAATCATATTTACAACTCCAGGATAAAACTAGATTGTTTTTAGGAAATTATAATATTGTGATTAAAAGTTCAATTCTGGGCCAGGAGCAGTGGCTCACGCTTGTAAACCTAGCACTTTGCAAAGATGAGGCAGGTGGATCACCTGAGGTCAGGAGTTCAAGACCAGCCTGACCAACAAGGCAAAACCCTGTCTCTACTAAAAATACAAAAAAAATTAGCCGGGTGTGGTGGTGGGTGCCTGTAACCCCAGCTACTTGGGAGGCTGAGGCACGAGAATCACTTGAACCCAGGGGCTGGAGGCTGCAGTGAGCTGAGATCGTGCCACTTCACTCCAGCCTGGGCAAAAGAGCAAAACTCTGTCTGGAGAAAAAAAAAAAAAAAAAGTTCAATTCTGAAGTCACACTACCTAGTAGTCCAAAAAATGTTGACTAAGCTAAAGTTACATAGATGGAGCAAACAGTTAAGTTATTTGACCATTCTAAACTCAACTTCCCCTTCTATTATAACCTAGCACTTTGGGAGGCCGAGGGAGGCAGATCACTTGAGGTCAGGAGTTCAAAACCAGACTGGGCAACAGAGTGAAACCCCATCTCTATAAAAATACAAAAAAATTGGCGGGCCATGGTGGTGGGCATCTTTAATCCCAGCTACTTGGGAGGTTGAGGGAGGAGAATTGCTTGAACCCGGGAGGCGGAGGTTGCAGTGAGCCAAGATCGTGTCACACTGAACTCCAGCCTGGGCGACAGAGTGAGACTGTCTCAAAAACAAATAAATAAAGAAAAAAGATATACATCTCTCTGTCCTGCTTGTCAGAACTGAATGAATCGATGGAATAAACTTATAGCTAGTGCTAGGCTATGTCACCAAAAACATGTTAACATGATAGTACAGTACTAGAGTTAACTTGCTAATATTTCATTTTGGACTTTGACAATCATGTTTTTACTATACATTGGCCTATATGTTTGTTTGTTTGGTTTCTGCTGTTTCTTTTTTTTTGAGACAGATTCTCACTATGTTGACTAGGCTGGTCTTGAAATCTTAGGCTCTAGCGATCTTCCTGCCTTAGCCTCCCATATAGCTGAGATTACAGGCATGTGCCACTACACCTGGTTAGCCTATATTTTTGTGTGTGCTTTGCTGGGTTTTATTATTTGATTTGTGCTAGCTTTAAAAAGAAACTGTATTATTCTTATTCATTAAAATTAAATACATGGTATTGGAGATATTTTATATATTTTAAGATCTTCCAGTGAATCAATTTATCTTTATCAGAACTTGCTTTCTAGAAATTGTCTCCTGATCCCACTTTCAGTAAGATAGCTGTGGACTGATTTGGCTCTGATAATATGCATATGGAAGGTTTCTTCTCAAGCTTATTTACTAAACCCCAAATCCTGAGCCTAAGCACCTAAAACACAACTAGAAAAAGCTGTGGGCCAGGCACGATGGCTCACGCCTGCAATCCCAACACTTTGGGAGGCCAAGGCAGGTGGATCACATGGTCAGGAGTTTGAGACCAGCCTGGCCAATATGGTGAAACCATGTCTCTACTAAAAACACAAAAATTAGATGGGCATGGTGGCGGGTGCCTGTAGTCTCAGCTACTCGGGAGACTGAGGCAGGAGAATCATTTGAACCTGGGAGGCAAAGGTTGCAGTGAGCCGAGATCACACCACTGCACTCCAGCCTGGGGTACAGAGTGAGACTCTTGTCTCAAAAAAAAAACCAAAAAAAAAACAACAACAGAAAAAAGTTGTGAATAATCTAATGTAACCTACCTGGCATTGCTAAAAAGGTAAGTGGTAATCTACCAACTGCTACCCCTAAATACGTAAAGTTATATAATCTCTGTGCAAGGTAACTTCAGGGGAACTTCCAGTTGCAGTCCAGATGGATTAACAGGGACCAGATTTAGCCTCTAAACAATTAAAAATATAGACAAAATAAACATTTTTTTGTGTGTGTGACGGGATCTCACCCTGTTGCCCAGGCTGGAGTACAATGGCACAATCTCAGCTCACTGCAACCTCTACCTCCCAGGTTCAAGGGATTCTCCTGCCTCAACCTCCTGAGTAGCTGGGATTACAGGTGTGCACCACCACGCCCCACTAATTTTTTGTGTCTTTAGTAGAGACGAGGTTTCACCATGTTGGCCAGGCTGGTCTTGAACTCCTGACCTCGTGATCCACCTGCTTCAGCCTCCCAAAGTGCTGGGATTATAGGTTTGAGCCACTGCACCAGGCTGACAAAATAAAATTTAAGGCCGGCCACAGTGGATCATGCCTGTAATCCCAGCACTTTGGGAGACCAAAGCAGATGGATTACCTGAGGTCAGGAGTTCGAGACCAACCTGGCCAACATGGCGAAACCCCGTCTCTACTAAATAAAAAATTAGGTGGGTGTGGTGGCGGGCACCTGTAATCCCAGCTACTTGGGAGGCTGAGGCAAGAGAAAGGCTTGAACCCAGGAGGTGGAGGTTGCAGCGAGCCAAGATTGTGCCATTGCACTCCAGCCTGGGCAATAAGAGCAAAACCCTGTCTCAAAAAAAAATAAAAAAAATTTTAAAACCAATGACACTAGAAAACATGCTTCTATCCGGGCTTGAAGTTTTATTTATGGCATGATTTTTAGCTACAAATTCAATTTCTTTAGTAGATATACAATTAATCAGGTCATCTGTTTCTTCTTGAGTGAGCTTCAGTCATCTGTGTCTTTCATGAAACCTGTTTCATCTACATTATGAAATTTATTGGCATAAAGGTATTTAAAATATTCACTTACCCTTTTTTTTTTTTTTTTTTTTTTTTTTTTGACATGGAGTCTTGCTGTCGCCCAGGCTGGAGTGCAGTGGCATGATCTCCACTCACTGCAACCTCTGCCTCCTGGGTTCAAGCGATTCTCCTGCCTCAGCCTCCCATGTAGCTGGGATTACAGGCCTGCACCATGACACCTGGCTAATTTTTGTATTTTTAGTAGAGATGGGGTTTCACCATGTTGGCCAGGCTGGTCTCAAACTCCTGACCTCAAGTGATCCGCCTGCTTCAGCCTCCCAAAGTGCTGGCATTACGGAGGCGTGAGCCACCGTGCCCGGCCCCTTACTTATCCTTTTGATGTTTGTAGCATCTATAGTGGTATCCTCTCTCATTTCTGATATTGATAATTTATGACTTTTTTTCTCTTGATCTGTTCGACTAGAGGCTTACCAATTTTAACAATCATGTCAAACACCAGCTTTTGATTTCATTGGTTTTTCTCTATTGTTTTTCATTTCCCGGATCTTTCTTGTTTCTTCTCTTCTGCTTGTTGTGGCTTTAATTTGCTCTCTTTTTCTAGTTTCTTTTTTTTTTCTGAGACAGGGTTTTTGTTGCCTACACAGGAGTGTGTAGTGACCCGATCATAGACCACCATAACCTTGAACTCTTGGGATCCAGTGATTCCCTTCAGCTTCTTCTATTTTTTTAAGATAGAAGCTTAAGTCACTGACTTGATACCCTTTCTTTTTTGGATATAAACAGTTATGCATCTGGAGCTAATGAATTTCCACTTTAAACTTCGTTTAACTACTTCCAACAAATTTCAGCTACACTTTCATGTATATATCACTTTCATTTTTATTACACTTTCTTCACTTTTTTTTTTTTTTTTTTGAGACGGAGTCTCACTCTGTTGCCCAGGCTGGAGTGCAGTGGTGTGATCTCAGCTCACCACAACCTCCACCTCCTGGGTTCAAGCGATTCTCCTGCCTCAGCCTCTCGAGTAGCTGGGACTACAGGCATACCACCATGCCCAGCTAATTTTTGTATTTTTAGTAGAGATGGGGTTTCACTATGTTGGCCAGGCTGGTCTCAAACTCCTGACCTCATGATCCGTCTGCCTTGGCCTCCCAAAGTGCTGAGATTACAGGTGTGAGCCACCACGCCCGGCCTACACTTTCCTTTTTATTCAGTTCACTTTCCTTTTTATTCAGTTCGAAATGCTAATTTCTCTTTTATTTACTGACTCATAGATTACTTTAGAAATGTGCTATTTAGCTAGGTGCAGTGGTTCATGCCTGTAATCCGAGCTCTTTGCAGGGTTGAGGCAGGAGGACTGGTTGAGGCCAGGAGTCTAAGACCTGGCAACACAGCAAGACTCCCATCTCTGCAAAAACTTAAAAATTAGCCAGACATGGTGGCACATGTCTGTAGTCCCAGCTACTCAGGAGACTGAGGCAGAAAGATTATTTGAGCCCAGGAGTTTGAGGCTGCAGTAGATTATGATTGTGCCACTGCACTCCAGCCTGGGCCACAGAACGAGACCCTGTCCCTGAAAAAAGAAAAGGAAAAAAAAAGAAATGTGTCACTTAGTTTCACAAATTTGGGGGAAATTTTTCAGATACCTTTCTGTTATTGATTTCTAATTTGCATTCACCGTGTTCAAAGAACATGCTTTGGGCTGGGCACGGTGGCTCATTCCTGTTATCGAGCACTTTGGGAGGCCGCGGCGGGCAGACTACCTGAGGTCAGGAGTTGAGACCAGCTTGGCCAACATGGTGAAACCCTGTCTTTACTAAAAATAGAAAAATTAGCTGGGCATGGTGGCGCACATTTGTAATTCCAGCCATTCGGGAGGCCAAGGCAGGAGAGACACCTGAACCCGGGAGGCAGAGGTTGCAATGAGCCAAGATTGCACCACTGTGCTCTAGCCTAGGTGACAGAGTAAGACTCCATCTCAAAAAATATATAAAAAATAAATAAATAAAATAAAATAAAAATTAGGTTAAATTGGTTGATAGTATTATTTGAGTCTTCTATATCTTAACTGATTTTCTGTATGCTTCCTGTATTAATTGAGAGAGCTGTGTTAAAAATCTCTGTTTCTAACTGTGGATTTTTCTATTTCTCCCCATTTCTGTAAGTTTTACTTCACATATTTCGATGTTCTATTATTAGGGACATAAATATTTTAAATTCTTATATCCTATGATTGACCTTTTTAGCACAAAATGACCCTTTGTATTAGTAAAATACTGATAGCGAGATTTATTCTCAAAGACTGTTAGCAAGGGACACTGAAGAAACTAGTAACATGGTTTCTCTTTCCCATCTAACAGACCTTACCGTATCATCAAGGCCATCTATATGCAAAACCACTGTTTTGGCACGTTTGTTTGTAGTTCCCAGAAAAAACTGAGCTTTCCTTCGACGTGAATTCATTTCATTAAAACTATCACCATCTGCCATATTG